>NW_026000019.1:5928146-5954598 GCF_001458135.2 Marmota marmota marmota
GGGAGAGAGAGGGAGAGAGAGAGAGAGAGAGAGAGAGAGAGAGAGAGAGAGAGAGAGAAAATATCTACACACACATTCCATTTCTTATATCCATTCATCTGTTGATGGATAAATAGGCTGTTTCCACAATTTTACTATTAGGAATGATGGCTTACACTTTTTAGGTTAACATAATTTCTCTTGCCTGTCTTAACACTTTTGCATGTATTTTTGGAGCAATTATTCAAAAATCATTGGCACAACCAGTGTCATGACTTACAGTTAAATTTTTAATCCATAATGAAGTAGCTTTTTGTATCTGGTAGGGGCTAATTTCCCAACTTCATTCTTCTACATGTAAATATTCAGTTGTTGGAATGCAATTAGGTTTACTAACATTTGAGTGAATATTCAGATTCTGTGTGAACAACCTCTGTTTCCTAAAGATCTACTCTTTTTATAGTATCTAGACATGGAAAGTAAATCTCTCAATTGTGGCCTTTTTCTGCCACTTTGCATCTGAGGATCCTAAAACATACAACACATGGCTGTCCATATCTGCTGGTGGCAGTGCAAACAATGGCTATTTGAAGCTGTTTAGAGACTAGAGGTGATACATGGGGTTGAAATATAACAATGAACCTTATTTGAATATAAAACTCACAAACAAAAAACAATTTAGACTATAATTTTCTCTTTCTTTTTCAGTCTGCAAAAATCACGACAAAGATGGTCTGTGCTTTCCGAGGCAAACTGACAAAACTCTCCATTCCATTTACTCAAGAAACTCCATTCCATTTACAAGAAACTCAGTCTAATCTGCTGTTGGCAAAATGTCAAAAAAATAAGCAAATGTTGACTGATTTTTTGGTTTATACTGCTTATAAATATAGCGCCATGGAGCCAGACAGTTGTGTTACCCACCTGCCACTCTTTCTTTTCTTCATCATTATTTCTGAAAAGTCATGCTTCAAAATGCATTCTTACGATAATGAATCCTCTTGTATGTGCTGTTAAGTATATTTATATAAACTGAACTCAAATTTTAGGGCTTTTCATATTGTGCTTGAAAAAAGGAGTAAGGATCATTGCTCATTTTCCTTTCTAAACACAATAATTCTAAGCTACTTGATTCTAAGACACTTATCCTCTTCAAATACACACTTCATCAATTTCCATGAAAAGCAACCATTAAAACGTCATGCATATGGAATATTATTGCTAAAAGAAAGGATTCTGAAGGAAAAAGAAGTATCTGAATAATATCAGGCATATTTATGTTAGTGAAAGTACATAATCACTACATGCTACTTAAAAAGTACTTCTTTTAAATACAGCCAGTTAGGGTTAATTAAGGTATCAACTCATGTAAAACATTTGTTTACCATTATAATTACAAAATTCCAGCACTTCAAATTACAATGACTCCCATAAGCATAGCACTTTTTAAAAGATACAGTGATTTTATAAATAAATATGCCTTCCTAGGAATTGTAAAAAAATAGTGAAAAGATAATTTTAAAAGTTTATTAAACATGTTTCTCCATAGTTAAAATTTATGCTACTGTATTTACATTTATTATTAATTCCAATATCCTTGAACAAATGGCAAAGTGATTTTTATAAGAATTATAGACTTCCTTTTAATGAATTTGATGAGGAAGTAAATACTCTTTAAATTTCTACTTTATTGAGACTCTCACTTTCAAAACTCTGATTGAGTTTCATGTTCTGTTCTTTTGTATCCACTCTGCTTCACTCTCACTGTCATCCTTATTCCACAGACACAGTGAACATTATTCTACCTCTGGCTCCTTGTAGAGACTGTGGCTCTGCCCATATCTCTGATATCTGCTCTAGAATTTCCTCAACACACTTTGTTTCTCATGGGTTGTTTACACTTTGGGATATTCTTAGTTCAATTTTACTTTAAAGTGAAAGAGAAATAGCTCCACATCTTGTCAATATTGGTAGCCTCCCGTATCATCTCAGCTTTTAGTATCATTGGACTTGCTATGCATTCTATTTATATGTATCCTTTATTTCATTTGTTCATATATTTGCTGACTTTCTATATTCCCATATAAGAACATGAGATTCTGCAAGGAAAAATTTTTGTTTTTGTTTTGTTATTTTAATGTTGTCTTCCAGCATCTAGAATATTGTATCATATTATTGCTTAAAATCTTCACACACAAACAACACAAACACACACACACACACACACACATACCTATCTATTGAATACAATGAGTAACTATTCTAGACTTTGCTTGTCAGGTGTTCTCTGACACTCTGCTACTTAAAATGCTTTCAAACCAGTAGACATCTACAGAATTTGAGAGGAGCCCATTCATCCCAAGATATGTGGCAGTCATAAAGCTACCAATCAGCCTAAAAGGATTTGTGATTGTTATATGGGAAAGTTTGTTATGCTCTAAAATATACAGAATTATTTTCTGGTCCAAACCGATAGCTCACTCAGCCACAGTAATTCATGCTCTCAAAATTGGAGTTTTTCCATTTTGGATACTATTTTCTAACAAATATTTGAAGTTAACATATAATTTGCAGCATAGAAATTGCAGAGAATCATTTCCAGAGACTCTGTAAGACTTGGGGCATTTGAAGACATGCATGCTACCTTTTTATTACTAAGACCTAATGAAATATCTAGTAAATAGTAGACATTTAAAAGATTATTTTGGGGAAAAAATGTAAAAATAAAAACAAAACCAATTTCTTGCTGGGCACAGTGGCACACGATTGTAATCTCAGAGACCTTGAAGGCTGATGTAGGAGGATCACAAGTTTGAGGCATCAACATAGCAAGGCACTATCTTAAAAATAAAAACAAAAAGGGCTGGGGATGTAGCTCAGTGATAGAGTACCCCTGGGTTCAATCACTAGTAGTGAAAAAAAAATCCAATTTCTTAAGGGATCTGACAATCATGGAATCATACTAACTTAAAATTTACCACTTATCATAAAACAAAATATTTATAAAAGAGTGAATATTTAACTGTGATGTAGTAATGCATTAGAAAATTAATCAAACAATTTTTAGAATTTTAGCTGAGTGACCCTTTTTGTACATTTTTGCATATGATGCTATGTATTATTTTTACTATTTATCAAAAAAAGCCTTTTTAATCAATTTTCTTTGATTTAGATGTGAAATCATTGACTTTAATAAAAATGATGCTTACCTATTAGTAAATTAGTAATATAAATACATCCTAACATTCATTAAACATCTGACAAAACTCAAAAATAGGGTGAAATAAATGCAAGCACATTCAACAATTTATTTCCTTAAGTCAGGTATTATTTATTTCTATAAAGTACAAAGTATGATTTCAATCAAGGATAAAGACAAAACCAAATGTATATCATACACATATAAGAAATATTTACTACAACTAAATGCAAACAATGTCTAGTTGATAACTGGTAATGGGTTTGAAGTTAAATCTACAAATAAAAATGAAATAACTGAGTCAAGAGAAAATTAAGAACATTTCATAAAAGAAAAGCAGAATTCATATCTGTGAATTAGATGTGAAGATATAATGTAACAAATTCTGAAACGAAAATGTAAGGCAAATTATGAATATTGCATGAATAGAACATAGAAAATCACTTAGGATGTTTTAAGATAACATTATCATAACAGCTATACCAGCCATAATCTTCATATGGAACACAGTACATTTCCTATTTTATTAAACAATAATAAGTTATTGTTTGGAAATAAAGGACCCTTAAATTTCAGGACAAATTTTATATTTATATGAATTAAAGGACTTTTAACTGAGAAAAGTTAATTTGATCTATTTTTGTACTTTGTAGATTATAGAAACATATTTTAATGAGATGACAAAAAATCTCCATAAAAATATTTTTAAGAAAAATACACAGATTAAAACACACATTTATTTTAGGTCCATTGATAATTAGAGACATACAATCTAGATGAGAGCACTGTTTGTCAGATGTTTAATGAATGTTAGGATTTATTTTTTTTACTAAATACAAATATTTTCCATAAATGACACATGAGAAATTTATTTGAGCCATATGTCACATTATAAATGGAAGAAACTCAAAAAAGTCATATTTTAATGAAAATATTAAAACTAGTAAATACACACATACAATGAAAAGTAAATTACTTAAGTCATTAACAGTAAAATGATCAATACAGTGGAAATTAATTTTATGAAAATTAAAATCAAAATAGTTCCTTAATTTTAATTAAGATACTCTTCTGCATTAAAATGGCTTTCAGCTCTTTACCTAAAAAACTGAAATCTACTGCCTCTCAGATAAAACAACTCTTTAAAAGCATTAATTTTAGTGCTACTGGAGATCAACTTTAAGAAGTAAGTGTTTAAAGAATGATCAATAAATTGGCACTTAAATTTGAGTAGGCAAAACTTTCAAGTAAAAACAACCATTAGAAATGCCCATGCATAAATATTTTTAATAGTGATATTTAATTTCTACATGTTGAATGGAAAGCATTGGAAACCATCAGTTACCATTAAAATATAGTATAATTGTACTATTAATTATCTACCTTATTAGGCAGATTATGTTGGATTGTAAGATTAAGTTTTTGGAATTTCATGACTACTACTGCTGTGTAGCCATTTCTTTCCATAAAATGAATCTTTTAACACAGAGGGCATAGTCCCATATATGTATGAACATTATCATAAAAAAAATGGATAGCAATTAAAGTTTAAGAAGAACTCAGATTTTATTTCCAATTAAGAACAATGTCTTTAATAAAATAATGTCATGTCTGTTGTTTTATATTTTTATATATTCTTTTAGATAATTACATTTGTAAGATCAAAATATAATGCTCTTTAAGTCAGGAATTTTGCCTATTTATCTCAAATGACTGACTTGAAATTTGGTGGCAGGGAATAAATGTATGGCATAGCACTACTAAGTTTAGTTGTGACTATTAGAGTCTTCCTTAATGTCAAGTCTGGATGGGTTTAATGTACTTGAGGCAATATAAGTAAATTTTGGTCATCAATATTTAAGACTCTTCTACTTTAATTTTATTAATAAAAATTATTATGTGTGGAATGTATACTAGCTTTACTTCCCAAAGTTTTTAAAACCAGTCTTAGATGTTCGCCATATTTTTTCACTTCCTCTTACCTCAAACATTTTGAAAGCAGTAGCTGCCTTTATGTGCTAGAAAATTATCACCATCCATTATTGAGCACATTGTAGGTGCACAATTAATTTGTGCTATAAAATGAGAGAATCATGAAAATCTATTTGTATAAGAATTAAAAGTAGTGATGGCTTGTACCCAGAAGATAAATGAGATCATGGAGTTCCACTAGGTTTAGATGCCAAATATACCACATAGGAAGAAAGTTAAGAAATCTAGATTATTCACTTTGGATCTTGGTTTTTTGATCAGCCACATGAGAATAATAACTTACTAACTAACAGGAATGCCACAGTTAAATTGGTTAATATGGAAGAATTTGTACTGTATCCTTTATAGCTTCTTTAGGTTTTACTAATAAATTGTGTGTTTTTCATTTTTCTTCAGTTATTCATTTTTACTTTAAGTATACCATGAGTTTTGTTAGACTTTGGATGTTAAGAAGTTTGATAATGATCCTTTGATCTTGTAGTGCATGATATGAAATACTGTTATTCTAAAAATGTATTAGCATTTGAGGAATAATGATTTTTGATCATGGACACTGATCAAGAATTGACTGTGATTGTCAAAGATAGAGGCAGAGATAAAACATCAGGCATGGAGAACACAGGTTAGATTGGAGATTTTATGCTAGAATAAGGTAGAGTTGCAACATCACAGAGAAATTCTCATTTAACATATAAACCAGGCAGCTAGTCTTTTGCAGAAATTATTGGAATGAGGCAAAGCTTTTTACAGAAACTATTGATAATGATTTATTTCTTAATGTGAACTTTGAGCAAATTTCGTAAGAAAAGACTAATGACTTGCTGGAATTAGCTAGGGCTTTTAATCAAGCTGCAGATATTCCAGAAGGCTGTTTTGAAACTTATAGATGATGAGCAGAATCTAGACAAAAAATTAAGGCAGTGCCTTCAGCTACAAAAGGTAAAAGCTTATATGTTTATAAATGATTAATTTTTTCTGATAGAGCTTTCTCTTTTTAGCTTTGTTATTTTTAAATCTATGAAAGGATAGAGATAGATTTCCCTTAAAATTCTTATCAATATGTTTGAGGGTGCACTCTATTTTTTTTTGTTGTTGTTCTTATTACTACCAAATGCAGCAGTGACAACATCAACAAATTTCCTCTTCTGAATTTCTAAAATGAAGCTTCCTGCATTCATTTGGTAAAATTATCAGAATAAATAGCCCTTCCCAATCTATTTTTTTTCATTGTTTTGTGGTGGTAGAGATCCAACTCAGGGCCTTGAGCATGCTAGGCAAGCATTCTACCACCAAACCATAATTCTTAGCCCATATTTTCCTTGTCCTCATTGAAAAACTCCTCCAAAAGATCCATATATCTTACTTCAAACTATTTTTGTAGTATGACTTTTAATTTATCCTGCTATTTCTAAATAAATATATCCAAAGCAGTAAATCCAAAACAGTAAATATGAGTGTGCAGATATTTCACAATAAAGAAATATCTGCACACTCATATTTATTTTTGCACTATTTATAATAACTAGGATATAGAATCAAAGTAGATTCTTATTGTTATGGTTTTAGTCTATATGGTCCCTAAAAATTTGTATGTGTTAGGCAATGTAAGAATGCTCAGAGGAGCAGTGATTATATTATGCAAACTATAACCTCATTAGTGGAATAATCCTTTTAATGGAATAATAATATGAATTGACTCAGTGGGTGGTAACTTTCAGCAGGTGGTTGTGACTAGAGGAAGTTAGTCATTGGTAGTGTGGCCTACCCTGTATCTGTCTATGGCCCTCTCTCTCTCTCTCTCTCTCTCTCTCTCTCTCTCTGTTTCTGTCTCTTCATGCTTCCTGGCAGCCATGAATTGAGAAATTTTCTCTACCAAGCCATTTTGCCATAATGTTCTATCTTACCTTAGGCCCAAAGCAATGTAGATGGCCAACCACATATGAAGACCTTAGATATCAGGAGCCCAAAATAAATATTTCCTCCTCTAAGTTATTCTTGTCAGGTATTTACTATTTGACTTCTTTTCCAACTATAAAATATAGAAGAAGTTAAAATGTGTAAACAAGAATCAAAAATATTTTAGCCTCATTCTTACTTTGGATGAAACTTAAATTGATTCAAATTAGATATATTAGTAAGAGGACAGATGAGTGGAGAGAGCGATGGAAATAACTAAATGAAGAAAGCTATTTTGCGTAGAACAGTTTTAGTCAACACTCAATGGGAATGTGTATTTTCTCTCTTAATAAATTCATGTTGATAGAGTTCATGGAGCAATTGGAATATCTACCTACAACTATCACATCTCCTAATTCATAGAAATGAAAAGAAACATGTTGACATTTATGGCCTTTTCATGAATATTATTTTTTTCTCTGATAATCCTTGAAATATTAAAATGATTACCTCAATTGTATATCTCCTAGCATATTCCATTTAAACAAAATAAAATGTAAATACACCAACATATTTCAGTCTTGACTGAAATTTTTTAGAAAAATATTCAAATGTTTAAAGTCACAATGATGAGAAACAAATTTGAGCAGACCTGGAGTTTTATTAGTTTGTTATTATTTGTTTGTTTGTTTTCTTTTCCCTGTGGGGCTTAGAGAACTGGCCCAAGGGAACCTAGGCAGTCCAGTTGGGAAATCTGATATAACTATTGTTGGAGCAAACACGATCTTCCAGGGAATTTAAGATGTAAAATCAATTGATAAATTCCTTGTTCAGTAAACAAAGTGTTCCCTAGCTCCTTCTAGGTAAATCTATAGATATACATTTAAGATAGAGGTGGGATCTTCACTCTCATAATATTCTTAGGGCAATGTTGAATCAAGCCTGCAAGCCCAGCAGGTCCCATCCTTGCTGGAATCTTGTTAAACATGAGAGTATAAGAAAGAGTAGATGTGTTATTTCTCCTCTTTAAGTTTTTAGTTTTTATTTTTCTGCAAATCTGTTTATGTTTATTGTCTAATGCTTGTGGTATGTGTTTGTGAACTCTACACAACAAACATAAAATATATGAATATAATCACTCAAAATTATTTTCCTCTTAATGCATAAATAAACAGTTGAGTATTTCTGAATGAAAAAAAATGAAAAGTTCTGAAAGTATGCACATTAACAGCCAAAGTTGGTATAAAGCTTCAGGGCTTTTAAAGTTGAAATCTTTTTTATTTTTAAATTTTGTTTTATTTACCAATGTTGACATTATTGGCAGATAAATTTTGAAAAATCTCATTAACTGTTTTTATAATAAATTTATATGTAGTGTGTGTTTGTTTATTTATTAAATATTTATGGAGCAGTGGTATTTTAAGGTTATTTTAAAGAGAATCCATCAAATGCAATTGTCTGACAAAAGAAATAAATTAAACATGACATGCATGGATATCATGATGCATTTCCTGAATGGACCAAGTGTTTTATGGAGAGAGTCACATGCTGAGGCAGAATTCATGCTCATTAAAGATTCCATACACATTGCCTTTTTGTGTCAGGTATTTCCACAATGATGTATATTATGCTGCTCACTGATAATTTGTATAAAAATATCTTTTTCTTTTTAAGTTATAAATTATATACCCGCAAAAATGTTGCAGTCTTCTGGTTTTAACTCCAACATATGAGGAATTGGGAAGGTATAATTCAGAAACAAAAAGCTCAATAAATGAAAATCAGTTATTTTTTCTTAACTTGCAAGGCAAAGCGCCAACATGAAAACTTAAGATAGGTGAATCTAGAGAGTCAGAGCTAAGTTCTCTCCTTGTGGGGCCAAAGATGCTAGAACCATGAATTAGTAAAATAATGGTGATTTTGACAAATTTATGAAGGCCCAGTGTGAATTCTGAGGTAGGCAGGTAGTTATTAACTTATTTGCTGCAATATTTGGAGGTTACCATACTTCCATGAATTTAACCACTGGGAACCACACTAGGCTGTAAAGATTAAGGTCCAAGTAATATTCTCACTTGGGGATCCATTTTAAAATATGACAACAGAGCAAGATGAATAAGGAAAATAACAGGTAAGTTGAAGTTCATTAAAATTACACAATTCTGTCTGTGATAGATGGTGTTGAAAGAGGAGAAATCCAAGTCAGTGAATGTAAAACTTGCAAAATATATAGGTGAAAAAGAGTTGGATTCGAAATATACAGAAAAATTTTAAATCTAACACTGAAAAAACAATATATAATGCAAAACACTTGAAGGATTTAAAAAGAAAATTCACCAGAGGAGATGAAAACATCACAAATTGCAAAGGTGTTCAACATTAGTTGTCCTCATGCAACTGTAAATTAACACAACAGTGATCATACTAGTACAGATTTACTGAAAGTGTCAAAACCCAAAAGTGTGAGTATAGAGCTACAGTCAACTTCATTTATTGCTGGTGGGAACACAAAATAATATAACTCCCTTGCAGGTAATTTAACAGTTTCTTATAAAGCTGAACATAGATTTTTCTTCAGCAATCATGGGTCTAGCTATTTGTCCAATTGTTTTGTATAGATACAGATGGTGATATATAGATGTATTTGTATCTCTCTCTCTCTCTCTCTCTCTCTCTCTCTGTGTGTGTGTGTGTGTGTGTGTGTGTATATATATATATATATATATATATATATATATATATATGTGGTATGTGTTCTTATTTTGTAAACAAATGTATGTTTCTTTGTTCTATCTGCTTAGAAGGCCTAGAAGCAACTGTATACTGTTGGGGAAAAAATGTACTTAGTACACAGATCTTGGTTTCTAGTGCCATTCTCTAAAGAATGTAACAAGAGCTCCTCAGAGAAATAAGTGGGTCTGAGCAGGAAATATACAAATTTTTCCTTCATTCTTGCATGTTACCAAAGAGTAGGGAAGTGGAAGTGCTCCAAAAAGATGGTATGGATATATTAGAAGGTTATAAAAATAATCTGAAAGAGCTCTTAATGAGAGCAAGAACAATTTTAGCAACAAAATAAATAAATAGCATTGGGTCATATATCCAAGTCTAAAATAAGTATCTGTGAGTTAATACTGATAAAATAAATTATTGAATGAATAAACAAATGGAGTGAAGAAAACTCACTGTGCAGAAAAATTTCCAATGCTTTTTCTTTTTGTAAATGCATCACCTTCATGAAGGAAAAGCATAAATCCTCACTGGTTGGGTATCAATTCACTTATGTAATTTCTGCCAAATAATATAGGATGTGCAGGGGGCTACATGAGTATATTCACTTTGGAGAAATTTTACCAAACTTATTTCAGCATCATAATCAATGTTAGCAAAATGGAGAAAAGTTATGTGACTAATACGCATCCTTGATATGATGTGATGAAAAAGGAACTTTACTGGGGCAGTCTTCTCCTGAATGCAAAAAAATCCTAGTCTGACCATGTGAAAAACATCAGACAAATTTCCATTCAGGGACATTTCCCCAAATAATTGATAAGTACTTCTGAAAACTACCGAGGTTTCCCATAACAAAGAAAATATGAGAAACTATCCCAGCCAAGAACAGATGAATGAACATGATTACTAAATATAAGATGGCACTTGGCTGGATGCCTGGAACAAAAAGTTGGTGTTAGGTCAAAATTAAGTAAACTTGATTGAAGCATAGATTTTAGTTAAAACTAACATGTCTGCATGAGTTTATTAATTTTAAGAAATATACCATACTTATATAGGATTCTATAAACAAAAACTATGTGTTTGATATGTGGGAATTCTCTGAGCTATTTTTTTTTTCCCTGTTGCACTAGAGTTTGAACCCAGGCATCTTCAAACTTTTAATTTTTTTCCTTTCAAGGTTTCGTTTGCTGTGTCATAAAACACCTTTGCCTACTTTAAGTTCAAGATTTCTCCTATGTCGTCTGCAAAAAAAAATAATATATATATATATATAATATAATTTATATATTATATATATATATATATATATATATATACCATATACACACGTGTGTGCGTGTGATATTGCTATTAGTTTTTACACATTAGTTCTATTACCTGTTTCAAGTTGTTTTAAATATAGTATGGACTGAGGTTTACCCCTCCAAGGTTGTTCTGGTAACACTTATTGAAATAAATGCTTTCTACTGTTGAAATGCCTGTCTACCTTGTAGAAATCAGCTGAGCTTATACTACTAAGTAATTTTAGAGTTTCTATTTTTTCTATTTTGTCTATATCTACCTTTATGACACAGCATACCATCTTGATTACTATAGATGTATCTCTACTCTTGAAATCACATGGCAGAAGTCCTCCAGCTAGTTCTTATTTTGCAAACTATATTTAATCTGTATGGATTGGTATTTTCATTTGAAGTTTAGATCAATACACTGATTTTCACAAAAATATCCTGCAGGAATTTTCATTGACATTGTATTGAGTATATACATGTAGCTGAAGAAAATATGTCAATTACACGTATTGCATGTATTTGCAGAGTCCTTGCAGACTCTGTATCATTCTATATACTTAGTCCTCTCGATGACAGAATGACAGGTCTGAGACATAGTTGGTTAAATTTTTGTTTATTTTTATTACAGTCTAAATAACATTCTTTAAATTTTGTTGTTCAAGTATGTGTTTTTACTGTATTGATATTAAATATCATGTACTGAACTGTTTTGTATTCTGGGGTCTTGCTAAATTGATCTTAATGGCAGTAACTTTTTTGTATTCTACATAGGATTTTTAGTTATATTGTATTAATGTCTATGTTTTAAGACATTTACTTCTCTCTTTGCTGTCATTATGCATTTTCTTTCTTATAGTTTACACTTTATGTTTTTCCAGTGGCAATACCTCTAACAGCACTTTGAAAGAATGTTGTGAAGTGGATACAATATCCATCTTCTACCTGTTCTTTACTGCAGAGAAAAATGTTCCATTTCCTTAGCATTAAATATTAGGTTAAATGAAAGTATGTATGTTTGTGTATGTTAATTCAGGTGTGTGTGTTTGTGTGTTTGTGCAATCACTATATTATTGTATTATTGCATCCATTATTAGTTTGAGAATGATCCTGGTTTTCTATAATTCATCTACACTGTGAATATAGCAATAGTTTTCCTTTGTTTTTCTCCTTTTATTGTTCAGCTGTATTCCCATAAATGGATTTACCAGTTTGCTTATGCATTTGCAGCTTGAAAAATTGAAGATTATACCCAGTTTTTATGCACTTATGAATAAAGTTTCTAAAAACATCTACATAAATTTTCATGTACTTAAGTTTGCAATTCTCTTATACATATACCTAGGAGGCTACCTGTTCAATTTTATGATATATGTTTTTTTTCTTTTTTCAAAAAAAAAAGTTTTCAAACTCGTTATTTTTTGGAATTTTAATTGGCATTGTTTGAAAATGCTAAATGCTCTTCAACCTGGCCAGCAGCACATGACATCAGTTTGTACAGATAAATTGCATTTTGATTGGAGGAGTTACAAAGTTAGATAAAACCATAGCATTCATACAGAAATGGGAGAAAATCTTGGACATTTTGGCATACTAACGTGTGTAGCTACATGCATATTTACCTATTTTGTATATTTGTTAGTTACTTTATATTGATAATATTTTGGAGAATGTTTACTTGCTTCCTCTCATGCATTGACTATAAAATTATTGAAACTTAAAAACCTTTATTCCAAATATTTATGCCACTTTCTAGTTATGAATTTGCATTCAAGTTAAGGTTATTGCAATGTAACATACCTTTCAAAAGAAAAATTACATTTCTCTTTAAGTTGAGTACTCTCTTTCTAATATTATTTAATAACTTAACCCCAAGAACTATATAGTTCAGTTAGATTTAAAATAATTTAAATTCAATTTTAATGCAATCATATTTTGACTATATTTTAATCCCTTATATTTATACTTATGACTAATTGAAGAATTTGAATTATTATTATAAATGACCTTTTTACTTTATAGTAATGCATTTAATTTTTTTTCTTTTGAAAATTCCTCATTTGAAAAACCTAAGGCATATAAAAATGTAGGAAACACCAGTGGCTAAGAAATACAAATTTCCCTGAATTTTTAAGAAAAAAAAACTTATCTATTTTAGTTACTACACTGTAACATCTTTTCCCATTGCTTTGGTTATGTTGATAGAAGTTATTAACTATGGAAAATCTCTTTACAACGTCTTTTAAAAGCCAATTTAAAAATGATGCTGCTTAGGATAGACCACAAATAAATTAACTTTGACAATCTGAAAGAAAGTAAATAGAAATTAGTAACGATTTTTAAATTTTACCCCAAATATGTACTGCAAATATTTCTTCAATACTTCTGAGTTATACTGAATGGAGATTGAGAGTTCCTATTGAAAACTCTGTTCTTCAACATGTGAGCAATTTATATAATATAATGTCTTTAACTGTTTCATATTTGATCAAAGTTTTCCAGATTACCATTTGTTTATAGTCAATTATAGCCTCCAAATTATAATTTCTTACCATGCAACAGTTAACAAAACAACCACAATCACGTTTAAATCCATTCCTGAAGCATATGATTATGAAAAAGAATTCAGTCTTAGAAAACAAAGGAAATAATCAGAAATATATTCTTTCACTGAAAAATTTAATATGATATGGATGCAGAGTAAAAAAGTGAATTTCACTTTTTGTGTGGTTTCCAGTTCTAAATCATAAAGTATCCATTTAAAGTGATTCTTAAAATAATCTGTTACACTATATGTAAGTGGAGAGGGATGTGGAGTGAGGTTTTGCCACTCAAGGGGGAAATGGGCTGAATGAACCATGTTCTAAATTCAGAGAGGAGGTAAAATTATGGTTAGCTTTCCTTCTTCAGAGCTTTCTCTAAGAATAAAATTCAAGAAATCATCTACCAACAGAGCACATTTTCAGGATCAGGATCCCCACAGTATATAAAGAGATGGTAGGAGTAAAGAATATATTTGGGGAGAGTTCAGAGATTGTGGTAGATGCTCTGTGGGCCATTTTCTTTGTCTTCTGCTTTAAAAGCAGAATTTAGGAATCACATCTTTAAAATCAAGGCAGAGGAAAAGAGGAATGCAGGAAAAGGAATGGTTAGGCTGTCATAGAAGAGATTAAAGACTATTCTCCCTCAGTTACCCTAAGTCATAGAGATGCCAAAGTTGGCTCCTTTACAGGCCTGCAGGTCAGAAGGTTGTTCATGGAAATGGATGAAGGGAAATTTTATGTTTGACCAGATAGCAAAATTGGAGACATGGAGTTAAATCTGTAAGAAGAATACAGCATATGCCACTGATTATCTTTTTGAATCAATAATAAAAATCAAGAGAAGTTTTGAATCAGGCAGAGTGAGAGAAAAAAAGAGAGTGAGCAAAGTCTGCAAATTACAAATACTTTTGCATATGGCAACAATGCAAACCCTGAGGTTGTGAGGATAGTCATCTTATGGCCAGCAAGATTCTATGACGGTCCCTATAATTCCTGCTCCCTTGTGGACACACACCATATACTCCCCTCCCACGCCTTGAGTGTAGATGGAAACTCTGAATTTGATAGTCTATCATTAGTATGATTATGTTATAATTAATTGACTTAAATATACACAAAATATCCTGGCTGGACCAGGCCTAATCAGAAGAGCCTTTAAAATGAATGAGAGAGATTTAATTAAACATGATTCTCATCCAGACCTTGAAGGAGAACACTATCAAATAGCAGAAGGTTACATAGTATATGGGCCCTAAGGGAACAGAGGAACTGAGATTAACCTGAAGTTCAAACAGTTGCCAGAAACTAGAATTTTCAATTCTATGTACAATTGCTATGGACTTAATTGTAGCAACTACCAGGGCAATTGCAAGACTCTGAGCAATTTCAATTTCAGACAAAATGATATTCTGGGCTGATAACTGATTTTAGCCTTGTGAGACCCTATGCAGAGAATTGTTACGTTATGCCAGGACTTTCGACCTACCAGAAAATTTGGAATAAATGTCTATGTCTTTAAACAGCTTAGTGTGTGATAATAATTTATGCAGCAATATGGCATAAAAGCTAATAAAAAACTTCTTAGTAACTGATTAAAATGTTAAATTATTTAGTGGAGAATGTAGACCACACATATGAATTCATAGGGAATCTTTGGAGAGATGAACACTGTACAAAGAACAAAATGTCAATATTAAGACAAAGACTTCAGAAACATAGAAATTAAGAAGATCTTTAACAGAATCTTTGGTATATGTGACCGAAAGCAAAAAAAAAAAAAAAACAAAAAAAACAAATAAACAGAAAAAAATATAGAACTAGAAAATAGAATAATAATAATCATCACAAATAAAACATAAATATTAATAGAATTAAAAAGAAAATTAGAATAAAGCATCCACTAGATGATGGGGAAGTATTTATGGATCAATAACAAATGATGTCAATATACTTGAAATAAAGTCCCAGGAGGAAAAGAAAAAGTAAATGGAGTTAAAGAAATATTTGGACAGAAGATGGTTAAGAATATTAACAGAGCCGAGACGGGAAGATGGCGGCGAGGGGAGTGCATTACCCCCGTGTGCTGCTTCACTGTGTGGGAGTATGACAAGTCAGGACGGCTAAAGGATATCTTGTTAGGAATTTCCAGCAATAGTGGGGTGCTCCGGAACCTGGAGGAAGGATTTCCATCGCATGAGGATCTGCTACGGGGACTCAAACGCGAGAGGTTTGTCGCACGGAGGGTAACACGGCTTATTCAGCAAATCGCCCCGCAGCTAGAGTCTGCAGTGCGCGCTGGGATAGAGACGCAGGGTTACAGCGCTGCAGTTTCTGCCAGCCGTGCAAGCACCGTACTCAGGGCTGAATTCTGGGTTCGAGACGGGGGAAGGAAGCGGTCCATCTCGGTTCTCCACACCGGTCAGACCACAGAGGAGGCCAGCAGCCACCATGTTGGTAAACTGACGTCACCTTCCCTGTTTTCGACTGACCGCAGCTCATTCAGCCATAGATCAGGTAATTTCAGGCTGCAATTCGCCTGCGGCTTGCAGACAGATTGCTAGGGTTCAGTGCCTGGGTGCTTCTTAGAACCTGATCTTATCGGAGCGAACACCGAGCGCGGGGCGGCCGAGTTCCGGCTCCCGGAACCGTCCCGGAACCGCCCTGGCCCAGGGCCGCGGAGCCTGCGGAGGCTGCTTCTTGGACCCTGCTCCTATCAGAGCATACAACAAGCACTAAGCAGCCGAATTCCGGCTCCCGGAACTGAGCCCGCGGGGACTGCTTCTTGGAGCTTACACTTATAGGAGCTTACACCGAGCACGGAGCGGCCGAGTTCCGGCTCCCGGAACTTCCCTGGCCCGGGGCTAGGAGCCCGCGGAAACTGCTTCTCGGTCCGGGTCCTGCTGAGGGCCGGTCAGGACTCACCCGTTGCTTTGGTTGCCCGGCAAGGGGAACGAAATGCTGCCATTCGCATAGGATACCAACATGGCAGAGATCTGATGTCAGCAGAAAGCGGCGGAGGAGAGAACTTCATCAATACCAGCGGTGACATAAGCAGTTGGTCTCCTGGTAGGGGGGGTGAGGCACAGTCACCCGAGTCTCCTCAATTTGTCGTTGAGCCAGAGGGGAGAAGCCGGGCCGCCGCCAGCGCCCGGAGCAGGCCCAGCGGCTCGCCAGCGTGGTGACCGCGTGACCCCAATTGGAGAGGGGGCGGAGCGGAGCCGCCACTCGCACCCGCAAGGTGGGCAGACCCGCGACCCAGTGGTACATGGGCGTGGTAGGAGGGGCAGGGCAGAGCCGCCGTTCGCGCTTGCAAGGTAAACAGACCTGTGACAGCCGGGCGGGTCAGGCCCAGTGGCCTGCCAGTGTGGTACACATGTCACCCCAACTGGAGTAGGGGCAGAGCAGATCCTTCTCCCACGCCCGGATCAGGCCCTGCCGGTGTGGTGGTCACGTGACCCCAATTGGAGTGGGGGCGGAGCGGAACCGCCACCCGTGCCCGCAGGGTGAGCAGACCAGTGATCAAACTGCAGATCAGACCCAGGGGTCCGCAGGCGTGGTAGGAGGGGCAGGGCAGATCCGCTGCCCGCGCCTCCAAGGTAGGCAGACCTACAACAGACCGGCGGATCAGGCCCAGGAGCCTGCCGGCGTGGTACAAACACCACCCTAATTGGAGTAGTGGCAGAGCAGAGTCGCCGCCCGTGCCAGGAACAGGCCCAGCGTCCTGCAGGCGGGGTAGTCACGACACCCCAATTGGAGTAGGGGCAGAGCAGAGCCTCCACCCGTGCCCGAAAGGTGGGCAGATCTGCGACCGACCAGCGGGACAGGCCCAGTGGCCTGCCGGTACGACAGACACGTCACCCCATTTGGAGTAGGGGCAGAGTAGAGCCGCCGCCCGCGCCTGCAGGGTAGGCAAACCTGCAACCGACCGGCGGATCAGGCCCGGTGGCCTGCCGGCGTGGTACACTCGTCACCCCAATTGGAGTAGGGGCAGAACAGAGCCGCCGCCAGCGCCCAGAACAGGCCCAGTGACCTGCCGGCGTGGTAGCCACGACACCCCAATTGGAATAAGGAGAGAGCAGAGCCGCCGCCCGCACCTGCAGGAAAGATACGCAAGCAGTATGAAAAGACAAGGAAAGAAAGGACCACAAGCAATGCAGGTCAACGCAACTTTAGAAGAGGTAACAGCTGCAGCAGATGGAATGTCAGATAAAGAATTCAGGATATACATGCTTCAGATGATCTGGAGTATCAAGGAAGACATTAAACAGCAAAATCAGACAATGAAAGATCACTTCGACAATGAATTACGCAAACAAATCCAGGAAGCAAAGGATCAACTATACAGGGAGATAGAGGTTATAAAAAACAAACAAACAGAAATCCTAGAAATGCAGGAAGCAATAAACCAACTTAAAAACTCAATGGAGAATACTACCAGCAGAGTAGAACACTTAGAAGATAGAACATCAGACAATGAAGACAAAGTATTTCAACTGGAAAAGAACATAGACAGCTCAGCAAGACTGTTAAGAAACCATGAGCAGAACATCCAAGAAATATGGGATAACATTAAGAGACCAAACTTAAGAGTCATTGGGATACAGGAAGGTACAGAGCTCCAAACCAAAGGAATGAGCAGTCTATTCAATGAAATAATACGAGAAAACTTCCCAGACTTGAAGAATGAGACAGAATCCCAAATCCTAGAAGCCTACAGGACGCCGAATGTGCAAAATCATAAGAGATCCACACCTAGACACATTATAATGAAGATGCCCAACATACAGAATAAGGAGAGAATTTTAAAAGCTACAAGAGAAAGGAAGCAGATTACATTTAGGGGTAAGCCAATCAGGATAACAGCTGATCTTTCAACACAGACTCTGAAAGCTAGAAGATCCTGGAATAACATATTTCAAACACTGAAAGAAAATGGGTTCCAACCAAGAATTGTGTATCCAGCGAAATTAAGCTTCAGGATGGAAGATGAAATTAAAACCTTCCACGATAAACAAAAGTTTAAAGAATTCGCAGCTAGAAAACCATCTCTTCAAAACATCCTCGCCAAAACATTACAGGAAGAGGAAATGGAAAATAACAATGAAAACCAACAGTGGGAGGTAGGACAGTAAAGGGGGGGGAAATAATCAAAGAGGAAAACAAACCATGTTTAGTAACAGAAATAAACAAATATGGCTGGAAGAACAACCCATATCTCAATAATAACCCTAAATGTTAATGGCTTAAACTCACCAATTAAGAGACACAGGCTAGTAGAATGGATCACAAAACAAGACCCAACAATATGCTGCCTACAGGAGACGCATTTGATAGGAAAAGACATACATAGGCTGAAGGTGAAAGGTTGGGAAAAATCATATCACTCATATGGACTTCGGAAACAAGCAGGAGTGTCCATACTCATATCAAATAAAATAGATTTCAAGCCAAAGTTAATCAAAAGGGATAAAGAGGGACACTACATACTGCTTAAGGGAACCATACACCAACAAGACATAACAATCATAAATATTTATGCCCCAAACAATGGTGCAGCTATGTTCGTCAAACAAACTCTTCTCAAGTTCAAGAGTCTAATAGACCACCATACCATAATCATGGGAGACTTCAACACACCTCTCTCGCCACTGGACAGATCTTCCAAACAAAAGTTGAATAAGGAAACTATAGAACTCAATAACACTATTAATAACCTAGACCTAATTGACATATATAGAGTATACCACCCAACATCAAGCAGTTACACTTTTTTCTCAGCAGCACATGGATCCTTCTCAAAAATAGATCATATATTATGTCACAGGGCAACTCTTAGACAATATAAAGGAGTAGAGATAATACCATGCATCTTATCTGATCATAATGGAATGAAACTGAAAATCAACGATAAAAGAAGGAAGGAAAAAGCATACATCACTTGGAGAATGAACAATAGGTTACTGAATGATCAATGGGTTATAGAAGACATCAAGGAGGAAATTAAAAAATTCTTAGAGATAAATGAAAACACAGACACAACATATCGGAATCTATGGGACACATTGAAAGCAGTTCTAAGAGGAAAATTCATTGCTTGGAGTTCATTCCTTAAAAAAAGAAAAAACCAACAAATAAATGATCTCATACTTCATCTCAAAATCCTTGAAAAAGAAGAGCAAAACAACAGCAAAAGAAGTAGAAGGCAAGAAATAATTAAAATCAGAGCTGAAATTAATGAAATCGAAACAAAAGAAACAATTGAAAAAATTGACAAAACTAAAAGTTGGTTCTTTGAAAAAATAAACAAAATCGACAGACCCTTAGCCATGCTAGCGAAGAGAAGAAGAGAGAGAACTCAAATTACTAGCATACGGGATGAAAAAGGCAATATCACAACAGACACTTCAGAAATACAGAAGATAATCAAAAACTATTTTGAATCCTTATACTCCAATAAATTAGAAGATAGTGAAGGCATAGATAAATTTCTTAAGTCATATGATCTGCCCAGATTGAGTCAGGAGGATATAGACAACCTAAACAGACCAATATCAATTGAGGAAATAGAAGAAACCATCAAAAGACTACCAACTAAGAAAAGCCCAGGACCGGATGGGTATACAGCAGAATTTTACAAAACCTTTAAAGAAGAACTAATACCAATACTTTTCAAGCTACTTCAGGAAATAGAAAAGGAGGGAGAACTTCCAAATTCATTCTATGAGGCCAACATCACCCTGATACCTAAACCAGACAAAGACACTTCAAAGAAAGAAAACTACAGACCAATATCTCTAATGAACCTAGATGCAAAAATCCTCAATAAAATTCTGGCGAATCGGATACAAAAACATATCAAAAAAATTGTGCACCATGATCAAGTAGGATTCATCCCTGGGATGCAAGGCTGGTTCAATATACGGAAATCAATAAATGTTATTCACCACATCAATAGACTTAAAAATAAGAACCATATGATCATCTCGATAGATGCGGAAAAAGCATTCGACAAAGTACAGCATCCCTTTATGTTCAAAACTCTAGAAAAACTAGGGATAACAGGAACATACCTCAATATTGTAAAAGCAATCTATGCTAAGCCTCAGGCTAGCATCATTCTGAATGGAGAAAAACTGAAGGCATTCCCTCTAAAATCTGGAACAAGACAGGGATGCCCTCTCTCTCCACTTCTGTTCAACATAGTTCTCGAAACACTGGCCAGAGCAATTAGACAGACGAAAGAAATTAAAGGCATCAAAATAGGAAAAGAAGAACTTAAATTATCACTATTTGCAGATGATATGATTCTATACCTAGCAGACCCAAAAGGCTCTACAAAGAAACTATTAGAGCTAATAAATGAATTCAGCAAAGTGGCAGGATATAAAATCAACACGCATAAATCAAAGGCATTCCTGTATATCAGCGACAAATCCTCTGAAATGGAAATGAGGACAACCACTCCATTCACAATATCTTCAAAAAAAATAAAATACTTGGGAATCAACCTAACAAAAGAGGTGAAAGACTTATACAATGAAAACTACAGAACCCTAAAGAGAGAAATAGAAGAAGATCTTAGAAGATGGAAAAATATACCCTGTTCATGGATAGGCAGAACTAACATCATCAAAATGGCGATATTACCAAAAGTTCTCTATAGGTTTAATGCAATGCCAATCAAAATCCCAACGGCATTTCTTGTAGAAATAGAGAAAGCAATCATGAAATTCATATGGAAAAATAAAAGACCCAGAATAGCAAAAACAATGCTAAGCAGGAAGTGTGAATCAGGCGGTATAGCGATACCAGACTTCAAACTATACTACAGAGCAATAGTAACAAAAACAGCATGGTACTGGTACCAAAACAGGCGGGTGGACCAATGGTACAGAATAGAGGACACAGAAACCAATCCACAAAACTACAACTATCTTATATTTGATAAAGGGGCTAAAAGCATGCAATGGAGGAAGGATAGCATCTTCAACAAATGGTGCTGGGAAAACTGGAAATCCATATGCAACAAAATGAAACTGAATCCCTTTCTCTCGCCATGCACAAAAGTGAATTCAAAATGGATCAAGGAGCTTGATATCAAATCAGAGACACGCCGTCTGATAGAAGAAAAAGTTGGCTACGATCTACATACTGTGGGGTCGGGCTCCAAATTCCTCAATAGGACACCCATAGCACAAAAGTTAATAACTAGAATCAACAAATGGGACTTACTCAAACTAAAAAGTTTTTTCTCAGCAAAAGAAACAATAAGAGAGGTAAATAGGGAGCCTACACCCTGGGAACAAATCTTTACTCCTCACACTTCAGATAGAGCCCTAATATCCAGAGTATACAAAGAACTCAAAAAATTAGACAATAAGAGAACAAACAACCCAATCAACAAATGGGCCAAGGACCTGAACAGACACTTCTCAGAGGAGGACATACAGTCAATCAACAAGTACATGAAAAAATGCTCACCATCTCTAGCTGTCAGAGAAATGCAAATCAAAACCACCCTAAGATACCATCTCACTCCAGTAAGATTGGCAGCCATTAGGAAGTCAAACAACAACAAGTGCTGGCGAGGATGTGGGGAAAAGGGTACACTTGTACATTGCTGGTGGGACTGCAGATTGGTGCAGCCAATTTGGAAAGCAGTATGGAGATTTCTTGGAAAGCTGGGAATGGAGCCACCATTTGACCCAGCTATTCCCCTTCTTGGTCTATTCCCTAAAGACCTAAAAAGAGCATGCTACAGGGACACTGCTACATCGATGTTCATAGCAGCACAGTTCACAATAGCAAGACTGTGGAACCAACCTAGATGCCCTTCAATAGACGAATGGATAAAAAAAATGTGGCATTTATACACAATGGAGTATTACTCTGCATTAAAAAATGACAAAATCATAGAATTTACAGGGAAATGGATGGCATTAGAGCAGATTATGCTAAGTGAAGCTAGCCAATCCCTAAAAAACAAATGCCAAATGTCTTCTTTGATATAAGGAGAGTAACTAAGAACAGAGTAGGGACGAAGAGCAGGAGAAGAAGATTAACATTTAACAGGGATGAGAGGTGGGAGGGAAAGGGAGAGAGAAGGGAAATTGCATGGTAATAGAAGGAGACCCTCAGGGTTATACAGTGGAGGAGGTAGAGAGAGAGGAGGGGAGGGGAGGGGAGAGGTGGGGAGGGGGGAGGGTGGAGGATGGGAAAGGCAGCGGAGCACAACAGACACTAGGATGGCAATTTGTAAATCAATGGATGTGTAACTGATGTGATTCTGCAATCTGTGTATGGGGTGAAGGTGGGAGTTCATAACCCACTTGAATCAAAGTGTCAAATATGATATGCCAAGAAATTTGTAACGTTTTGAACAACCCACAATAAAAAATAAAAAAAAAAAAAGAATATTAACAAAGCAAATGAAATAAAACACAAAAGAATATAATCAAGGAATCAATGAGGTTATATAAAAATAAAATTAGCTAGAAACACTATAGTAAAAATATGGAAAAGCAAGTCATTTTATCTGTTTAGATGAAATAATAGAAAACCAGAGTCGGGGAAGACTATAAACAACAGAGATTTATTTCTCACTTCTCAAGTGGGGAAGTTCACTGCAAAAGCACTGGCAGATTTGGAATCTAGTAGGGGCCCACATTCTTCTTTGTACAAAGCTGTCTTCTCTCTATAACCTTTCATGGTGGAAGGAGGTCAGGGAGCTCCATGTAGCTAATAGTTATAAGTTCAAAAACTACATTAATGGGGGCTCTGCCTTCAGGACATAATCAGTACAAATATCAACACTATCAACACGTTGGAAATTGTGTTTCAACATATGAATTTAGGGGGTGGGCACAACTATTATTTAATTAAGTGTTTTTAAAGTAGAAAAGTTTTCAGGTGCACAAAAAGTCTAATAGTAGAATTGGCACATTTCCTGGTATAATTTCTCTCTAAACAATGTAAGCAAAATTCAGTGATTCCCCATACTATCTTTGACATTCTACTCCTGTGAATTCAAACCACCTAGGGTGATGCATTCTTTTCTTTATGCTTTTGTTTTTTCTCCATACCTCTGTGAGTTTAGAAACTTCCCACTTTTGGTAGAGAGTGGCATAGGTGATTTTACCTGTAACAAAGCGGTTGATTTATCTCAGCTGGAGCAGATAGGATTGGCACTGTGGATATCTTATAATCTTATATCACTTTGTTTGACATGGTTCAATAGACAAGTTCCTCTCTCTCTCTCTCTCTCTCTCTCTCTCTCTCTCTCTCTCTCTCTCTCATCTCTCTCTCTTTTTATTAGCAACAGTAAATATTGAGAAACAAAACATTGTACAGGTAGAGATTTAAATTTAACTGAAGCTTTTCAGGCAAATGTGAAGCAAATGTAAAATCCTGGAAACTATGCTCACAAATCATATTGGACTTTTTGTGGAATTGTACAGCTTGCTAGCCATTTTATTCCACAAGAAAGAAAACTTCATAAGCTCTGCTATCAGAAGCTTTCTTCCACTCTGCTGACACATTCTGAAAAAAGTGTGACTAGCAAAAGAAACCCAATTTTTCATGATTTCTCAAAAAAAAACCCTGCATTTCAACAATAATGGTGAGAATTGTTTCTAGCTGCATCTACATCCACTCAGATACACATATTATCTATTTATGTAGATGAAGTAAAATATAAGTTAAGATATAGATGTAAATATAGAAATACATTTGCACATATGTACGTGAGAGAATACTCTGTTATTTTTTGAAGAGTTTTCACTTTTCTAATTTAGGAATTGGAGTGTTTACCTTCTTTTCAAAATCTGGTGATATTATAATATACTTTATTTCATTTCATGTGATCTGTTTCATTACTATAAGAAACTGTATTTCTTTATTATCTAATATTAAATCATTTGCATTCTTATACTTTATTGGCTTATGTTCTGTGTCCTTTTTATTTTTTATGTCTTGCTGAATTATAACCACACATAGTGTACTTAAAATATAGATAGATATAGGCGAGGCTGGACTGCATTTTGAAGCAGTTTCTTTTTGTTATGCTTTCTGTGACAGAGTTTGGCATTTGTTGATTTGTTACAGAGTTTGGAAACATTCTTAGGACAGTAAAAATAATTTTTAAATTATCTTTATTGGGATAAAAAATATACTTTATATCTTGCTATTTAACAAATTTTGTGAAGTTGGGAAACATTTATGTTTTTGGAATGGTTTCAGTGTCAATGTATCTGTTATCATTAATTATCCTTAATTTTCAAAATCATCTATTGATGTGTGTTTGCTAATTAATTCAGAGTTTACAAACATAGCTAATTATGATGACTAAAATTTTTTGTCTTTGTGTGTTCATTATCATTTCTGTAGCTTGAGTAGTTTCCATTATTTGGTTTCATTTGTTTATTGAGGAATTCATTAAATATTCCCCAAAAGCCAATTTTAATATTTATTTATTAGGGATTCTTTTCCTTTCATATTTTTAATTATTAATTTGTCAAAATTAATAATTTATAATGGAAATATTTATACATTAATTTGGTTGTTGCTGAGTTGCTAATTTACTAAGAAACATTTTTCTTTAGTTTTTTTTAAACATTTTTCTTTTAGTTTTTATGTATTGTGGCTCTCATTATATTTATATTGAGTTTAATTCCCTAATTTTAGGCCTATTAATTATTCAGTGGAATGCTTGGAATTTTTCCTAAGCTTGATTTTTTAAAAATTTTGTTATATTTTTCTGTCTACCTTTTGACCTAATACAAATTGGCATTGTTTTTATAATAGACTTTAGAAGTTAATGGCTCCTATTTTTTAACTGCTTTTTAGTTACATTATTTATCACATTATTTATTATTATATATTACTTACAAACTGTATTGGTCTGCTCGGGCTGTTATTGCAAAATATTATAAACTGGGTACTTTAAACAATAGACTTTTTTTTTCTCTCTCATAGTAGTGGAAGCTAGCAGGTCCAAGGTCAGGATGCTAGCTAATTTTCTTCCTGTTGAGAGGCCTTTTCCTGTCTTGCAGACTATTGTTTCTCTCTCTGCATCCTCACAAGGAGGAGAGAGGGAGAGAGAAAGGAAGACAACCAGCTCACTGGTCTGTTGTTATCAGGCACTACTTCAATCATATCCTAGCACCTTTGAAAGTAGTAGAGAAGATCCCAGGATCTTCTAACCACCTCCAAAAGCCTCATTTCCAAAAACCATCACATTTGGGGTTAGGACTTCAACATGGAGTTGGGGGTTACACAAATATTCACTTCATAGTATATTGTTGCTTCCTTTTTGTATCCATCTCCAGAGATTTTTGTTAAATTTTGTTGTTTAATTCTAATATTTGGGAGAGATATACTAAATATATTTTTGTCCACTAGTAATGTTAACTTTTCAACTAATTATTTTTAATATAAAGTTAGTTTTTCATAATTATTTTTCAATCGTGAAACAAAGGTAATTAACCATAAAATGCTAATAGTATTGTTTTGGGGGATTTTGGGTTTTTTTGTTGGTACCAGGGATTGAACTCAGGGACACTTGACCACTAAATCACATGCCCACCTCTTTTCTGTATTTTCTTTAGAGATGGGGTCTCATTGAATTGCTTAGGACCAAGCTAAATTACTGAGGCTGACCTTAATTCACAGTCCCCCTACCTCAGCATCCTGAGCCTCTGGGATTAAAAACATGCACCATGGTCATTTTATATTTTTACTACAAAGAAATCTGTACTAGAACATTTCCAAATCACTTATTTTGTAATACACACACACACACACACACACACACACACACA
>NW_026000019.1:5954609-6043031 GCF_001458135.2 Marmota marmota marmota
ACACACACACACACACACACACACACACACACACACACACACATATATATATATATATATATATACAATACTCTCATTAAATAATCTTTAATGAGGAAGTGAGAAATATGAAAATCTTTCCAATGTTCAACCAAAAGTAAGACTACATTTCATTGCCAAATTACTAAGTAATGTAAGTTAGACTTACAAGTTTGAAATCAAACTGAATTGTGTATCTTCCATACATTAGGAATATATAGTTTCTTCTCAAATCTCACATCAGAAGGACATTGATATCATGCATATTTGATTACAGAAGCCTGAGAAGCATCTTAACCCAATTTAACATTTCAGCATGTGCTTAAGTGTCAAAAGGCTTGTGCTTTTGAATACAAATTTTTCTGATGATGGAAATGTTCTTTGTCAATGCTATGAAGTATACTCACCACTGCCCACAAATGGCTTTCAAAACTTGAAATATATCCAATATAAGTAATTGAATTTTTAATTTTTTTGTCACTATAATTAATTTAAATTGAAATGAAATAGCCACATGTGGCTGATGTCTACTGCAGTGGACAACATTATCTACATCAATGTCTTTGGTAGCTAGACAGACAAAACAATTGGCAGAAGCTCGCAATTACCTCCATTATTCTTCATCAATGTGAAAACGTAGGACCTGCTATTTCATGGCTCTAAACTTTTGTATTATCACTGAATTTTTATTCTAAAATTAATCAAAGTAGAAAACATGCCAAAAAAATACACATAGCTAATGGAAAAATTACAGTAATATGAAAGTTTTTTTTGAAATAGTTTGGTATGGTTCCATAAATAATTTTTTTTTTAGTGTAATCACTGTATCTTGATTTTATTATCTGTAGGATGGTGATAACACTAGTAAGACCTACTTCATATTATTTTGAATTAGCCAACTGAAGCAATGCATATATCATACCATATCATGCTTTACAAAGCATGAAGTCAGGATAATGAGGTGGTTCAGTGCATGAGCATGGAGGTCAAACCAGTCTGGGTTCATTGATAGCCCTGCCATTTCATAATTGTGTTACACTGAGCACACTATTCCACTGCTCTAAGTTTCAGATTCATCCTCTGTAAAAACAAAACAAAACAAAATTCAGTTAATAATGCTTAGCTTCAAAGATGTTTGTGCAGATTAAGTAAGACAATGTTGATAAAGCCCTTGGCACAGAGTGCAGAGAGGTTGGCAGAAGGTAATAGCTTAGAGGACTAGCTGTGTTCATCTTATTGTTGCTGTTTTTATTAAGGCATTATAAATTCAAGTAGTTTCTCCAAAGATGTTGTTAAAATTCCTTTTTTCAAGATAAAGGACATATGAATTAAAAGCAATTTAATTTGAATGTACTTTGCTTTAATTACTTAACTACAAAACACAAAAGCAGTAGGGTATCAGAATTGGATGCCTTCTGGCTGCATTTAGACAGTCATGTAGTACAGTTTGCAGCAATCTGCATGTTTAGTCTCCCTTGGGCAATATGAGTAAGAAACATTATGTGATGATCCTAAAATTATGATTAGTAACCTGGCATCACAGTGATTTTTAAAGACTATATTTTGTCCAAATTTGGTTTGGCTCAGAACTGAAATAACAAACTTTTGTGAACTTTCTAATGATAATTAACTAAGTGGCTGACTAAGACACTTGGGATAATTTTTAGAATATAGTGTACAGAAAAATCCACATACATTTTAATTTTTAGTTTCTGTATAAACATATAGTAAAACAAAATAACAGAACATTTTCTCATGAGAGATAATCTTAATCAGTATTCTGCCAGGCATCAAACAGTGGTATTTTTCAAAATCTTGAAAGTTATTGTAAAAAAAGAAATATCTCTAGAAAACCTCCACAGCAGAAGTGCATAGCTATCTCCCACAATTAAGTTTATTCACACTTCTGTTTTTATCTTGGACTCTGACATATCATGGCTTCAACTCATTTTCTTTTCTCCACTCCTATATCATCAAATCATCTACTTTGTTTCCTATTTGCGAATTAAAACCTCTTATGGGGCTGGGGTTGTGGCTCAGTGGTAGAGTGCTTGCCTACCATGTGTGAGGCACTGAGTTTGATTCTCAGCACCACGTATAAATAAATAAAGGTCCATCAACAACTAATTTAAAAAAATATTAAAAAACCCTTTATAACCTAAATTTTTATAGATGCTCTGTACTTCAGAATCCTTTTATAATCAAATCTATACATGAAAATGATTAGGCCCTCTTGTAGTTACAGATCAGCTCCTTTGGAATGCCATCACCCCTATCTGCTCACTCAGCTATGGTTAGAGTGACAGGGTACTTGCTACAAAGAACAGTGATTTAGGGCTGGAGACATGGCTCAGTTGGTAGAGTGCTTGCCTCACATGAAGGCCCTGGGTCCCCAGCACCACAAAAAAACAGTGATTTATAAATATGGAGACCTCCAGTGTAATACTGTAAAGAATCTTTAGTTTTGACCTATAAGTTCTAAATAACTTTTTTTTGGTCCTCTCTTCAAAAAGATGAAATTTAGCAAATTATATATAGTTAGTTTAGTTTCTCCACCAAATATTTTTCTTATAGTGAAAAACTTATGAACATTTTTAGTTCATATAAACATCTGTGCATATATTAATGACATGTCAAATAATACCTATAATTACATTAAATATGCTTTTAAATTTCAATATATTAATATTTCTTATTTTAAGGAAGGCACAAAGATTATACTAAATAATATGACTTTTTGACTTTATATATTTTATTTAACTTATACCAAATATATCCATTGCAGATAAGATTGGGTAGATGAAAGATGGTTTAGTTTTTAGTCTTGACTAAAAAAGTGTATTATGATACATGAACTATATCTTTATAATAGGAAGGCAGCAGAATAAAATAGACATTATTATTGCTGTATGTATATAGGTGACTGTATGACCAATGTGATTCTGCAACCTGTGCATTCAGAAAAATGAGAAATTATACCCCATTTGATTCAAATGTATGAATTGTCAAGATCATTGTACTGTCATGTGTAACTAATAAAAAATTAGAAATAATTGAACAAAAATTTTCTTTGATAATATCTATTTCACTGATACTATGATGCAACTAATTATAGTGGCAGGGAATTTTAGTATAATATTATTAAATAAAATTATTCACCTAGTCTTCAAATATCAAAATAGAAAATATCCTCCCTAAGTTTCTAACAAGTAATATAATGTTTCCACAATAGAATGCCATTAATTAATCTGAATTAATAAAACTTTAACTAGGAAAACAGGATTATAAATCATAAAATGTATTTAATTTTTACATTAAGAGAATAATGTATACCTACCTGATAACTGTACATCAACTGCATTATCCAGTTTTCCAATACTGTAACAAAATGTCTGAAGTTGGGTGTTTTATTAGAATAGTTTATTTGTCTGACAATTTTGGAAGCTCAGAAGTCCTAGATCAGATGCACCCATCCACTTTATCTTCTGGTAGGGCCCCTAAGCTCTCTCTCATCATGGTAGATGGCACCATGGTGGAATACATGCAAGAGGGGTGGATCACATGGCAAGACAGGATGTCACAGGGTGGGAAGGATCCTGTCTTGCTACTTTATAACAACTCACTCCCTTGAGAATCAAATCTCTTTACAGAACTACATTACTACACACTCTGTAGATGAGGCCTTTTATGACCTGTCCTGGGTCCCACTTCTAAAGGATCTCACCAACTCTCAGCATTATCATATTGAGAACAAAGATACCAACGGATGGAAATGTGGGATAAACTTAAATTAAGTACAAACCATGGAAACTCCTAAGCTTTATTTTTCTTCATAGTGCTTTTTAACATTTGAAATAACAGAATTTTCCCCCTTTATTCTGTTCATTCCTACTTAACTCCTTCACACTAAGAATTCTATTTTATTTCCATGATCTGGCATACTGCCTTGCATATAAAAGACGCCCAATAATTATTACTCAAAAATAAATAGTGTCAATATTTTCACTACAAATCAATGATAATTTGATGAAGTGATGGATATTTTATGTGGACAGAATCCTTCTACAATGTATTTAATAGATAAAAAATATCATACTGTGTTCTATAAATACAAATACATGCAATTTCTAATTATTAATTAAATATAAAAATCAATGTTGATCTGCATTTTAAAAACCAAGTTTTAACTTAGCAATTGCCAGGATTACACATTGACTGAGGATTAAAAAAGAGAATATGTTTTACTAGGAAATCATTCAAGTCCCCTAATGCTCTAAGTGAATGATGTTAATACTTGTGTTAGTCAACTTTTCTCCTTTAAGTTATGCACCCAAAGTAGATAACTCAGAAAGAGGAAACATATACTTTGCCTCATGTTTTTGGAGGTTTCACATGGTCAGCTGGCCCTGTTGCTTTTGGACTCATGACAAGGAAAAGTATCCTGAAGCTGAGCAAGTGTTAGAACCAAGCAGTTCACCCCTTGCTACTCAGTCAAAGGCATGCCCCCAGGGACAATTCCTTCCAGTAGGCCCCACTTCCTAAAGGTCTTATCCTGCCAACAGTGCACCATCTGCAGAATAAGCTTTGAACATGTGACTTTAAGGATCATTCAAATTCCGAACTATAGAAGAACTTAAAATTCTGGGCTTAGTTTTCCTCTCTTTAAGTTTGTAAGAAGTAGTCGTTCCTAGTAGTGTTGTATTCTTGATCTATCTCCTATTTTTTCTATTGGTCTATTTTAAATCATTCTGATTCATTACTGTAACTCCATTCTGCTACTAGGTAAATTGGCAGAATTATGTATATTGTACATTATATGTTGTAATATAATTATATATACATTATGTGCATATACATATTATATGAAGAAATATTGGGAAATAGTAGTTTTTTTAATTTGATTTAAAAAAAATGAATTGGTACTAGACATAGTTCCAGTTGAGACACTCAAATGAGGAAGAGTTGATTACATGAATCACTTTTGACAAAGTATTACATAAAAGTTATGTGTCTTCTGTAATCTCTGGTACTGTGTGAAAAACAGCTTCTTAAATTTATCATTTATGTACACAAGGAATGATATCTATATTATCATTCTGTTTTGGAAATCTTAAACTTTTCATTATAATATATACATTATATTCATACTATATGAGGAATAATTGGAAATACTAATGCATATATTACATACATAATAGTGTATACACATGCTCTAGTTACATCTTGAACAGCCCCCAAAGGCCTTAAGTTGAAGACATGAACCCCAGCATATGGCACTATTGGGAGGTGGTGCTACTTTTAGAAAATGGGACCTAGTAAAAGAAATTTAGGTCATGGGCTCAGAGCCTTGAAGTTATACTAGAATCCTCAATACTTCTTCTTCCTCTCTGTTTCTTTGCTACCACAAAGAGAACAACTTCCTAAATCAATGCCTTCCCTTCTATCATGTTCTGTCTTGCCATAGGCCAAAAAAAAACAAGGTCAATCAGTGATAGACTGGAACCTCCAAAACTGTGAGCCAAAGTAATCAGTTCTGCTTTTTAAACTGACTTTTTTACAGTAATGGAAATCTGACAAATACAAAATGATACATGATTATATATACTAGTTGAAATATTGGGAATGTACATATTATTTGTTCTATTCTCTTAGCATCTGTGACTCCAAATACATATATATTAGATTCTATTCTCTGCTTATAATTTTTCTCCATAATGTTTTTTCTTCAAATTTTATTATTCCCATTGATTTATTTATAAAGTTTCTGATTATTTTTTAAACTTCATTCATTTTTAAGTATCTTAGTGAATTTGTTATTTAATGTATTTTTCACTATTATGCTTCTCTTTTGTAATTTATTTTGTTTAACGTTTTACATATTTTTTATTTATTGCATACATGTTATTTTATTTCATTAAACTTAGTTGTATATTTTAAATTTTCTTTGTACTAATCTCAACATTATTCTCAAATGACTCACATAACTCCAAATGAGAGAACTACTTAGCTAAAAACAAGAGATACATGTTATGGAAAGGAAAGGACACTTGGAAAGAGAAACCAAGAACAAAAAAGAGAATGAGTCATTGTGCCAACATATACCTGACTAGATTTCATGTGGACCAGTCTTAAATCTATCTCTCATTTCCTCTTCTTAAAAATAGAACCAATATAGTGACTACCCTATGCATCTCCCTTGGGTTACTATAGTGTATTTAACATGCCTCTTGAACCCAGATTGAGGGGAACTATACTCAAGAAAGTACACACAAGGAGCCTTATATAAATTCAGACCTGATCGGGCCTTGGTCCTCAAATCTGGGCCTAATGCCATAAGTCAGTAGGCATTTGGTGGTTCTTGTGAGAAGAATGATTGTATTTTGCATGTGATAAAATACAAATTGCTGTGGCCAGAGGATTTACCATGCCAAAATGTCTTTCCCAAATATGCTCAAGTTAGGTCTCCTATGAATTTTCAGAATTTTTCCCTCTCTAATAAAATGTGGAGTCCATATTTCCTTCCCATGAAGCCGGAGTGACTTTGTGACTGCCTTAATGAAAAGAATATGGCACAAGTGGTACTGTGTGATTCCTTAGATTAATTTGTAAAAGAAGATAAAAGTTTCTGTCTGTCTCTCTTCTTTTTAAAAGACAGCTTTGTAAATGATCCTCAATGTAGTGAGGAAGTCCAGTCCACAAGCAAAGTCTAAGTTCAGGTGCTGCAGCTCATAATCACACCTAACATTCCTGCCACTCACCATGATCAACTGCAAGTCAGTCAGCCTTAGTGTTATTTGAGCCCAAGATTTTAAACCTGCAAACCCACAGACTTGTGAAAAAAAATAAATATTACTATTCCTAAAAACCTCTAAATTACAAATTTGCATATTATGTATCCATAATAACTAGTAAAAGTTACTATGGGTGAAGGAAAAATATGAGGGATAGAGGATAAAATTGAACTTTACAATTATCTATATTTTTTTTACAGTGAAACTAGGCAAATGAATTATGTTTGGAAGAAATTTAAAAAATAACTATTTAAAATGTATATGTCATTACTGTGGAAATTATTAAAGAATTATGTTAAAATTGTAGAATTAAAAAAATATTCTTTACTCATATTGTAATTTGAGTTTTGAAAATGAGATATTGAGTTGAAAAATGAGTATGATGCCTTAAGTTCTCTGTCCTGCTTTAAGATAGGTAGTTTGATATTAGGGAAGTCAATTAATTTTCTTAATACTACTTTCCTTACCTACAAATACCATATCCTTTAATCTTAGTACACATTGCATGGAGTAAATTAATGACTCACCCATAGTCAATTAACTGAATGCATCCCTTCATTCTGGCACAACATAAATGGTTAATAAAATATATATTTAGACATATTAGTCTCTACATTTCAAACTAAAATTAAATTACATATGAATCTATTATTTTTTTTAAAAGATTTCTATAACATAGAGAAAGACAAAATGAAGGTTATGTCCTTTTAAATAGGCATTATTTCCAAGTTTTAACTATCATTTCTTATATCATTTTACTTCATATATATATATATATATATATATAAATTTGAAAAACAGACCATACTTGCAAACATATATTATCTGGCATGAAAACAATCTTTACTCTTCTACTGCTTAAAATAACCAATACAGTAATATTGCTTAGTAATATGCTAATTAAATATTGTTTTATAGGATATAAAATGAGTATTAAATGTTTTTCAAGTACAGTTTGAAAAAAAAACACATCTTGCTGCTCCCTTTATACCCTAAATTTATAGCTAATTTTCACGAGTTATAAAGTCCTGGATTACACATCCCCCCCACCCATGACACCTCCCAGATTTTAAAAGAGCATAACAATTTATTGTAGCAATTTAGCAAAAGGACTGCCGCTTCCTATCAGAATTTACTGGCATCTTTGCTCTCAAACTGGACGTAAAATAAGTCAATGTGACCCTTATCGGTATCCTTGATGCATGACATTGATTGCACATTTCCTTTCTTCTGATTTTGTGCGTATGTTGCTAGTTCAGATATGCCCCTAATACCTCTAAATTTCTATAATGAAGTTCTTACATTTGAAAAAAGCAAATTCTTATTAGTGCAATAAAAGTGAGAAACAAAACAGAAAAAAACACTTAGTGGAGACAGTTTATATCACATTGTTAAAAATATTAAATTGTATTTAACAAACATATCTGGCTTTAATCCAAAAATGTGTAATTAATTAGAACAGAAATATAAAAGAGATAATGAGTTTTCCTCCTCAAAGAAAAAGTGACATGTATACTATCTATCATTCTTTAATTTTCTTCGTATTTGTCTAGCTAAATACTCTGAAAAATAGCAGTGCTTTCTCTTCACTCTTTTTTCTCTTTTTATCTCATGCAAAGATGTGATCCCAGTAGGAAAAATAACTAAAACCAAGGATATCTTAATAGCTTATTATAACAGGGTAAATGAAAGCTGTTTTCAATATAATATTAACATCTGTGCCTAATACAATTGTGTTATCCTTTGTGCAATGTTAAAATTTAGAAGGCCCCAAAGGATGATTTTGCAGTTGCTCCTCACTTTAATAGGCTCATTTGAAGCTGGTGGCATCAATGGAATTTCACTATTTACATTCCAATGAAACGTTTGTGTCAGAGACTTTATGATTTCAATAAAATATTGTGGCAGATAAAATATACCGATAATAAAGGAAAGCAAAGTTTGTAATGTTATGAGAAATTATCAACCTTTTAATCTTTAATTTAAAATCAAGGTTTTTGCATGAGACAATTTTTTTCCTGAAAAAATTTAAATAAACTTTAATGTCACAAAATATTTTAATTTTTTATGTTCTTTTTATCTGTAAATCTGTCAAAGGCAAAAAGCTCTAAATTTAATTACAAATGAATGTTAGGTTGTCCAAATGAAGCATTTAAAACACACACATACATGTAATCACCTACATATAATCAAAATTAGATATAAATATGAACACATGTACAAATATGTATGTGCATATTTATCTATCCACTTATCTATCAGTGGTGGTGTTTATCCTAAAATTTATTGCCTGAAACTTATTTCTTTCAAACTTTTAAATTATTTTGATCTTAAACATATTTGAAAACTTATGAAGTAAAAATACAATTAAACAGAATACATAGTCACAGAGAAACTCCAACATTCAATCAGTCATTCTGTTTGAGATTCATCATATCATATTCTCCTACTGAAGTTCAATTCTCATTAGAGAAGAATTGCTTCTGTGCTCCTGCTGAGGAGTTTCTGTGCACTGGCCCTGACCACTGAATGCAGGGTGAGGACTTTATTCCCCGGACTACTTGTTTTATGCTTGTTTACCATGCCCCATAATATCCCCACTAAGTGAGTGCACAGATTCAATTTTTATGCTGTTCTTTTGTTCTCACACATTAGTATCAAAAGGTTATTTTATTTTTCAAAATATAATTTTATGTTATCATTTTATGTACACACTATAGAATATAGTTCATATATCTTTGTTGTTATAGGCAGAATGGGAAAAACTTCCCCTTTCTGAACTGTAATCCAAGACCACTATTCTTCAATACTACAACAACCAATACTACTACTACTACTAATAATAATAATAACAATGTAATTATGATGATGATGATGATGATGACGACGACTATGATTATCATTATCATTTCGGGGCTGGGAAGAGAACCCAGAACCCCACCAATGCGAAGCAAGCACCTTTATATTCCATGCCCAAATATTTAATTAGAAGTTTATCCAGCTTATATTAACCAAATTTATTTTTAAGGTATTACATTTCTTTTAAGTGAAAATATTAAGCATTTTCCATCTGTTAATAACTATCTGAGTGAAAAAAAGAGTTTAATTTTTCCAAAGTTAGAAGATATTAAAAATATCATCATTGTCTTACTTTGAAAATACAGACTTTGTGTTTATATGGTGTTAATGTATCTTCCAAATTTCAAATAATAGGTATAAAATACTAGGAATATGTTTAAAAACTTTAAAAAATGTTTCATGATGCCAAGAGAAAAGTTTATAGTAGCATAGCTAAATCAGTAGTGAATAAACAGCAATTGAATCAAAACAAAACAAAGATTGGATAGACAGATTTAATGAGTAATACAAGTAGAAGCTCTTGGCTCAAATATCAAAAACAAAATTAAATAATATATGATATGAAAATCCCACAAAGATCAAGTGGGTTTCATTATATTTGTTTAAAATTATGAGTTGAAAGTAGGAAATTTACATGTATAACAAATTTAATTAAAAATGTTTATAAGAATAGTGTATTGCTAATATTGATTTATGTGGAAATCTATTCAATAGAACTCAAAAGCATTCCAAGAGTAGTTGCATGTTTTTAATGTTTTTTATTACAACATTATATTGATGCATAATGGTAGCATTCATTTTGATATAATCATACATACATGGAGTATAATTTGCTCCATTTCAGTTCCTAGTACTTTCTCTTTCCCTCTCCTTGTTCCCAATCCTATATTCTACTGGGCTTCCTTTTATTCATTTTTTAATCTATTTTTAAACTGGTGCTTTACAGTTATACATAAAGATAATCAATTTTAAAATGTTATAATTAAACAGATTCATACAAAATATTAAGACATGCAGAATGACTTTAAAAAATATTCACAGGTAAATAAAGAAAGATAAAATTGGATTCTATACACAGATAAATTTATTCTCCCTGTTCTTTGAAGGGAAGGAGCAGATATTTAAACCCCAGGCATTTTATTTTAAAGTTTAGGAAATACACAAGACTTTCCACATTAAAATTTATACTACCAGTACTAATTAAGCAATTACAAAATAAATTTTTTCTTCTTGCTTATTTATTTCTTCAAAGAAAATATATTATTTTGAGAATCCTAAATGTATATTCCAAGAAAGAACAAGTGTTATTAATTAATTCCATTGTTTTGAAAACATTTACTGAGTACCTACCTTATGCCAGGTGAATACCAGCTCTTGGAGACAAGTCAGTGCATGAAAGTTGCCCATCTTTGTTATGTTTAACTTATAATGTGGGAGGAAAGAACCATTAAAAGTAGGGATTTTAAAATAGGACTGGCATGACATGGCTGGGATTTTTAATTGTACACTGTATTTTCTGTGAGGAGACTAGATAAAATAAATGAAAGAAACTTGACCAAGGTAGAAGATGGTTACTCTGTAATTGTTAGGTTCCTTGAAATAAATGTTTTTGATAATCCATAAAATTTTTCTAAGGCATTAATGCATCAGAGCTTTGGTCTTATGAGCAAAGTAATGTAGTTACTAAGTAGTGAGGGTGTGATGATGAATTTAAAAATACCAGTTAAAATTACTGCATTCCAAAGTTAAAGGTGGCAGAAGATATATACATTGCAGATGTGGAAGTGTGTGTGTGTGTGTGTGTGTGTGTGTGTGAGAGAGAGAGAGAGAGAGAGAGAGAGAGAGAGAGAGAGGAGAGAGAGAGAGAATGAAAAGATCATACCAAGAATATTGAGCCTAGGAACTAACAAATGGTGGTTGTCAATTAAACACAATAGAATAAAGTAGATTTAGGAAGTATCAGTAATGCAGTTTATACACATTAAATTTCAGAGCTGATGTTAATATATCCACAGCATATTAAAGTTGCAAATAATAATTCCAAATATGCATAGCCAAAAGAGTGAATAAGTAATCTATTGTATGCACCAAAAGAGTTTCACATATCATTTAAAATAATGAAGAATAGTAAGAAAAAAATTCATAAATCTTAATGACATGACATTACACAAATAGATTATCTTCAGAGGATTACACATAGTGTAATGTTTTAATTAGACAAAATTACTCTTGTATATAAAACAAATAGCATGCATTTAGACTTTATAAAAAATACAAAAATAACACATAGGTTTAGAATTCAATACAAATAGAATAAATTACATGAAGAAGAATGGTGAGCATAAGAATAGTGTGGAGAGTTTATCCATTACGATGGTAGGGGCACAAATGTCTACATACAAGTTATTACCAATGTTTTAAATTTTGTTATGGAAGTAATTTCTTAGCTTTTAACCAAGAGATAGTATCACAAAACAAGAGAATGCTGCCAGTTTGTAAGTTATGAGTAACATTTCCAACAATGTAAATAACTTAAAATGCAGATATTTTTTACTCTTTGTATCTGTTTTGATGTCCTGTGCCCACAAAGTTATCACCCACAAAATAGAATGCAGGATTTTCACATGCATTCCTGTTCACTGGAACCTAAGACATCAAATCTTCTGATCACTATGTCCAAAAACCTTGCCTTAGTGAGTTGGAGCTTCTGTAACCCAGTACCATGGACTGGGCAGTTTACAAACAGCAGAGTTTATTTGTCTCAGTGCTGGAGACCAGGAAACCTAAGATCAAGACACTTGCAAATCTGGTATCTAGTGAGAAACTACTTCCTGGCTCACGGATGTCCTCTTCTCCCTGTGTCCTCACATGGCAGGAGACAATTTTCTCCTGTCTCTTAAATGAAGGCAATAATTTCATTCATGAGGGCTCCACCTGAGCACCTTTCAAAGGCCCTACCTCTAAATACCATCACATCATTGATTAGAATTTTATCATGAATTTTGGAGGGCACAAGCCTTCAACACTTAACAAAATTTTGCAGTTCACACAGTCTTGAAATTGCCCTTGTCTCTACTGGTTCTTCCATGTTTCAAATTAAATCCATTAGCAAATACTCTTTGTTACTGGAAGTGTGTCTTAGATGATTACAGTAGCCTTCCTACTTATTCTCTCATACTTTTACCTTCCTATAATCTAATTTCAGTAAAAATGTCATAGTGTTTCTATAAAACCAGTATAGACTGCTACTTCTGTGCTTAAAACTGTACTTCAGAGTGGTATCTAATCTTTTCATAATCTGGCTCCCAGCTTGACCTCTCTGCTCATGTTTTTCAATCTCTCTGATCCCTTTTCACCTCCAAATTCCCTGCTCACTATATTCCAGCCACAGTGACTGAGCTGGCTGTTCACTGAGCGTACTAAGAACCTGTTATTCTCAAGGCATTTAAACTTGCCATTTCCTCTGCCAAAAAAAATCTCTTCCCTCAAATATCCATGCTTGTTCCCCAACTTCCATCAATTCAAATGTCACCTTGTAAGAAAGGCCTTTCTCAATCATACTACATAAAATAACCATACTCACTTCCTCCATTTTTTTAAGTCCTAGAAATCCAATCTCTATTTTCAGCAATAGAACCATCATATGCTATATTTAAATTTTAAATTTATTTTTTAGTATACCCCTCTCTCAGAGCCGAGGTTCTATTTTATATAAGTTCTACATACAGTGCCTGGAAGAAAATTCAGTGTTTTGCAGGTTTCAAATAAATATTTGTTGAAAAAATAATAAATAGCTTAAAATAAGTTATTTATAGCCTCCATGCACACAAACAAGAACTTAGTTTGGATTACAATTCTCACCACCTCCTGTGTGGTGAGGGAATAAGTAACTGTCAGAGGTGCAGCCCAGCTGGAAATAAAAGATGGAAAAAGTAGTATTAAGAAATAAAAACAAAAGTCACAAGAAATATATCTGAAGCGAGGGCTTTACGAGTGGAAAAGACCTAATGGGTCTGATCCTAACAAAGTAAAAAGGCCCCCAAATGTTTTATTTATAGTGAAACACATCAAAGGGGGATTTATTGTGAGGAAGGGTTCTTCAAGTAAACAAGAAGCAAGAGGCTGTGGGGAAGTTGGCCTGACTGGGGACTTACCACCTGAACAGTAATTCTTCCTCCTTTGGGCAGCTGGCACCACAGGGCTGTTGGGTGCACTGGTATCTCCTTCCACCTCTGCGGAGGAGTTGCATTTGAACCTAGGGCTGTCTGAAACAATAAATTCTGCATAATCACAAATTCTCTTTGAACAGGACATTGCTAAGGCAAGGAAGCAGTTTCAGATCAGTGAGATTACACACCTCCTTTTAGAAAGGGCTCAGACACACTCACAATTCATTCATGGCTCTCAACAACAATGATATTTTTATGTACAAAGTTATACCAGTATCAGTTGAAAATAAATTTGGACAAATTACTCGTCATATATAAACTTTCATATCATTTTGTTTATATAAAAACTGTATTTGCAGTTGATATACATTTTTGTTTATTTAAACCATTTGGTCTTGTTGCCTGAGGTGAATGTGGTCTCCTTACGAATATAAATGTGAATTTTACTTAATTTTTATTAGATTTTTTAATAAGATAAATTCTGTGTATACTTGTTTAATACAGAAACAGGCGTATTGCCAGAAGCAAGATGCCCTTTACCATCATCGCACCGTCTCTTCACCTAAACTTCACATTGCATTATCCAGAGCAAAGCTACTGTAACTTTGACCTAAGTCAAGGAATGATACCTCCTTTCCTGGAAGAAAATCAGTGCAAGAAGAATTTAAATATATCCATTTCTCCTATTTCTTGTCTAAATCCAATGTGGACAAAAAAAGAAGGAAAGAATTGGATGAATCAATTTGTTGTTGTTGTTGTTGTTGTTATTGTTCTTTGATGAAACAAGTGGCTCAACTGTGAAGGTTAAACCAAGAATCACCATTAATAGCACAGGATTCAGGCAGAGGATGATTAAACAGAAGGATTAATCAGAGAAGAGGGAAACAAGAAAGATGGCTCCTGGCAGCCTGGGCATGATGCCAAGGTAGACTCAGGACCACCAGATTCTCTCACTATTGTGGGTAGAACAGAGATGATTATTACCTAAGTGAACATATGAATGACAATATGTATAAGGTATTTTAATTGCATCACAAAATATTGACTTGGATTTATTTGTAGACTATTTCAATAATTTAATTAAAATTTAATCATCAATCTAAACAAAGTTATTTGTGTGACCAAAGTGAAAATCAAAATAATCCCTAATTAAAATTTATATGCTCATGCACACTTACTCCAAAAATAGGAAAGGTGAAATGAAGACATAGTTTACTCAAATCTCTGACATAAGCCAAGTTTATCATCAGTTATTTATTTTATAAAACTAAATTTTCAACCTGAAAGAAGTAGCAAGGAAATTTTGTAGAATTAATAATTTGGGTACAATCCTTATTTTTTTTATTCCTAGAGCTCTAGCAATGAATTCCTTATTGGTATTGTTCAATTCACAAATTATATGTTCTCCCAATGGTGAAAAATAGAGTATTAGGTGTTGGGGATGCAAATCAAGTCAAGATGGTGCCTGGCACTTTGCCAGAAGGAGTGGTTTGTGAAGCAACACCAGGGAGACATTAAGATGATGATGATTCCTTATTGGCTGACTGCTGTATCTAGATGATGTTAATTAAGTTAAGCTGTGTGTAATTAGTTAAGTATATATACCTCTGCTGTCTAGCAGAGAAGCAGCTCCTGCTACCTCCGGTCCCCCTACTTTGAGTTCTCGCTCAGTTCCCGCTGAGTTCACTCTCAATAAAGTAGTTCCCACTTGAACCTTCAAGTTGCTTGTCACCTCCCGGTTATTTGCCCAGCCGGACTTCAGCAATATTGGTATTTTCTAAATGTCTTCTATATACACCAACCAATTAAAATATGGTGTCTTATAAAATTAAGTTACATGTTTTTTTTTTTTTAATTTGCTTTCAAACATTATGTTATAGAGGAAATTTTAATTCAGAGAATTAAAAATGTGTTAAATTTGTCATATTTCTATCAAAAATAGTCAAATAAAATGAAAGTAAATTATTGATCCCACTCATTACAGATGCCAAATTGACAGTAAAAATGAAATGGATCACAGGTCAGCATTTGTTCTTGTACTAAGAAATGGTGCAGTCAAAATAATTTTGAATATTTTCATTATACAAATATAGAATAAATCATTATTTCTCAACCACAAGTGATATAGAATAATGAGAATCAGTATGTACAATCTTCTTGAGCAGCAGGATAGCAATTCATTAACTAAATATATTAAAATAATGCAAAAGAGAAATTTAAAAATTGTCTAGTTATTCATATGACACATTTTAAGTGTCTTTATCAAAGCACATGACTTACAATAAAGTTTATTCTGTAAAATTAAATAATCAGGAGGAGGCCACTATCTTAAGATTGTCTCTGTATTTGTAGTTCCTTCATAACAAACTACAACTAATTTGTTAGTCATTTTTTTTTTTTTTTATAACAAACAGCCAGATTTCAGTCAATCACAAACAGGGGGACTTCAGTGAATCACAGGTAGTTAACTGATCAAACCACACACAAAAGGGAAATGCCTTATCACAACTTGCTCAAAGTAGGTAAATATCTACTTGTAGTCAACCAGGAGATTTCTCTGTTTACTAGCCAGCCTCAGATAATGTGGGGTCATTTTCAGGTCACTGAAGTAAACAGAATATTATAACAAAATAAATCATTTGTTTATTTTTTCCAGTTTATATAAAAATCACATTTACACTATCCCCTAGCTTTTTAAATGCCCGATAGTATTGCATTAAAAAATATACATACCTTAATTTAATATTTTTTTATTGCTAAAAACTCATCTGAGTTGTTGGAAACAGGTTGAGTTCTCTGAAGCTTTTCTGGATCTGAATGCTATGGAATCCACTAATTATTCTTTGCTCCAACAATCCCTGTTAAATTGGATTTGTCTAAAGTTTTATATATTTATACATTATATATATGTATATATATATATATACACACACATACACACAAATTTAGTGTATATATATATATATATATATATACACATATATATATATATCAAAGTACACAGCTTGAAGCATAGATATATGCATGCTGTTTTTAACTCACTTCAACAGTTTGAAAGAAGGTTATTCCTTTTTGATAACTCTTTCTTAATATTCTTAGTAAACACCAAGCTGGCAAGGAAGGAACGCAGGGTGCCCTCCACCCAACCATCAACAATAAACTGATTCCCTCAGCCAAACTGTTTACAAGGAACTGAATCCTGGCACCAGCTACCAAAATTTGCTTAGAACTAAATACTTTCTTTTTATTCACCCTTGAGATGACTCTGTCCTTTGATAACACTATGATTGCTCCTGTGGAAGAGATGGCCAACATCTTTTTCACGCGCTTATATGCATTTACACATATTTGGTGAAATATCCTCCAAATCTTTCTCCCACTTTTTTTTTCTTTTTTATAATTTTATTAAGGTATAATTGACAATAAATAATATATAGCTTTTAGCATATATGACCTGAAATTTCAAAATGCATGTATATTGTGAAATAATCACCAAAAATTTTCATATAGCTTTACCTTACATTCATGTTTTTCTTCTTTTCTTATTATGCTGAGAACTTAAGATATGCCATATTATAAACTTCAAGAATGTGGTATTACATTTGTACTCATACTGCTGTACATTAGGACTCCAGAGTGTATTTATACCGTGTGCCTAAAACTGTATACTTGTGTTATATCTCTTCTTTTTCCCTCTACTCGTCTCTGACCACCACCACTTTATTTTATGCTACTATAAATTTAACTGTTTTAGATTCCACTTGTAATCGAGATCAGGAAGCACTTATCTGTGTCTGTTTTTTTTTTTTCTCATATTAGTAATAATAATGAACAGTGCTGGGTAATTGGATTGTACATAAACATTCTCTTTCAATTTGTTTTATTATGCAAAACTCTTTTTCCTTTTTTTACTTTTATTTTCTTAATAACTCTATGGGATATTCCATTGCACTCCTTGTTTTAATTCCTTATTTGTGATTATTTAAATTTGATAATATTTTATAGTGCTATGCAAAATATAAAGAGATGTCAATGAAAGGTTTTAATAAAGATATTTCTTGACAGCTATACTTTCAGAAATCTCCAGAATTACCCAAAATTGATGTTTTGATTTCTAGTCCCTTATGAGCTTTCTACACATTCCTTTACCAATTTGTTGAAATTGAGCTACATACAGGGCTGTGACATTATACTTGAAAGATCTTGCTTTAGGACATTAGAATGGGGGTGATCATAAAAATATTGTCCATGAAAACATCAGGGAAGCAAAATACTAAATAAGTATATGAGAGAACAAGTAAAACTCACAAGATATTTGTTTATGAGTGAAGAGTTAAGCTTTTTTCACACTTGCTGGTGATTATATTTGCAATAGTGTAACTATACATATACATATGCAAGGAGCCAAGACTCTTGAGCTCATATATGTAGATGATTCCTGAAGATGTTATCTGTGGTGGAAATCTTTGTTTACAGCCTAAGCAGTTTTTTTTTAGCCATTTTATATTCCAGTTGGTATAATATAAAATAATTTAAAAGCAATAAATTCATGCTTCTTTTCCTGATTTTTTAACATTATGCAGCACAATTGGGTACACTTTGCTTTCCCACAGAGTTAAAGTTGATAGTACGCTAGGTAAAACTTGTGTTGTTAGCTTTGGGAGAATTTCCACTTCATGTAATAATATACTGCTGCCTTTCCTTTCTTATATCTTTCTTCCAGACAATAGGGAGTTTTCTTCCTCCCAGCTCCTTTCTTGTATGTTTTTGGCTGCTCAGTTATTTTTTATTACTATTTCCAACACTAGCCTTATGAAGAGCAAATAGATGGCTAGATGACACACATAAGAAAAACTGAAATACATTCATTTTAATAAACATTCTCTTTCAATTTGTTTTTTGATTTTTTTATAATCCAGAGTGTTTCAAACACACACACACACACACACACACACACAGCACATACATACAGAGATTGTCAAATCTGCTTTGCTCTATAGTTGCAGAATCACTCAAAATTCTTATGATAAATAGTCACACAGTGCTGGAGTCCAATTTCCAGAAAAAGAAAACCAAGAACACACATGGTATGCAGTGAAGATATCTTCCTTGTGATATGTGATATGAGATCCAAGTGTAGGATGGACAGGAAAATTCCTCACTTTCCAGCAAACTGGCAGAGGAAATGTTGTAGAAAAGGCAAGTATAACACAATAGAGTGAACGGTTGGTTGAAAAGTGACAAAATGATAGGATTTCATAAAATGTGAGATAAAATTTGAGTAAGCAGGTGGGTGCTAAAAAGAAAAGGAACTCATTGTAAATACAGAGTTTCAACTTCATAAAGGTATAAAAAATTACAGAGTCACTCAACGAAAGGCATTGAGTAACTAACACTGATTTGTCACATCTCCCAAACTTTCTGGTTTGTCTGTTTTCTATTTTTCCTAATTTTTTTTTTGGTTGGGGGCGGCTGGAATCCCATTTTCAACATGCTTAGTCTGCTAAATCTTTTTGTTGTTGTTCTTGTTTCTACAAATCCATAGTGAGTTATTTCTCTTACAACACTTCTTGACTACCCAGCTTACCTATCATTCCTTAAGCTTATACCTGTTTCAATCACAGTCCTTATTACAATAGGTTAAAACTGGCATTTTATTGTGTATTTATCTCCTTCAATATAAAGTGAGCTTGTGTTCTTTTTATCTTTATAATACTCATTTCAAGTTATGAGTATTGTCTCACATGTGATAAGATGTAACCAATGCTTGCCTTACCAAAGCATGACACAAGGTAAGGAGCAATTAATTTTCATAGAACAATTCTTCTTGATGGACAAACTCACTAAAGATGCCAAAGAGACCTAGGTGAAAGTAATTTGGGATCCAAGAAAACCTTATTTCCTTAGGAAACATTGTTGTCAAATACTAATAGATTGTCCATCAGTCTTCATTACTGTGATTATTTGTTTGGTTAGTGTGAAATCATTCATAATTAAACATAAAACATTTTTCTGATGAAGGTTGTAGACAAAAATAATATTAAATTCCTTGTTGGACTTCATTGTTCTCGTCTTTGTGCAGTTTGCTCTTTTTGCAACAATATTTTACATTTCAAGTAATGAAATGCACTTTTATCTTGTATTGCTGCTCAATGTAATTTGACATTAATCTTATGGATGAGATCTGGAGGTTGCTTTAGTAGACCCAGTAACATAATTACTTACTTTCTTTAATGTCAGGAAACTTCTTTTACACATGGTTAATCACATATGTTGTGTTGATTTTATTGCTTTAAATTTCAGATTATGACCTTAAATTGTGATTATAAACCAAGAAATAAATTTTATTATGTAAGACACATGATGGTGACATTGCATAATTTTAACCTATTAAGTAGGATCAAGTGTAAAAAACATAAAAATATAATTTACATCTCATAGACTAAATACATTTCCAGCACTACCATCTTTCATATCATTAACTTTTCAGCAACATTTAGCAACTCTTGATTATCAGCATGCCTATGTTTAATAGTCCTGGCTAAGCAGACATATCTTTAATTTACAAAATGTTATTTGTTTACAGGATTGCTTTGATCAAATAAGATTAGTGTTTTGGCTTTTTCCTACACTCACTATATTTACATGTGTTCTGCTCTAGACTTTGGTTCTCTTGTCTTCTCTAGCATTTTTACCCCATGGACTTCAGTGATCCAAATGCAAACCATTTTTTTTTCCCATGGGTCAATTTTAATTTCTGTCATTTCCAAAGTGGCTCCAATTGTGAAATGTCAACATGAAAAACAAACATTCAAAAACCAAGGGAGAATTATCCTAAACTATGATAAAATTTAATAGAGGTTGAATGTTCCTTAACTCTATTCAAAGCCATCATGAATACTTTAAAAATTAAGCTGTAAACAGAATGAGGATTTTTAAAGGTATTTTATCATTAAAGAGTTGAGAATTCAACGTTATTAAAGCAATCTGTATTGCTTATGGAAAATTTAGAAATCTAGATATTCAGAGGGTTAAAATGCCATCCATATTTTACTTCAATGAGATAATCACTGTTGTGGTGCATTTATCTAGTCTTATTGTTATGAATATTTTAAAACTAATGTTGATTTTATGCTGCACAAGACATTGCACCTATAACAGAGAATTATGTAGGCCACTACATAATTATGAAGAATTGAATAATGTTTTATGTGAATTTGACAATGTAAATGAGAGACACAAATTTGAAAGGAAAAAGAAAGAAAGAAAGAAATAGAAACCAGATTTACATAATGCAAGATTTTCTACACATTGTATCAATAACCATTGGCCTCTGAGTAAATATAGATGAGAAATTTGTTTAGACATTTTCTTCAGATGGACTAATGTCCTATGTGCTTATCATTTAATAGGATTCTATATTAAACTGTATGTATTTATTGTAAAATATGCCCTCTACAGAAAAATATATGTGCATTTTATCTTTAAGACAATAAACAACAATCTGTTCTAATACTAGTGAAACACCCACCAGAGCACAATTATAAAAGTATATGTATGAATACAGCATGTAAATTTTTTTTAAAAAAAATATATATAGCCATTTAAAGTTTTTTCAAGGCAATATTAGACTATATATAATTTGCATTTTATATAATTATTTTAGATTTTAAGCCTTGTATTTTTTATTTCTCAGCATAATAAAATTTATCCTGACACTGAATCAAAAATCATTCAATATATACTTTAAAGTTGCAGAAATTAGTCAAGTTCCCTTGCAACCAAATGTCCATGCATCTTTTTCTCCAACTTAGCTTCTGTGAAGTAAGAGAAACAACCCCTCCGCCGGCCCAATAAAGACAGTAGAGCAGGAATAAATCTAATGCTTATCAAGAAAGTATAGATATTATTTAAGAATACCAAGGTCAAGTATATGGTCTCCAAGAGGAAGCTCTTATGTCCCTGAGTAAGGAAAGGCCTAGAAGAGGGAACAAGTTTTGTTTTTTATTTCTCAGCATAATACAATTTATACTGACTCCACTGTATTAATTTTTTGAATATATTATTTTATATGTATAAAATACTACAAAGTTTTAATAGATACTTAAAAATCATATTGTCTTTTTAAACATAAAGCATATTTTCTAACTGACTGATTTTCAAAATGAAATTGTTGATGCATTTTCTTCCAGTATGTATCATATATATTAATATCAACCTCTCCTTTTTTAAAATTCAGCAAGTAATTTTTCAGTTATCTACTAAGTCCTAAGTTCTATGTTAGGAACTGAATTCAAGGAGTGAACAAAAAAGACATGGTCTCAGACATCAAGAAATTAACAGTATATCATGTATTTGTATATTTTAAAATTATAATTTTGAGAACTTCTAGAGATTTTTACACAGATAGCATAGCAAGAATTTGATGAATGTAATACTTGTCAATGAATCAAAAAGTCATTCAATGTATATCTTAAAGTTGCAGAAATTAGTCAAGTTCCCACAACCAAATGTCCATATATCTTTTTCTGCAAATTAGCTTCTGAAAAGTAAGAGAAATAACCTCTCTGCTCGCCCAATAAAGACTGCAGAGCAGGAATAAATTTAATGCTTATCAAGAAAGTATAGATATTATTTAAGAATACCAAGGTCAAGTGTGTGGTCTCCAAGAGGAAGCTCTTATGTCCCTGTATAAGGAATGACCTAGAAGAGGCAACAATCTTCTGATTTTTATTTCTCAGCATAATACAATTTATCCAGACTCTAAGGACCTTGCATTTTACAAGTTGGGTGTCTTACACCATGGAGGGGAAATAATTTCACTTATTATTTCTTAGTTTTCTCAAAATAAAACATTAGTCAATTATAAAGAAATTTATAAGTTTTACTGAAATAACGGTACTCTTTGAGGAGAAACTTTTGTGCACTCTTACTAATAAAAAGTAGTATTTATTTCCTTTAGAAACAGCCATTAATAAAAAAAAACCACTATCTGAGTAATTAGATTAATTTCTTAAAGAAGAGTAAATGGAAATCATGTGAACTTCACCAGCCTTTGAGTGCCAGCAAATACTATTCCTTACACCGAAGTGAAGATTTTGTTAAAAGCAAGTATAAGAGCCAGAAAATAATTGTCCCTTGGCAGTGACCACATGGAGGGGATGAAGAGAATACTCAAGAAGCAAAGAAAAAATGAATTTATAATTAAATTTGAGAAATGCAATGTATACAATACACGAGTAAATAATATGTCTTAATGTGCATTGCATACAAAATATTTACAAATTTAAGAGAAAAAATAGGTATTATGACATACATAAACAAGAAATAAACAGTAAAGGGAATTTTAAGAGTTATAAATTAGGACCAAAATACTTCTCAAAAAAAGGTGAGAATCCTTTGCTTCCTATACTCATTGCCTGACCTAGAAAAGATATGACCCAAATCTGAAAAATTAGAATGTTTAGTCTTATATAAAAGTATCATTTGCTCCATCAAGCTCTCAGAAATAATATAAGATCATGCATCCCTATATCTATAGCAAGTATATACTGGTTGTATAACAGAACCACAGGCATCTAAATATTATTTAAATAATGTAGTACCAAGTCCTTTGCCTTTGCATGCTTTAAAATGTAAGTGAATCCACATATTAGGAAGGATTATTTTCTGAAATCCAGATAAACATAATTCAGTAAAAAATAATTGGTCTTTAGTTAAAAAAGAAATTCTGATATTAAATCCAAAAGATATATAAATTATTTTGCTTTACCACTAACAAGTAACATATTATTACATTGTTAGAGATTTTTAAATATAATCTCTTTTTTTCTTTTACTTTTTGGTACTGGGGATTGAAACCAGGGGCACTTAACCACTGAGCCACATCCCCAGTCCTTTTTTGTTTAGAGCCTCACTAAACTGCTGAGCCTGCCTTTGAACTCAGGATCCTTCTGCCTCAGCCTCCCGAGCATTTGGGATTACAGGTGTGTGTCACCATGCCCAGCTAAAATAATCTTTAAATGATTACTATAATATTTTCTTTTTTTCTTTTTAAACATTGAAATTTACTTGAAAATGCAAAACTTTACAAGCAATATTAAAGAACATATATAGTTGAATTAAAGTACCTGAATATATTAGATTTATAGACATTGGAATAAAATGGAGAAATATCCACATAAAACAATATAGGCAAAATTAAGAAGGCAATTGAGAGTGTTTAAAGTATATGTTCAACCACAGTCTAACACCTGTGGTAATAATGTTCCTTCTCATTAAAATACAAACTATTAAGGAAAAAAAAGCATGTTCTACTAAAGAAAAACCAACACAGTTTTTCTCTTTGAGTACTCACTTGTGCCTGAAAATTTTATTGGTTCTCCTTTTATGTCCACATGCCCTTGATAATTCCTTATGTAGGTTTTTATCCTCCTGCATTTATTTCCCTAGGGAAGCAGAGGTAGTTATATAGCTAATGTATCACTTATTATCAAACAATATAGTGTAGTGATAGTTACATAAAGAATATATTTTGAGTTAAGAACACTAAATATTAGGAATAAATGCCTCAAATATATTTTCTAGTAGGTGAAATCATAATTGTTATTTTTAAATGCTAATGGAGATGACTTCTTTTCTCCATTAAATTAAACTCACTGTGGAATAGGTACAGACAAATTTAAAAAGAATAGAAAACTCATAAAGTGAAAAAAAAACATTTCTGAACTTAAATTATGGACAAGAAAATGCACACTATATTTCTCAAATTCCACTATGCAAGCTCTGAGAATCACTGCTAAATGGCAAATGTGTGAAGGGCACGACTACTTGTGATTTTCTTCCTTTTCCAGCCACAAAACCTGTGCGAAGTCATGTGGTCATGGGCTCATATACAAAACTGTGTACCATAATGTGCAGTCAGGAGATGCTCTGAGGATCTGTCTCCACTTTACAAGAGAAAGAGAGAGTCATTTCTCCTCTGGCTCAAGTTAGAGTGTGCAACTAGTTAAGAGGCACCAGCCAGGAAAGCTATTTTTGTTAATCTTCATTTATCAATCCTTCATTTGGTGTTTGAAAACACCAACCCTGACTAAAAAGTCCTAGAATTGTCAGCAGTAAAATAAAAATTTTAAAAAAGGTCTTACCTCTATCTCTGTTGTGTTTATGACAGAAAATTGCTTTCCAGGAAATAATGGCAGGGATTTGTAGAGCTCAGTATCAGGAGGGCTTTTAAATGGCAATTACAGCCTAACTGCATGGGCTGACAGAGGCAATGCCACATTTACATCAACTGTTACAATGTCTTTACTGCAATTTTGTGTTTGTCTCCCAATGTCACCATCTGCTTCCTGAATTTAGATTTTTTTTTCATTCAATTTTATGCCATGAATTTAATGCTTAGTACATAATGCTAGACATGGCTTCCTAACAACTCTTCAATCTTTTCCAATAAAACTGTTGAAAAATAAATACCTAGCAATGTGTATCCCTTTGGCTAAGGTAGCCACAATGGAAGAAAAAGACCAAGTTGATGTATTTAAATCTGGTGCAACATCCTTAAATCCTAATAATTTTGAAAAGGTCTGAAAGGAAAATCAATCATAATGAATTGGGTAAATTATGTAAAACTCAACATATTGTATGTTGTTTTCAGTCCCTTATAATTAATTGTACAGTCAATCTTAACTTCATCATTTTTGTTTTGTGGAACTCAAAACTCTGAGGGCCTGTAGATAAGTAACAGGTGACTGGTGGCTCAAATCTTTAGCTGGTTAAACTGAAGTTTTGAAATCTTGTTAAATTTTCCATTTGTTATCTTACCAAGAAGGAGCAAGAGTATACAAATGTTTTACATGGTTGGTTCTTTATATATATGTACATAGAGAAATTGATACAGACCACAGAAATAGCCCATAAGGAAGTATCAGATATAAACATTTGTTTTATTTAGAAATCAACTTCACTACCTAGAATTTACTAGCAAAAACCAGGAAGGATTAAGGATTAAGTTGGATAATAATAGCATGGGATTAGCTCTCTTAAATTTTATTATTAATGATGAAGGATTTAGTGCCAAAGCCCCTAACATTGATGCTGGAATGATAAAAGCTTTTATTTATACACTATGTCCCCACTCTTGTTCCAGAAAGTAAGTTCACTTACCCAGTCAGTCACAGCTAAGGGGTGCATGGATACAACCCCTATCTCTACTTATGTACAGATAGGAAAATAAAATTTAAAAAAATGTAATAAATCTCTTAAAGTCAAAGTCCATTTTGTTAATAGGTTTCTAGATTAAGAATTCCTTCCTCTCTCTCTCTCTCTCTCTCTCTCTCTGTCTCTGTCTCTCTCTCTCTCTTTCTTTCTTTCTGTTTAAACCAGGGATTAAACCCAAGGACACTTAAGCACTAAGCCATATCCCCAGCCCAGCCTTTTTTTTTTTTTTTTTGTATTTTATTTTGAGTTGCTTAGAGCCTAACTAAATTGCTGAAGCAAGCTTTGAACTCATGATCCTCCTGCCTCAGCCTCCCAAGTCACTGGGATTACACACATGCACCACAGTGCCCTGCAAGAATTTCTCTACCTTTGATAACACTAAATTCCTGATCCCTTCCCTGAAGATTATTTCCTGCTACTGATGATGCTAAATTTTTATTGTAAAATGCTCCTTTATCATAAGTTTCAGGATTATTTTACTGACTCCCTTAACTTTAATGCACTTTGCACCATGCATAGTTGCAAGAGTTGGGGTCTAAGAGAGAACAATGAAGATAAATCTTCCATATCCACAGAGTTTCCCTGTGCATGACAAGTGAGGCAGAGAAAGAAGGAAATAAAACACATATTTATGTTGAGTCAGATCATACTACTTTTGTGAAGAAGAATAAATTTATAAAGGAGTCAAGATCTGATGGAGGGGGTTCGATTTGCATATGTTCCCTGATCCCCATTGGCCTGCTGTGCAGGGAAATGAGAACCTACATAACCGTAGTATTATAGGAGTATATTCCAGGCAGAGACAGAAAGAAGAAAGGAACATTGGGAAAGTGTTGTAGTTTCAGAACAGTGAGGAGGTCAGTGGGGTGGTATGTAACAGGTATTTGGGAGGAAATGAGTAACAGAAGTAAGGGCAAAATATTTATGATAAAATGTCATGTAGGATTAATTTCCCACTTAGGAACTCTATGAATTTCTTTCCACATGACCAGATCTTCTAAACTCTGCCTAATTTAAGTTTCTGGACTTAAAAACTCATACTCTTAAGTTTTGCAAGTCAATGACAACTTTTCTTTGAAAGCGAAGGAATTTTAAGTTATACATTGAAATACACACACACACACATATATACATACATATATATGTATATGTATATATATGTATATGTATGTGTGTGTATATATATATATATATATATATATATATATATATATATATATAGCTGGTTTCAGACAGTGATTTGCTCGTTTTTAATAAACTCTGAGGAGAAATGACCTACTCAAAATAGAAAAGGAATTAAAACAACAAAACTGAGGAATGAAATGAGAGATAGTTTAGAGTGCATATTTTGGAGATCTGCACTAAGAAAATAGGTCTGTTTTATATTTATATAAATGTTACAAAATAATGAGAAAGTAAGAAATGGGAAGTTGAATATGACTCTGGGATTATGATTCTTATGAACTAGATAGAAGCATAATACATTTATTGAAACAGACTTTGAAGAGGGTATCTATCATGCTAAAGTGATGAAGACAAGGTCAAGGGCCTGTAGCTTATCCACAGAATAGCTGAAACCAATATTTTTTTTTAATTTACTGATTATTGAATTGGCAGGTTTTATAAGTAAATTTCCCAAATTTTTATAAATTTGTTTAATTTTCATAACTTGATTGAAAACTCAAGACTAACGCTACTTATTTGAAAGATGCAATTCATTAAAAGTTATAATATTTTAATATTTTTTATGTTAAATATATAAGTATTGAATATAAAATATTCCTCAATTCTCATAGAATAATTAGGGTCTCTTCCTTTTTCATTTATTACCTTGTACTCATTGTATATTTCACACTGGGTTATACATAATTTAGAGAGAATGTGTACCTTTTCTTACAATATGATCTCTTTAAAAAAAGGTTTGTTTTATATATGTATATATATGTGTGTGTGTGTGTATAGATGTATATATATAAATATATACATAGTAGATACGTTTATAACACACACAAGCATAAACCACATAGTTAGCATCTTATTTCATTCTAAGTGATATCTCTTGATGGTTTCAAGTCACACAGAAATCTTTGCTGTCCCTTTATGCCCCACTTTCACACTGCACAAATAGATGCACATGCTGAGATTCACTTATTGTATTGCAAGCACTCAATAACAATTTGAGGTTTATGTGCATATCATGTAATACTATTATCATGTTGGTAACAGACTTTCATGGCATTAATATTTTATCAAACATAATTTATGCCAGATAATGCAAAAGCCAGTGAAGTAGAGGGGGTACTGAAAGGACTCCTGCATATTAATTAATCAAGCAGGGGCCAAGGACAAGGGTATGGACCACAATAGCCTTTAAGAAGCAAAAATAGGAGAGCAAAAGTGAATATTCAGTAAGGTAAGAAAACATCAGGAGGTTTCATACCATAAAAGAACATTATAATTTGAATAGAAGAGAGCTATAGATATAAGATGCATTAAGAGTCAAGGGAATGAAGTTTTCAATGCTATGAATGGGTAATATTGGAATGGGGAATTTTGTTGATATTTCTATAAACAAATATGTCAATTTTAAGAAAGGCCAGATAGTTTTACAGATTTGGGATTAAAATTGTTAATGTTTCCTAGAAACTTTTAAATTTCAGAAGAATTTAAATTTAAATAAGTATTAGTTTTAACTGAAAGCATATAAACAGAATTCCAAATATTAATGGGGTATTATGTGATATTTTGATACACACACACACACACACACACACACACACATATATATATATATGTATATATATGTATATACATATGTATATATATATATATATGAACTTTAATTTTTTTCATGTGAAGTATACCAAGAGTGAAGACAGACCTAGAGGAATAGAGACTTGAGATGTAGATGAGTTTTGAAATAGTAAGTTGGAAATCTGAAGATCATAATGCGAAAAAAAACAAAAACTGTGCAACAATTTTGAAGAGTCAGTGTAAATCTGCCAGTTATATGATGCTCTCTGGAAATGCTGAGCATCTTGGATTAGTTTTGAAAGGACTATGCATTATTGCAGGGAACATAGGGACCATAAGGGTCAATTCTATTGCTTATAACATAAGGCATAAAGATAGCACTTATGGTCATTTAATCCCTTATCATTGTCCCTAATGCAATTTTGCACTTGAATGATCTTGAGAGAATAGCTGCTCTTTCCACTAGAGTATGATGCTTTCCTAATGAACACCTGTGATGATATAATAAATGATTCATTGAATTGCCCACACCAGAAATCAAATTCTGATCTATGGGAACTATTTTGCAACCAACCAACCTCTACTAAAATATGCATTGTTGCCTGTCTTGTGGAACTAAAAGAAAACAAATAGTGATTTTTTTTAGTGAATTAACTGGATTATGAATATTAGTGTAATAGTATATTTGCCATTTTATTGCTTGTACTTTCTCTGATTGTCCCTGTGATCTGGGGCAAATTTTGGTACATAATCAAGCACATATTTTTTATATATTCACTTTGAACATGGAAGTAGTAAAATGATGTAAAATGCCAAAATGCAATCATGGTGGATTTATAAAATACTGTGAATCTTTCCCTTATTACGGAAATAGATCTTAATTTTTAATCTTTACAGAGATTCCCTTCTAAGCACATTAAAAATGGAGAGTTTGACCCAGGCAACAAAGGACAGAAACATATGTTTTAAATAATCACACCAGTTTACTCTGATGTGATTGGTGTAGAAATTATACTGTCATAAATAATACCAAAGTGTTATTTAAAATATTTTATGATTCACCAAACTTTATTATTTGTTTTTTTTCATGATATTTTAAACCTTATGTAGGTGAGCTAATAAGCCAGAAAGTACATCCAGAGTTATTAATTACTTCCTATAGCACTCTAAACTTATTTATTTATTTCTCAGATGAACAACAGTAATAATTGGATGCTGTATATCCACAGGAACACACATCAGTTCTATTGTTCCAAAGTAACTATATTCACACACACCCCTGCATGGTCTCTACTAAGGGAGAAACAGAAACCCATGCCAATTTATGCAGATAAGCAGAGGACCCAGTGGCCATCAAATGACTAATATATAACAGAAACATGAGGAAACAGGAGAAAGACCAAGGAAAGCATGACTAATTAGAGTGGTAAAAAATTCTTGTGTCATCATTGACCATTCAGACAAAAATAGCCGAGACTGAGAGATCTGCAAACTTTATCTTGCTATTAGGTACTTGGGGACAGAAGAAAGACTGGGAGGTTGTCTGAAAATGAAAAGCAAATCACCCCTCTTAGACAAAGTCCTGCACTATTAAATAATGACTTGATATAGCATGAATAATTATCAGGAGAGGTACAAAATGAAAGAGAGAGTCGAAATAAAAGGGGAAGTGTTAAAGGTTGAGCAAGATCTCAATGAGTACAAGATACAATAAACACAAAATGAAGATAGCAAAAGATATTTCTAGAATTATGAGATGAGAAAAGCTGCCTTAGAATGAGTTAACCACTTTACTCTTCAAGTGTAGATAGGGCTCAGTGCATTTTAAATAGTAATAGAAAAAAAATCATAGCTTAATCCCATACTACTTACTTCAGAAAAAAAAATGGAAATATGATTAGAAAACTGGCCCAAGAAGCATTGAATCAAACCAGATATCATGATCTCCCCAAACGAGAATATCGCAACAAATTATTATTATTATTATTTTTATTTTTTTAATTTTTTTTAATTTTTTAGAGAGAGAGAGAGAGAAAGAGAGAAAATTTTAATATTTATTTTGTTTTAGTTTTCGGCGGACACAACATCTTTGTTTGTATGTGGTGCTGAGGATCGAACCTGGGCCGCACGCATGCCAGGCAAGCGCGCTACCACTTGAGCCACATCCCCAGCCCTCCTACAAATTATTATAATGATAAAAAAATTAAAACTATGAAAAAGAATACATATCAAAATTAGGAAAAAAAAGAAAAGAGAAAAAAATGAGAATTGAGGTGAAAATACACAGGGAAAAAAAAGGAAAACATTTAAAGACAGCTAGGAAACAATTATAAATAACCACAACCAAAGCCTACCATAAATGAAGAGAGGAATGAGGAAACAATTCAATGTAATAAGAAAAACATGACAAAGATGAGGTAAATATTGAACAAAATTATATATACAAATAGGTAAATATCATATATATAATTTTCTGAAGAATAGAAATGATTACCATGAGTGAAAACATAACATCAGTGTAATATAAGAAAAATAATTAAATTTTTTTAAAAATTGTATAATTAATAAAATTTTTGAAGAAAAAATGTTTGAAGGAATTTTTTGAAAGAAAAATCTAGTATATGAGAAAATGGAAATATATATTGAAGAACAAAGTATACTGTAGTAAAATTACTGGTCTTAAGCAGAAATATGTAAACAATTTAAATAAACATCTAGGTAAAAAAAGCAAAAAATAAAGAAAATCTAATTCATTTATTTTTAATATTTTTTAAAGTTCTTAAATATTGTAAGATTTCTCAAATATCAAAATTATATCATTTAAAAATTTCATTTGGATTTTTTGTATTGTAATCAGTGTTTTCAAAACTTAGATTTCTTATTAAAAACCACTGAAGCATGCATTCATTATCATCTAAAAGATTTATTTTTATTATTGATGTGTTTAATATATAAGTGTCATTTTAAATCTAAAAGTGATTTATTTTGAAATATTTATAGATATAGGAGTGAGAACCTTTTTCTCTATATTGAGTATTTTCACTTAGTGTTTTGAGTTTAACACATTATTGTAAAACATCTCATGTAATGTTTCGACATTGGGAATATACATTTTTAAATATACTATCTAATATTTAAATTAATATCAGTAATATGTTTGTAAAATAACACAGCTTTGCCAAACACTTTCTCAAATAACCACTCTAAGGAATATATGGTAGAATATGTGTCATTCATCCTTACAGGATTTCATGAGGTCTCTCTAAAATGTATAACAATGTTTAATACAAACATAAATTTAAATATTTTATAAGGGTTATAATTCAGGTGATTGTGACTTTTACTTCTTAAAATCTACATAGAAAAGAAAAACTCTATTTCTGTTCACTAAAATATAAATATTTAACAGTGGTGGTAGTTGTAATAATTGAGGGAAATTAAAATCAGCAATGGTATGAATATTGATGAAAGTTACTCTTTGTTGGTCTTACTGTCATTGAGATGTTAAATGCAAACTATTGTTATTTTCTAGAATGATTTATATTAGTGAGGATATTGCTTACTTACATGTTACAGGAAACAAACATTTCTTTTGGTCTCTATCTCACTGTATTATGGGCATTAAAGATTATAAAATTTTACTTGGGAATATAAATTAAGATATTAGAATATTTGATGAATTTTTTAAGTGAAAAAAGATCAAAAGGTGATTTAACTGTTGTCTGACTAGATAAATAACCACTGTGATATTATTTTTCAGGATTTATGTGCTTTTTGATATGAAACTTATTTCATAAGGTTTACATTTTTAAACTGGAGGGTACAAGTTCAGTTCCCACAACCCTCTCTCTTTGTCGTGGATAGTACCACCTTTTCTGAATTGTAGTATTTCTTGGCTTCTGTTGACTTTTCTTTGTAAAATGTAAAAGATAGAATGAAAGCTATTCCCAAATCTGAGTGCTCATGATTCCCTTCTTAAGCACCTCACTCAATATATTAAAATGCCCTTTAGGTTATAACATTTCCAATGAGCTAGCATTACATCTCCTTCCCATGTCTACCTTTACTCAATATTCCTAATTGACTTTTTGGTTATAAAAATCAAGCCTTGTGCTCTGTCATCACTGTTTCTGGAAATTAGATTGGAAAAGATTTCCATAGCCCTTAAAGTGTACTTAAGAAAGTTAAAGAGCAGTTGTTCAGATGAATAGGATACAGGAGGCTCAAGTGAAGATGAATGTTTATAAGACCCTGATTGCATACATATATAATATGCATCTTTACATTAGATTAGCAGCTGGTAGAATGGCTGCTTCAAAATATTTTTAAATAAATAAATAATTGGTTGAGGAGAACAGAACTTAATTTTGTCTTATGACATCTGCCAAAATTGTTATCTGGAAGATCGGTAAAGAAACAGTAAAATTGATGTACGGCAGCTTCCAATGTATATGGAAAATAAGCAAAGAAACAACTTATGAAAACAAGTGACTATTAAGAATGGTTAATAATAGGATGTTTTAGATAACTTTTATGTTGCTGTGATCAAAGTACCTGACAAAACAATTTAAAGGAGTGAAAGTTTATTTGGGGCCCACAATTTCAGATGTTCATAGACAGATAACTCCCTTGGTCTGGGCCCAAAGTGTGGCCCAGGGAAGGAGCCAGTAGAGGAAAGGTAGGGTCTGGAAGGAGAGACAGAGAATCAAGCATGCCCCAATGACCCACTTCTTCCAGTCCCCTTACCTGCCTACAGAGACCACCCAGCCAGTCCATTCAAAGTAGGATAGACTGATTAGGTCACAATCTCATAATCCAATCATTTTACCTCTGAATATTCCTGCATTAACGGGAGCTATGAGGGATACCTCATACTCAAATCATAACATAGGATTAAGGGAGGGAAACCCAACCTGGTAGAACACCAAAATGTAAACAAAATGCCCAAGTAAAAACAAACTGAAATGGAGCCATTCATCAGGATAGAAGGAGAGCATAAAGAACTAAGTCAGAATCGAGAGAGGCAGAGAAGTTCAAGCAATGAGTAGAGATTGAATCATTTATCCAGGCAGGTCTTATGTACATGGTGTGAGTTTGTCTCATTTCTAAGCTTCTGCTCATATTCTCTATCCACATTCTGAGCAAGCAAGAGGTGTGTTCTTGGTCATGACACTCAGATCTATCTTCTGAGACTTCTCTTATTATCAGAGGTTAAGAAAAGTTGTAGACATTAATTCCTGTATTAACCCCAATACTCATAACCATGCATGATCATCTGCCTTGTTATACACAACGTTAGTATTCTTGTACCTTGTGCACCACTTATATCTCTGTGACATTAACTTTCATTCAACTGCTCATGTCCTACACAGAAGACTTTGCATCAATTCCGAACTCGTTTCTTCCTCCAAATTCTGCCAAGTTCTGAAAGCTATCCACTCTGTAATTCATAGAACTTTATTAGCCTGATTTTCTACAATTTCTAACTCTGCTCTGAATGTTCATTTCACCTATTTGTTCCAATAGAAATCTGACTTTTCATAAGGTCTACAAACTCTCTGCATCACCTCAAATAAAACTATTTTTCCACCATAAATTATTAATTATCCTTTCCATTCATTCTTGTTTTTCCAGTATTTTTCTTAAATATTCAGTTTTTAAATTTTAATCTCATGCTATCTAATTCTTTTACTATTATACCATGTTACTTCTTTCATCTACCAACCTATAGGCCTTTAACCTTTAGTCTTTTAAAAATACCTTAATTTTGCTTTTTTCTGAGTCTCTCCATGTAATCAACATTTTAACATTCTAGTTCTCTTTGAATGTCTATTTTCTAATCATCTTACACAGCACCCTACCTTAGCCACCACTTTCTTGGACACACTGGGAATTGTCATAGTTTTCATTTCTTCACCCTCACTTTCTGAAGAACATCTCCTGCCACCACAGGGAGGCATACTAGTTGCCAACTCTCATATTCTTTTACACCCTTGGACTTCAAATTCACTATTAGCATTTATTTACTATCTCTTAATATCTTCTCTCCATATCCAGATTAAATTAAGCATTCAATTATTATGACCAACCTCTTTTGATATTTTCAGGTACCCTGAAATTCTCTGACTTCTTTGTGCTCCCATAACACAGGCAGGGCACTACTTGACTATGAGATATCTTCACTAAAGCACATGAACATGCTGAAGTCCTGCCCAGTACCCACATGTTTAAATGGTCCAACTTTAAATTTTCAAAAAATACACTGCAAATGGGACTTATACCACTGTCTGGCTATCATACTGTGTTTCTCTAACCATTCAATTTTCCACTTTTTAAGATACATTTTTATTCTATGTTTCCCTACTGACAGCTTTCCAACCATTTCACACTCAGCTGACAGTGTTGATTTCTATGTTATAGAAAACTGGAGCAATCATAAAAACGGGAAACAACTGTACACATATTTAAATGGCTAAAATCCAGTGATCTGCTGATAATAGCAGATATTTGAAAGGATGTAGTGCAATAGGAAGTTACATCCATTGCTTCATTGCTGTAGGGATGCAGAATAATACTGCCATTTTGGAAGACAGTTTGGCAGTTTGTTTTAAAGCTAAACAGTCTTACCATATGATCCAGTAGCCCAATGACTGGGAAATGTATGTCCCCACATAAACCTGCAGGTGAACATCTATAACAGCTTTACTCATAATTGCTTGAAATTGCAAGTAAGACAACTCTCAATAGATGAATGGGAAAACCATTCAGGGTATATCCATACAATGTAATATTATTCAGTGATAAAGAGAAATGAGCAATGGAGACATAAAAAGGTGTGAAGGAAATTTAAAAAGCATATTTTCAATAAAAAGAAGACTGTTTGAAAAGACTGCATATTGTATACTTCCTACTATAAGTGAGAGCTAAAATATAAAGCAGTAAGAAAATTAGTGGTTGTCATAGATCTGAGGAAAAGGAGCAAAGGATTAATAGGTAATTTCACAGCTGTGAAATTATTCTGTATTATATTGTAATAGTGGACACATGACATTTTGCAGTTGTCAAAACCCATAAAATTTTACAAGAGTGAAATTAAATACATTCAAATAAAAGATCATTTAGGCAATTGAGAGGCCTATAAAAATAAAGATTATGATAGAATAATCTAATGATCTTACAAGAGTAGGAACCCCTTTCACTGAAGTGGTAGCAGGCAAGGGGTGGACCAAAGTAACTTTGGAATGAATGGTGTCTGTAAAAGTGTAATTCAAAAGGAACTGCATGTTAAGCCCTATATACTGTTCATACAGTCATTTCCCCATTGATACTACTTAGCAATTCTGATATTGTGATACATGTATACTGAAATTAATCAAAACAAGTTCATGGCGTAAAATGGCATAACACTTTTCTGTTATTGTTGGGGGTGAAGGTAACCAGGGATTGAACTCAGGGACACTCTATCACTGGATCACATCCCCAGCCCTACTTTGTATTTTGATTTAGAGACTGGATCTCAAAGAGTTGCTTGGTACCCCAGTTTTCCTGAGGCTGGCTTTGAACTTGTGCTCCTCCTGCCTCAGCCTCCTGAGCCTCTGGTATTATAATGTAAGCTACCATACCCCATCAAGTTTCCCACTTTTTGAGCAGAAATTTACAGTTCTGGAAATTTAGAAAGCTAGAATGGCCCATATGACAATGGAATAAATATGGAGCTGAATACAAATTGTCTACCTTATTATTATGGAGTGTGTGTGTGTGTGTGTGTGTGTGTGTAACTAGGGAGTCAACCAAGAGGACCTCTGCCACTCAGCTGCAACCCCAGCCCTTTATTTTGGTTTTTAACTTTTTTATTTCAGTTGTAGATGGACACAATACCTTTATTTTGTTTATTTGTTTTTAAAATGTGGTATTGAGTATTGAACCCAGTGCCTCACACATGCTAGGTGAGCGCTCTACCACTGAGCCACAACCCAGCACTTTTTTGTATTTTGATTTTAGACATGTTCTTGCTAAATTGCTGAGTCTGGCTTCAGAAGTGCCATCCTCCTGCTTTTCAGATAGAATGATTACATACAGAAATACGTATGCACATAAGTGCATGTAAATGAGTATATGCATTTAGACATGTATATATATTTAATCTGCCAGCTGAGAAGGCAAAAAGAAAAAACAAAAAGGACATTTAAGTTGCAACAAACACATGTAGCAGCCTGGTCTTTGCTTCTATTATCCTTCTAAAAATAAACCAGGGAAATGAGCAATGGAGCCATGAAAACCTGTGAAGGAAACTTGAAAAGCATATTTTCAATAAAAACGGAAAAGTGGTTGACTCTAGGACAGGGACAGAGAATGTTCAAGGTGAACCTTGAAGCTTCTATTCAAAAAAAAGTAAGGAGATAAATAAAGAGCCACACCCGCACACCACCACACAGACACACACACACACACACACACACAAAATGAAGCAAATTTTAAAAATTAGAATACATTGATTGGGACATGTCAAGTGTGGGTTTAACATAGTGACAAAAAGTCTGTGGAAGGGGGGAATGACAGGAACTTAACAATAGAAAACCTGACAAATATTAGTTCAACTGGGTGGTCAGTGTCAACATCAAATCAAAAATAACGCAGACGGTGTGCACTTATGACGTGATCTGATGAGAAATACACTGCATGCCCTTCCTCTCTAAAATCCACAACCCATGACTAATGATTAATGTTATGTGTGAAATCATCCAGACCATAGGTGCCCAGTAATTTGGTTAAGCATTATTTTACTCCTAACTGTGAAGGTGTATTTGGATGACAGTAGCATTTGAATCAATAAACTATATAAAAAAGATGACCATTCCCAATCACAAAAAGTCTGAACGAGATAAAAGAAATGAGGAAGGAAAAAAACAAACCCTTCAACTCGGCATGTGTTTAGTTGAGAAATCAATCTTCTTCTGCCCTTTGACATGATCCCACACTCAAATCATACCTTAAGCTTCCCAGGGATTGTTCTTCTCTATCTTCATAAATTCCAGGGTCAATTTTTTTCTCTGTTTCTCTCTACAGAGGTATATCTAAACATACGTTGATATGATTCTGGAACAGAAAAAAAAATAGGTTAAATACTTAGGAAGTCTAGATTTAATAGACTTAAAAATAATGAATTATAGACACAATAATGTATCATATGGATTAGTTAACAAACATATCACATTAATGGAAGATATAAAAATGAGGAAAACTACTTCTGGAGGTTGGTGTATCAAAAATATCTCTACTATATGTTTAGTTTTTTACAAATCTAAAATAAGTGAATTTGTAAAAAAAATAAGTCTATTAATAAGTGAAATGATCTCCAATAATATCCCATGACTATTCACGTGCACCCACTTACTCTGCTTTCTCTTTTGCTATTATAAATTAACTATCCATGTTTCTAGCTGTGGACGAACCTAATTTACTCAAGCAATAGATTTCATACTTTCTGAACTATTTCAGCACACTGTTTCAATGATCCTCTTCTTCCCCAAATATCATCAAATAATCACTCTCTAAACCATCCAAAATATGTTCAGCTTCAAGGGCTTTGCTTGTAATATTATTCTATAAAATAATAAAATGAGCAATGGAGCCATGAAAATAATAGATGAATCTAGGATTGGGAAGGAACATGCACAAGATGAACCTGGAAACTTTTATGCCTTAAAGTCATGAAGAGAAGTGAATATAAAGGCTGGGATTGTGGCTCAGTGGTAGAGTGTTTGACTAGCATGTGTGAGGCACTGGGTTTGCTTTTCTGCAAGGGATATGAATAAACAAAATAAAGTCCATTGACAACTGAAAATATTTTTTTTAAAAAGTGAATATGAGATGTTTTATCTAGAAACAATCACAAACAAAATACTAATTCCCAACCAGCTACTACTGTACTTTTTTGATCCTCTACATAGCATAATATCCCAGATTTGTCTATGGATAATGTTACCATTTTTTCCCAAGTATTCTATCATAACACATTCTGACAGTTGGTTTCCCTTCTACAGCCAACTATTCTGTGTGTGTGTATTTTCTCAATTACTTATTTACTTTTAATTGACATAAGTAATTGTATATATTTACAGAGTGCAGTATAATATTATGTACACCTAATGTACACATAATGGACTAATGAAATTTAGCCAACAATTAATAACAGGATCTTCACTGATGTCTACAATATTACATATGAAAGGAAATATCAGTCCTCACCTTAATCATCCTAGTAATACTATTTGACACATTTTGTCACTTCTTCTTTGATATACTTTCACTTAAATCCTATTATGTTGTATTGATCTTACCTACCTTTCAATCTTATTGTTCATTCCTTTTCAATTTCCACTATGATTTATTTTCCTGCTTCTCTTAATGCTCCAGAGCCCAAGATATCAGCCTTAAGAGTTATTTTGTTCTTTTTATAGGTTCTTTCCATCTGAGAATTTGTAACTCCAAGTATCGTTTATAGTTTGCTCACTTTTAACTTTCTTATTTATAGGTCAGCCCACTCATCTGAAAACAAGGTGCATTCTGAACTCTCCTTTGGATGTCTAATTGTTATTTGGAATTTGGGACAGGAGCAGTGTCAACATCTCTTCAGAATTTACTGTAAACCCATTTCTCAAGTTCCATCTAAGAACTAGAGAATTGAACATTTGTGTTTAAGAATGTTTCAGGATGATTACATACACGGAAAGTCTGAGGAATATCTATTTAATTGATAGCTCAAATTTAGCAAATTTAAACTAAAGTTCTGATCTTCTCACTCATGGAGACACAATTAGTTTAAGTCTTCCCCCCATTTCAGTTACAGGAAACATTTTGATTAGTTTTTGAGGCCAACTAAGTTAAATGGTTCATACCTCCCTGTTCTTTGTTTCATTTTTTTTCTCTAAAAAGCCATTGGAAAATTCCCTTGGCTCTTCCATTGAAATATACCCAGCATCTGTACTCTCACACAACTCTCATGCTTCTGTTCTCTCCAGAGCCTCCATAACCTATCCCCAAGATTAGAGCCTCTTAACTGATGTCCCTCCTAGCCCCACAGTACTCTGAACAGATGAGTGAGATTCTTTTCATATAAATCAGGTCACATTTCTTCTTTGTCTGTAAACCTCAAATACTTATCTATTTCACAGAGGGTAGAATCCATACTCCTGATAGGGGCATTCTATTCTGATTACAGATTCAAACCTGTATTTTTTTTATACAATTAACTGAGGGTACATCATTGTCACTATACCTGTTGTTTGTTATCTATCCCAGAATTGTTGTTCCCATTAGATCTTAGTAGTTCTGTTTCAAATGATGGAACCCTGTACTGCCACATAGCCACTTAGCCAGTTCCTTCACCTCCTTCAATCTCTTGTTCAAATGTCTTTATGGCATCTGCCTTGACAATTTTATATTCTCTATAAGTTAGAATGCTCAATGCTTGCTGTCTCTTCTTCTCAGATGTTAGCTCCCTTTTGGGTAAAGGCCCTTGTCTATTGTGTTTACGAATCTATCCAAAGTGCATACTAACAGTGGCAGGAATAGAGGGTGTTTCTAGCATTTGTTGAACGGATGGATGGAATATTTTAAAAAGAGGAGTTTAGTCAAATTTGGATGTAGATGGAAATATTTCAATGAATCGATAAGGTAAAAGCCAGAGTGCAGCTTTTCAGAGGTGTAGATGACAATGGAAAGCGAGATGGGGCATGTTTTCTAAAATCTTTTTCTTGTTTAGTTTGTTCCCTTAAGTGGGGTGTATTTTTGATTCTTCAGGCAAAATTCAAAATGAGGGAATAGAAAGAGAAAGTTTAAACAAATAACGGACTTATGAGATACTTGACGTAGTTGAGTACTCAAAAGAATAGTAGAGGATGAATCTGACAATGATGGGTTTGACATAAGTTGAGACAAAGATGATATTTCCAAAAGTACTGGAAAAAAGCATGAATGGATGATGAATGCATGGAGAATTATTTTGATTGATGGTGACATGAATGTTTATAAAATATCTACCAGTGACTTTTCTTAGTGTACATTTTTTCTATAGTCAAACACCACAAAATGGGTGTCTCGTAAAGAATAAAGGTTGATTTTAGCTCATGATTCTGAAAAAAATGGAGGCACATGATATAGGGCTCACATCTGGTTAGAGTCTCCTTACATTGGGGAATACAGAATCCCATAAGTGGGGGACATTGCTGGGTGAGTTGGACACAGACAGGAGAGAAAAGATTGAACTGAATTTTATATCAGACCAACTCTCAAGATAAACCATCAACTCATTAACCCATTACAAATTAATAGATAACACAGACTGAATCATCTCTTAAAGTTATCTACCTGTCACAGTTCTTAATACTTCACATTTGGGGTTAAATTTCAAGATGAGTTTTGGTAGGGACATTCAAACTGTAGCAAAATTTATGTAACAGCTGTTGGAAATAATCAAACTTTTTTTTTAATTTGAGGGAGTATATGAATAAAAATAACACTTCATATATAAGAGAGTTGGGAAAGACAAAGATGGAGAAAAATATCTTAATAAGGAAGCAAGTCAGAAACTGTGCTAATTAGTCACAAGAGGACTAAAGAAAAATAGAAGAAATGGAAATAAAGAGGACAATAGCAAAGTTTTCACTTTGATATGTGGATTTCATAATTTTGGCCCTATTTATATTATGAATATTTCAAGTTTATCGAATAGAAACTGTGCCTATGTTCTAAGTTATGTGCAGTGCCAAAAATATTTTCTTTACTCAATAAATGTTGAACCATATCAATGAAGAATGATATGCAGTAAGAAAGAAGACTCCAGCTTGGAGCAAATTGAGGTATTTGTAGTACTGTTAATTAATTCCTTTTTTATGAATAATTTTCCTATAATACTCTACTTTTCTTGTTAAGGAAATAGCACCTCCATTCATCAAATATATATTTCATGTCAGAAAGCCACCCTACTAAGAAACAGGCTGATAAAACAGGTCTGTAAAATCAATCTAGAAATTAAACGTATGCAGTGCCTTTCATGGTTCTGTGGACTAGTGAATAATACATTCATAAGTGTAGACAGATGTTGAATTACATAGGCATTTAGAGTAGGAACAATAACGCTTTTGCCTCGAGTGCTTAAAAATGGGTTTTTGGAACAAGCAAGATTTAAGCTAGCTAGAGCATGAAGAGGAGAGTAGAATTTAGAGAGGGAGAAGTAGAGGAGCAAAGCAGTTTTACATTAAAGGGTAATGGTGTAACAAAAGAATAGTAGGGGGAACGGCAGCAAAAAAATTATGTGTAAAGTAGCAGAGCTGCACGGAAGCACATTTTCAACAGAGGGAAAGAAACGGAAGGCAAATAATCTGGAGAACAAATTACTTTTAGTGCCTTGAACTCAAACTTGAGATGTTTAGCATCTTCCTTGGAAGTAAGGCTCCACTGAAGGTTTGACAGGAAAGGTTATGAACAAAGCATGATCTTAGAACAACCAAAGAAGACATTGGATGGTAGAGGGTGCAATGGACTCAGTGAAACAAGACACCTTAGTGGTGTGGATTGGAGAGAATGAGATTAACATAAGAACTGGTTGTGGTTTAGGTAAGAAAATAAATAAGGAGGCCCTGGGAACAAGTGCTTGGTGACTGCTTAGATAAGGTGTGTGAGGTTTTGGACAGAAAGATGGAGATGACCATTATAAAACTGGTGTTCTTACTGCCTACCATTGGCAATCAACAATTAGCTTTTTTTTATTTCTGCATTTAATAGGTTAAAATGGATAATCACTGATAAATGCATGTTTCCTTGAAATAAAAGTATCCTATCAAAAAACTACTTACATTTAATTTTAAACATTTTCAATATCTTCCACACAATTACAATGATTTTGAAACTGAAGAGACAAGTTTCACATTCAGGTAGATTTAGTTACATAAAATTATTTTTAAAATACAGGAAAACCCAGTAGTATGAATGAAATAAATCACCTCTGCAACTTGTAACACAATATTGAAAACACATTGAAGCTTTTGAAAGGCATTGTATATATTAAAAGTGACCTTTTAGATGATATCTCTGTATAGTTAAATGAGATAAAGGAAATTCATGTCACATCATTTCAGAAAAGATTAATCAATTGTGATGAGTAACCACTGAGGGGAATGAGTCTAGGTATTATGTACAATATAAAACGTTTTATTTCAATCAGGATTATTATATCCTACAAATAAATATAACATTTGAATTATTACCATAGAGAAAAATAAAGGAAGAGTCCTCATTTAATTGGGACTGAATGATATTAAAGATTTATGTGAAACCAATGTAGACAGGGCCTGGAGCAATATTTTGCTGCGAAATTGAAGTTAAATTATACTGGAGGCAATAGAATGTATAACAAATTGAACAAAATAATGCTATTTGATCTCTGTGGTCTGTTAAAACAGCTTTGTGTAGTTGTGATCAAAATGCCAGATAAGAACAACTTAGAAGAGGGAGAATTTACTGGGGCTTTGGTTTCATATGCCTCAGTCCACAGCCAGCCAGCTCCATTGCATAGAGACCAAGGTGAAGCAGAACACCATGGTCGAAGTATGTGGAGGAAGAAAGCAGTTTTCAGGATGACACAGCTAGAAAACAGAGCAAGAGAGAGAGCACTCCCTTCACCAGGGACAGAGTATAAACCCCAAAGGCAATACCCCAGTGACCTACTTCCTCCAGCCTCACTGTACCTGCCTATTGTTGCCTCTTAGTTAAGACATCTGTGGATTCATCCACTGATGAGGTTACAGTTCTCATAACCTAATGATTTTATCTCTAAACATCCTTGCATTGTCTTAACATGAGCTTTTGGGGAACACTTTATATCCAAATGGTAACTGTCACCATGCACTAAACTTTTGGCATTGCAAGAAATACTTTCTCTTATAAAAAATTACTATTATTTGTGGTGCTGGGGATTGAACCAGGGTCTCCTGCATGTGAGGTAAGCACTTTACTAGCTGAGCTATATCCCCCAGCCCCATCCATGTTATTTTTAAAAAGGATTTTGTTCTCAATTATGACTGAATAGTTTTGCAAGGTCTATGTGTATTACATTTTCTTTATGCATTCATCATTGATGGACATTTAGATTAATTCCATATCTTAGCGATTGTGGATAACACTTTAATAGGTATGAGAATGCAGATCTTTACAACACACCAGATTTGGGATTGTTAGGTCATATAGTGGGTCTATTTTTAAGTTTTTTTATTATTTAAATTTTTAAGGAACTTCTATAGTATTTGTCATATGTCTGTATTAATTTATCTTCTGACAAACAGTGTATAAAACTTTCTTTTTCTCCACATTATCACCAGCATTTAGTATTTTGTCTTTTGGATAATAGTCAATCTTACTGAAGTGAGGTGATATATAATTGTACTTTTAATTTGTATTTATTTGGTGGTTTAGTGATGTTGAAATTTTTTTTCACATGTGCCAGCTGGACATTTGTTTTTCTTCTTTTGAGAAATATATATTTGAGTTTTTTACTCATTTTTAACTAAGGTTATTTGTTTTCTTGTTATTGAGTTGCTTGATTTCCTTATAAATTTTGGATGTGAACCCCTTGGTAGATGAACAGATTTTCTTCCATTCTGTAGGATGTATCTTCTATTGGTTTGATTATTTTCTTTGGTGAACAGAAGGATTTTAGTTTGATGCAATCCCATTTGCCTACTTTGTGTTTTGTCACCTGTGCTTTTGAAGCAATATCCAAAAATAATTCTGGAGACAAGTGTCATGAAATAGTTCCCCATCTTTTTTACAGTAGTTTCATAGTTTTGTGTCTTAAAATTTAAACTTTATTTCTTTTTGAGTTGATTTTATATATGAGAAGTACTGAGTCTAATTATATTCTGCAGCATGTGGATATGCAGTTTATCCAGGACCATTTATTAAAAAGACTGTCTTCATCCCATTGTGTGTTCCTGTCACTTTTATTGAAAATCACTTGACTGTAAATATGTGGGTTTATTTTAGTCTCTATCCGAAGAATAATTTTTGTGAGAACTAACTACACCTTAAAACTGATAATTATTTTTTAGTATATTTTATTTTTATGTTTATATATATGACATATATTTGCATGTATTTATATATTTTATATTTTATCTATAGATGGGAGTTAATGTATAATAAATATAATATACTTTTATTTGTTTTCATAGTGAGATCAAAAATTGGTTTTTATTCAAGTTAATTTGTTTTAAAATTTTATTTCATGTATTTTATTGTGATTTAATTGGACCACATTTCAAGTGAAATTATTATACTTTGAGACACATATACCAAATATACTAGAAATGTTATTTTTTACTTTCTTATATGAGCATGAAAAAATAAACATAAAAGGGATTAAGAAATTTTACTTAACTTTCCAATGTGACTATTCTAATTCAAACTACCTTATTTGAATAAGAACTGCATTTCACTTCCTTTGAAGTAATTTTTTAGACAGTAGAATTTATTTGATAAGGTATCCATCCCCTCATGTGGTCTACACTTATTATTCACTACATGAGACACTAATGTTTGGAATCTACCTCTGGGGTACCGGTGTGGAAGAACATTGGTCTGTCTATGTTTGCTTACTTCTGTCATTTCTGCTTCTGGTTGTGCTCCTCTGTACTTTGCCATGATGATCATATGTATGAAGCTCTATTTTCTTTTGAACCTTTGGGTTCAAGTTAGTTTAGGCAAAAAGATGTACCAAGGAGAGTTTTTTTGGGGGGTGGCATGAAAAGGTATTTGACAGTAAGTGTTAAAATAAATGTTAGTACAGACATTCAGATTTGTTGTTGCTTTATACTGTTTTAAATTTTTTCTCAAAGTTTATTGATGATTGTGCACATTTAATTTGTTTTAATAATTCACTTACTGTTTGAATTTTTTTTTTTTAAGTTTTCAATTCCACATCAGTTACATTGGAGCAAATTCCCTTCCACATGAAATGATGTTGATTTTGATTTATGGTACATTCTTAGTAATGGGGAACAGTAGCCTAGTCAAAATGGATATTTTCTCAGCATAAAACACCTGTTTTGGCTACAATTCTGTCCCTTTTTGTACAAGAACACTTTATAGAGTTGTTTTAAATTTTTATTTAAAAAAAATAAAGAAAGTCCGAGGACACTTGTTACAGTTCATCCATGGAAGTTACCTAAACCAATTTCATCTCACTTTGAACAACCTGTACTTTAAAATGTGAAATAGATGTGTGGACCATATCTTCATGATTATTAAGATGATTAAATGACTTGACATATGCAAGTGTTTGGGGAAAATGCCAAATGTATAAGTTCTCTACAAATGTTTGCCATAATTACTAATAGGTAGCACTTTAAAATATTCAAATGATTTATATTATAGGAACTGTCTCTGAGTTTAATTCAATTAAATAAGAAACCATATTAAAAAAAAATTGCAACCTGTATATTGGAGAATTGAAATCACACTCACAATAATTGATTGGTGTAAAAAAGGAATCACTATAAGAATAAAAAAAAATGTACTCAGACTAATGGATAATGAAAATTCTACATATAAAAATTTCAGTGATACAGCAACTGTGCTGCAAAATAAAAGTTGGTAGCAGCAAGTGCCTATATTAGAAAAAGAATAAGACAAAAATTAAAATAATTGACTATCAAACTTACATAGAAAAAATAATAGAATAAATCCACATAAAATAAGTAATAAATTAAAATTTCCAAGAGCATAAATTAATGAAATATAAAACAAAGATAAAACAGGGCAAATAATGATAAATGAGACAGAACTATAAAAAGATTGAAGAAGAAAACATTTTTCCTCATATATACTATTATTTTTAAGTGTAAAAAATTAGACAGTATATCTTATGCACTATTATTTTACAATGTCAAGTATTAGACAGATGAATTCACCCCCTAAGCTCAAATAAATAAGTAGTAGGTGAAATGCATCCCTGTAGAATTTTTTTGATTGTGTAACCTATAATAAAAGGTCACAACACATAATAAAAGGTTAATATGGAGTCTTATTAATAATAGATTGGTTCAAAATGTTACATTTAACAGGATGTTAGGCTAAAAATAAACCTCTTCTATTAATATGTAATGCTCATCAATACAGGGAAAACATGAAGTAGCAGAAGTGTATTTTTAATTTAGTTCTTAAACTAATTGCAGTGTTCCTACTCTCTTGATCAAATTTCCATTTTATTACTTACATTTCACCTTCTTTTTTTTTTTCACATTGTCAGTAAAAGCCTTTCACTTTTGCCTTAGGCCCTTGTGTAGCTGCATTTTATGTCCAGTTTAAGAAAAAAACATGGCCAATAAAAATAAGCAATTTATTGAAAGAACAAATAGCTACTGTATACACTTTAAGCAGAGTTAATAAAATGTTTTATTGATATAATTTATATGTGCCATCTAAAACAGGGTAAAAATATTTTCTTGATGCTTGCCAATACTGCAAAAATTTATATCTCTTTGGGGAACTCAATCACATTCAAATCACCTTCCAAACTGTCATCATGATCTTTTTATCCTGGGAGTAATTGGAATAAATTTATTTTCAGGAAAAAAAAAGATTCATTATATGATCAAGTACATTTAGCTAGGAGATTTTGAAAAAAAGCCTTGTTTGGTTTGCACATTTCATGTGAACTTTTATCAGTTCCTTCTCCTGTTATTTATTGAGGCTGAAAAAATGGCATTACTGTCAACATAAAGCTTATACAGAGGACCTGGGAGAGATGCACACAATGAAGGCACTAGAATGGAATTTAAAATACAGAAAAAAAAATATATATCCATGTGCTCATCTCTGTGTGTGTGTCTTGGTGATAATGGTATATGACACATTGGGTTTTGTCTCTAAAAATCAAAGAATGCATTGAACAGGTTATCCAAAGTTGAGAAGTACTGAAGCAGAAGCCAGGAGAAGATTTTATTTTTATGTGGGGTATAATTCTCAGTTTTATTTTACTACTAATTTCAAAGATTATATTATTAAAATGTATATATTTTATAATGAGTGAGTTTCATACAAAGCCATGGAGAAATACTTAGATGTTTTTAACACAGTATCCATAATGACAAAGAAAAGTAATTACATATGTCTTCCTCTCTGTAATGGTTTGGCATCACAGTCATGAGGTTTAAGAATGTTGTGTGTGCTTTATCTTAAAAATGTAGGAAAGGCTCATTTTAATACATAGGATTGTTTGGGAAAAAAAGACTATCATGTATGCTTGCTTCACTCTTAATCATTTTTTGACAAATATTTTCTTCTATATATTTCCATTTACTTTGAGTAAATATCTGAGTGCAGAATTCTGCTCTGTGTTTTATTAGAATTAATTATATTTTGCTGATGGATGGCTACACAAATTTTCTTTTAACAATCAGAGCAATGCACCTTATTGTCTGTTCAAGCCATGAATTGCAAATCAAAATATAAATTTTGGTGATTTCTCATTGTATAAAACTACTGATAAGGGCAGTATTGGTTGTAGTCTCAAAAATTAAGTCACTCTCACCATTATGATTTATGATCAATTAGGAAGCCCCAATTCTATATCCTTAAAATTATCATCTTTCCAGATAGTGAAACATATTATTTGTATGTTTTACCCTAATATTCACTGGAGCAAATAAACTTGGGTCAATTATTTAACAATGTGAAAATAAATTTAACTGACTTTATCCATGTTTTAACTTTTCTGTCATACCAGATCTACTTGTCAGTTTTCTCGAAATATATCCATATTTTCTGATTTTCATTCTCAGGTATTTTCCTAGTAAATCTTTATTGCAATTCAAACGAGTTTTTTGGCCTCATCTTTCTACCTGCTTTCATTCTGCTCCACTCTTCCAGCCTCACTTAATCATATATATAAATGCTATCTTCAGAACTTCCAGTAACCATTGTAATATTTCACCTTAATCCTCTAACCCATCCACTTGGGATATTATAAATGTTATTTATCTTAAAAAGCATATCAGCTCTATTGCTTAGTATTATTTATCCCTATTTAGTTGTGGTGCATGCCAGGAAAAGCTTTTTCTCTAGGATTACATTACAATAAGAATAAATAGTCATTGCATAAACCATATATTTTGGTCTATATGTACCAAATTTTATAATGATTCAGTTTATATTCTTATGACTTGTTAAAGTCCATATGCAGAAAAAAAATAACTAAGTTATAATGAATTTTTCTAAAGTGAGAATCAAAGTAAATATATCCAAAATAAAATTGCATGTCTTATGCATACTGAGGCTATTCTACCCTGTAGGGATAATTTTCCTTCTAAGTGCCCCCTTTTCATTTGTCATATGAAATTGAAGAATTATTTTCTGTATAAATGTAGCAAGGTTTGTATAATGATTTATAAAAAATATAACTTCTTAAATATTTAGAATAATTTAATTTAAATTTTGTGAATGGTGGACAAATTTGAATTTTGACATGTTGAAACTAACAACTTTAAATAAAATTGACAAGTGCTTCCAAGTCATTATTATAACTGTTCTGACCTGCCCACAGGCATAGAGAAGTGCCATATGTCAACACCTTTCATTTATTTTCAGAACTATAAAGACAATTATGAGAATAGTCATAAATATAGCAGAATATAAAGAAGTGTAAGAAATCAACTATATATTTTTAAAGCATTGATGAATTTCAAGTATAAATTATTTTTTTGTTAGGTTTTTCCCCCTCCAGAAAAAATTGAAATAAAGTGGGAACAGCCCCAGTGGTCTTTACTAATTTGTAGTGTTCTAATGAATATTTGTAGTGGCACCTTTAATCATAATTAACCTTCAATGTTGAAATATTTCACTTTGGAAGAGGACTTTAGAATTGAGAAGTCAACAGTATAATTTTCAAAAGGATTCAATTTAATTAATTTGCTGGGCCAAGATTTTTTCCTAGATGACTTTTTTTGAACAACCCAGGGGCCCTCTATCACCAAGCTACAACCCCAGTCCTTTTAATTTTTTTTTATTTTGAGACAGGGTCTCAGGAAGTTGCCCAGGCTGTCTAGACATTCTTTAAATCACAACATTCCATAAATTGATTTTTTAGTTTCTATTTTCTCCCCACCCCTACTCTTTTGTCTTTCTCTTGCAGTTTATGGATTGAGTGGATTGTTTTTTCATTTAGGCAAGGAGGTCTATTGGGATGTGAAGATTTAAAAACATATTTTTATTTCTTCAACAAGAAGTTATAAAAGATGTTGAAGATCCAATCCATTTTTGGCAATTAATTTTATGACTTTTAATCATGACAAACAATAGCCTAAAACTATGGTTCCAGCATAAGGTATAACATCTTGTAAGACAGAACCAGGAGTCTTTATGAACATGTCATCATTGTCCCTCAAACACTCATGTGGTACTCCAACATTACCTCATGTGTTTGCATACATAAACACTCATATTTCTTAATCTACAATGATATTAATAATGGAAGCAGAGCTAGTGAAAACATAAGCACAATATTAGAGCACTTAAAGCTATACAGGATAAAGGGAATAGTAGTTCCTTTTTCCTGTGAAGATGTGAGTGTTCCATTATCTATTGAATTTCCAAAGGCAAATTCTGCTTGGTGATTTCATAGGAGAAGTCAGGAATGATGAGGAGTATAAGTTAACAGGATTGTAGAAGGCTAAAATGGAGTAGGGGTTAAATCCATTGCAGTTTACAAAAAGTGTTATATGCTGCTGTAGACTAAAGCAAATGAGGATTCCTTTATGCAGTGCTTAACCTCTTTCGGAGTGGATTTGCATTGTGTTCCTTTAGGTAGCTACATTAGAATTTCCTTCTTTGCATAGGTCACAGAGACATTGTCTGTGAGAAATGCAAGGTACAACTACCAAGCAGCAGCTACCTCTGTTTGTGTTGCAAAGTTAAGCAGATGTGTTCCACGCACATTTTGAGACAGGGTCTCAGCAAGTTGCCCAGAGACACTGTACTGCACAAAAACTATGTATCAAATCCCACGATTATATTGGGGAAAAAATCCATGAAAAACCCTCATTGTATTTATATATGTGTCTGAAAACACCTATACCCACACACATACTCTAATGATTCTACTTCTTTAATGAAACTTTATCCTGCAGATCTTATCAAAATTGCTTTATTATTTCAATATATACACTTGTCTAAAAACTAAGTTTGTAAAGACCTTATGCTCTAATGTTAAATTTGTTTTCATTAAATTCCCATATACTACTTTTAAATGACATAAAATTAGAATAACTTAAATCCTTGCATTACATTTGAATAAATAATCTGAATTTGAGAAAATGCTACCTACCCAACCCATTATAGCAGTTTTGTTTATGAATATGATGAGAGCCACCATTCATAGCTAAATACTATCTTCAGTATCATTTCATGAAGTAGTTCAGACAGACTAGAATACAGAATTTAAATGACTTGGTTCTAAATGCAAGATAAATTCATTATCACTTGGTAGTCATTAACCTACTCTTAATGGACCAAAATTTCTTCCTTGCAAATTATACAAAATTTGTGTGTTTTAAAAAATATCTGGAAAGTGTCTTTGACCATAAGATTTTTAATAAATATTAATTTTTTTGCAATCTCAAAATTCGGTGTCAGGAATTTGAGCTCTATATATTTAATTTTATTTTTATTTTTAAAAATTGACACATAATATTTGTATACCTTTAAGATATAATGTGATATTTTGATTCATGCGTATGCTGGAAAGTGATAAAATCAGGGTAAGTAGTGTATGCATAAACTTTTACCATTTCTTTACGTTTAACTTGCGTTGTTTTCTGTTGTATATTCGCTTATTTGCATTCATACAATTTTTCCCATTCCTGTCAGGTGTTCATACACTGATAATTTCCTCTGACCAATGTTGTACTGAATTTTCAAAGCTAACATTATCGAGTCTACCAACTATCCATTTATACTGTATATGTAAGGAGAGTACAGATGATCTGAGACACTTACACATAATCATTTCCTGGAATAATTCCAATATTATAACTTCTATTTTTTGTAGCTATATACAAATAAATCCCTCAATACTACCATTGTATTTCTACTGTTGTCAGGTCTTACTAGTTTTGTCTTCATTGTCAAATGTATGTGTGTGGTCCTGGGGATCTAACCCCAGTCTCACATTTATTAGGCAGTTTTTTTCTTGCTTAGACTGTATTTCTGACATTTCATGTTTGATATGTTCATCTTTCCTTTCACGATCTAGAGTTTGACCTATTTATGAATGTGTTAAAAATTCCAAAATGGGTAAAAATGAGTATTAAAAAAATAGCCGATTCCATTTACCACTTGATATTTTCAAATAAGTAAAATCTCTATAAAAGATTTGACTGTAGGTAATTCAGGAAAGCATAGCACTGTTGTTTGTAGCAAAGCAAACTGATAGTTTGTTCTCTCTGATTAAAATGCTTGAACATAACTTTAACTACCCTATCCTCTGCAAGCTCCCCTCTGCAGATTCAGGGAATTCACTTTGCTTTAATGTTAACATTAGTTCTATTGTTTCAGACATAAGACAATGATATACACATCCAGCTCTAATTAAGGTATCAGACAGAGTCATTGAAAACATTTTGTATAATCCAAAGGATACTATTTATAAAGTCATTTCAAATTCCCAATCACCTGGGCAGAATCAGTAAAATACTTAGAGGGAAGTGTTTCTTTAAAACAAGTAGAATAATAAAAGGGGTATAGTCAAGCAACTATTTTTTTTAAAAAAATAGCTATTAGAAAGGTTGTATTTACACTCCCACCTCAGGAAATTGCGATTTAAGAATTTAGAACAATGACTGCTGTAAGTTTTTAGCCACTACTCGTTGAGTTAGTAACAAGTATTAGGCAGAGTGCTATATAATTTACATTTGTTATTTCTTTTAATGCTGGTAAACATAACTCTAAACATCAAGAGTACCAATAAACTGAATGGAATAAATTCTATTAGAAAGATGAGTGGTGTCAGAGGACAGGTGGATGGATATGTGGCCTTTGGTTTTCTAAATATTCATACCACATTTTGTGATTCATTTCCAGCCTTTTATTGGTTGTTTCTCTCTTTCACTGTTTTTTTTTTCTTTGTTTGCTTGTTTGTTTTGTGGTCTTTTTTCATCAACTTTCTTCCTTCTAGATAATTAAATTTTACAGAAGTAAAAAAGGCAACCTAAATTTTACATAAGTAAAAAAATCCATTTTACCTAAATTAAATGCTATATCATTTATTTACTTTGTATTTTTAAAAAGCACCTTAGCTGCCCATTATGTACAGGAAGTATTATTATTCCTACTTTATAGAGGGAATAAAAAGAAATGTTTTTATTGGTTCAACATCACATGGATATATGTACATATACGTAATCACTGTTTGGTACTCAAGCATTTTGAAATTTTATTAAAAGAATTTATATAAACTTCCCTTTCAGTTTGATTATATCCCCAGAAAATTCTAACTCGAAAGGGAAATTTGTTTTTGTTATATAATTTATCAGCACAATACAGAACTAATAAATATCATATACAGCCTGTGGGAATTTCATCAAATTAAAGAATGCCGCAAAACATCTGTTTCATGTTTCAAATATAAACTAGGGTTTGAAAATCATTATTTTTAGAGGCAGACTTTAAAATTTTGCATTGATTTTTTCATGTGCGATTGTGAACAACCAGCAAGAAATAATTTTAGTAAAGCAGATATACTGGGTTTGACTTAAAACTGTGTTCTGTATAGGAGCATTTTTGAATATGTTTACTTATTATTCACATTTAACTTATAACCTATTTTATACAAATACTATTTTTCAAGTTATAAGATTATTAGTACTCACACTTAGCTTATAACTGTACTATACAAATAACATTTTTCATGTTATAAGATTATTAAATAATAAAATCAGTGAGTCATAATTTTTTGAGCAAATGCACAGACACATTGTAGTTAATGTCTATCTGCAAAGAAAAATAGGAAATAAACATATTAGTCTACAAAATAATACTAATTATAGTCCATAATAAATGGATTGAACCACAATGTTTATATAATGTATTTAGAATTCTTCTATTTATCTATTTTGTTTCATATATGTTAACCACATTTCATTTCTTTAAGAAAAAAAAATATAGCTTTCTGGAATTCAGTGAGAACTTTGAGAACATCTTAGCAATTAAAGTATTATCCAAATTGTTTGAATTCTAGTTTCTCATTTAGTGATAACGAACAATGTGCAATAAAAAATTCATATATATATATATATATATATATATATATATATATATTCATTTATTTAATTGCAATTTAACTTTTCTTATATTTAGGTTATTAGGATTTCCTTTAGTGCAAGGATAATGACATAACCTTAGTAGTATTCAATTATAACATGTAGACAATTAATGGAGGTAAGCTATTAATTTGCTAAAATCTAATTCATTCAATGAAAGTAATATTCAAATATAAGCACCTTAAGGTGAAACAAAACACATTTATATATAGTTGTGTTTCATTACTTTATTTAATTATATACATTAATATACTAATTATCCTTGTGGCTTTCTCCAGATGGAATTCTCTGAAACAGTTAACTAAAAGAATTTTGGATTTGAAATACCTTTTTTTATGATAAGATATTTTGAATCCTTTTTTCTATCTAATTGTAACAAGATTGAGAATAAAAGGAATGTACACAAATTAATATTTTTTATTTTTTCTTTAAAATTGGGAGTGTATTTAATTTAATTTCCCATGATATTAAGCATTTTTCCATATAAAAGTTAAAGATTAAAATAGGCCCTAATACCACCATCATTTATGTTTTATTTAGCCTAAAATTATTTTCATTTCCATTTTAAAAATGACACTTTTTAAGTAACATCTCCCAACTCAAATCCAGATAAATAAAGCAACAAAGAAAATATTAAGAATATTAATATTAATGTTTTCTTATCACTATGAATATGGTGTTTACAAATAACATAAAACATAAAGAGCGAGTACAGCCATTTAGTTAAATGTTTGGAGGTGTCCTCTGTACTTATATGTTTTATAACATTTATTTGGCTAGTAATCTTAAGAATCTCTTCCAATGTGGAAAGGGATATTGACCTTCAAGATCTAACCCATTTCTTACTAATAATCGAAAAAATAAGCTAATCAAATAGCAAATATTGCCTAATACCTACAATATTAAAACATTTATATCATTTATAATTTATTAGCATTTAAATATCCTATCATTATTTATTAAAATGTTAATATTTTGAGCAAAGAAAACTCCTTAATTTTAAATATATTTATAGAAAGTCATGATTTAAATTTCATATTCTCACAATTTATGTAGAAATATTGTTGGCATATTTTTACAGTTAAAATTCTTTATGGTATGTAAAATGTAAAATATATGAAGATTTACATTGTTTCGCACAATTAATATATCAAAAATGCAGAATGAATGAAAGGATAAGATGCTCTACCCCATTCATCAAACTACTCTTTTAAAAATAATTTTTAAGTGAAACTATTACTTTCAAAATTAATTCAAAAATTTTGATAGCAGAATATTAACTAGACAGTTAAGAAACTAGAATATATTAATATACTGTAAGAAACTAGAAACTTCAGCCATGACTAATTTCACCTACAACTACTAAGTCAGGAAAACGAGGTTGGGGAAATCTGACTCATTTCATGTATCTGGATATGAGTCATGCTGAATTGCTTTTTAGATTTTTATTATTTTTAGTTGAAAGATAAAGTTATGTGTATATATTAAGTGGAAGTTGATATTATGAAATATTTATACTGTGTGGAGTGACTAAATCTAGCTATTTAACGTATGCATTACCTCACATTGTATCAATTTTGGGGTGAGTAATGTCCCAAATATGTAAGAGACTCAACTGGAAACAAATGACCTAATTAAAATACTGGGAAAGAACCTGAATAGACATTTCCCAAAAGCAGTTATAAAAATGACCATCAGATATATGAAAATATGCTCAAAATCACTAATCATCATGAAAATGCAAATTAAAACCACAATGTAATATCACCTCAAACTATTAAAATGACTATTATCAAAAAGACAAAATATAGCAAGTATTGGCAGGGAAGGGGAGAAAATGGAAACTTTTTACATTTCTGGTTGGTACAGGACAGGTAATATCAAAAATATTATGGAGGTCCCTTCAAGAATTCAAAATAAATAATCATATGAACCAACAATGTCCCTACTGGCATATACCTGAAGGAAATGAAAATACTCTGTCAGATAACTGTATTGCTATATTTATTGCACTAATCTCCATAATAGCCAAGATATGGAAAAAATACAAGTGTTTATTAACTGATCAATGGGCAAAGAAAATATGGTATGTATATACAAAGGAATACTAGTTAGCCAAATAAAAGAAGAATATTTAGTCTTTTGTGACAACATAGAGGAACCCAGTGGACATTATGTAATGTCATACAGTTAGACAAGTACCACATGATATCACTGATATGTATAATTTAAAAAATAAAATTTCCTTGAAATAGACAGTGATGGTGCTTACTAGGGACTGGGGTGGTTTCAGGGAGGGTTTGGGGAGATGTTGGTCAAAGGATATAAATTTCAGATAGAGAGGAAGAATGATTATAAGATATCTATACTTCAACATGGTGACTATAGTTAACAATAGATTGTTGAAAAATCTTGAGAGTTGCATGTAAAATTTCCTCAATACAAAATGATAACAATGGGGGTCATGCTGAAAATTGATGGAAGCATTTCTTTTTGCCTCAAGATAGGTCTCTGAACAAGGTGACAGACTCTCTGATAGCTGAAATGCAGATGAAGGTCATTGCTATCATTCAGTGAACACCTTTAGAATTTAAAGGACCAATATGTCATAGGAAAAAGAATGTTAAATTTAGGTGTCTGAAAACTCAGATCATAAACTTAACAAATATTGAATTTGGCAAAATTTGGTATATATCTGAGGATCAGTTACCTCATATAACAATATTAGGATTTTATATGGGTTTTTAGGAAGTCTTCATTAAATAATATGTGAATTGTCTGAGACATAACAGTTATTCTTAAAATGTTATTATACTTAATTCAAAATTTTAACATTTTTATGATGAAACACTGAGCTATATTTTAATGTTAAGAAAATCATTTTATCATATTTAGAATATAATAATAAAATATATTTAATCTACATTCTTATATTTCCCAAATATCATTGCAGTGTGAGTCCAGGCGATGGACATGTGAAAAGGACTAGCCTCTCTAGCCTCTTATAAATGTCTATCTTCTTTAATGTCTATCTTCCTTAATCGATGATCATTCATATAAAAAACATTACATCATTCATATTGGAGATGTAACAATGGAAAGGCAAAACTATGCTGTGAGTTTTGGACACATCTTTAATTTGACAGCAGTTACCTAACTAGAAAGGAAGTTATTTACAATTGCAGCAATTGCTGTGGGTTAAAATGACATTGAAAATCCTACCTGTTGGCAAAACTTCATTGGCCTCAGTGTTACCATGTCACTGTAAACAACCCTGCTGGGATCAACTGTCATACCCCCGAGATAAATTGTTGTCTATAATATCACAAAAAAAGTAATGAGAAGAAAATATTTCCTGCTAGAAGAAGACTTTTCTAATCACTGTACCGAACTAAGTCTGCTGACAAGTACACTGTGGGAAGTTGCATGGAAACTGCACATCAGCAAAATCTCTTGGCAGGAAGTGGCTGGACATGTAGAAGTGCAATCACTGTCTTATTTATTTGCCACTCTTGGGAACACTAATATGAAAGTGACTAATATGGCATAATAGTTCCCAGAACCAATTAATTAATCATAGCATGCCATTAATAGGTACACTCCTTGGGGGAAATATTTCATGCTCAGGGAAATTAAACCATTTTATTATGATAAAGTTTCCCCAGTCAAAAGTGTTTCAACTTTACATTCTCACACTATTAACTGGGTGGGTATTTCCTAAGTGATGAATTTGTATCCCTAACAGATACAGATGATTTGGGGGGAGACAAATAAGTTCTTATGTGAAGTGAAATCAGACAATGGTTCTGTTTTTCTTTTTGTACTTGCCTTAACTGAAAATATATAGTGCACAGATCTCTTTTCTTAGATGAGATAAGTGAAGTTCAGAAAACTTAAGGAATTTTTAAACTGTAGCAGAGCAAACAGGATGTAATGTTTTGTTGATAGTACAAGTATTTAACTTAAAATCTCTTTAAATCACACAATTTTCTCTGTTTTCTTGATTATCAGACTTAAGAAATCAAATTTTAAAATTATGTAGGTTGCATTTGGCTACATGATCAAAGATAGTAAATAAGGACACATTCAAATGACTTTGGTATGCTTCATCAGGGTAATTTTAAGGACTATATTCTGAAACATATAGGCTTTAAAATGCTTAATGCATTTTCTGAACATGGATTTGATAAACATATTTAAGAGTTTAGTGTTCTCTCTGCAAAAATTATAGCTATGTGAAGTAATGCATATGCTAGTAAGATTCAGTAATTCCATAATGTATATGTACTTGGAATCATCATGTTGTACATGAAACATACATACAATTTTGTCAGTTAAAATAGAAAACAGAAAATTATGTGTTAGATAAAAATTACAAGTATTTGGTAAAAGCAAAGCAGTTACAAAAGAGCGCAGGCATTGCAATCCCAATACTTTTTAAGAATATACTTATATGTGTATTTATATCTTTAAACTAAAAGACTGAGCTGGCAAGGTGGCACATGCCTGTAATCCCAGCAGCCTGGGTGGCTGAGACAGAATAATCACAAGTTCAAAGCCATACTCAGCAACTGCAAGGCGGTAAGCAACTCAGTGAGACCCTGTATCTGAATAAAACACAAAATAGGGCTAGGATTGTGGCTTAGTGTTCTAGTACTCCTGAGTTCAACCCCAGCACAAAACAAAACAAAAAAATAATAAATACATTTTTTGGCAATGACTGCATCTTTTTTTTTTACCTTTATTTTATTTATTTTTATGTGGTGCTGAGGATCGAACCCAGTGCCTCACACATGCTAGGTGAGTGCTCTACCAATGAGCCAGAACCCCATCCCTATAATTGTGTTTATCTATGATCATGGAATGCTTTTAATTTTCTTCTTTAATACATTTTAATAATAATTGAATATTTCTTTTTCTTTTATAAATTTCTCAATTTTCCAAAGAGAAAATTATGACAAATTCAACTTTCTTTCTGAACCTAATTAAATATCTGCTTTCTATTTCCAATAAATGGGGAGGAGGTCCCATAATGTAGTTGAAAGGTTTGAAGTTTGGTCCACTAGTTTATAGCTTTTCTTTATTACAAAACTGTTGGTCGTTTTTCCTTCATTAGGTTTATGAATAAAAATATCATGTTTTCTTAAAACCATACAGACACACAGTGAAAGCTTTTCAAGAGTTGGTCTTAATCCACACTATTTCAATTATTTGATAGAAATATTAAATATTCATACAAGTCTAGAAAGCACTCTAGAATTATTTTTTGTTTTCTCTTTCCAGGGACATGTGTCATCATGATGCAATCAATTTTTCCCCATGCGTAGTGAAATATGTCACTACTCCAGATAGTGTCCAGTATTCCCAACTTCACTCATGAGGTAACATTTTAAAGCTAAAAATTGCTTACTTTTTAGGTTTTTTTTTCTGTTCTTACCTTCGAAGTGAGCATGTTTTCTTATTTTTCTGTGAAACTCACACTACAGATGATGAAGGGTCCTGGTCATTTGTTTCCAATCTATCCTTTGAAAATACTAAATTAGACATAATTATTTTATTCTTATGTTTTTTAAAAACTATTTATTAACTTCTATTTATTAATTTCCTTAATCTTTAATCTGAGCTTTCCTAATACTTTATGGTGTCAATGTTCTAAATGAACATTACAACCTTTTAATACACAATAGAAGTACTAATTCTCTTGGATTTTCTTTTATGGCCATTTGGATATATCTTAGTTTTCCCACTGGTAGTTAGTTGTGAAACTTTATGAACACAATTACTGACACAAATTCCATTATCTTACCATTTAGGTAGCCTTGCATTCCTGTGTGTGTGTGTGTGTGTGTGTGTGTGTGCCTGTGTGCATACCCATATGCATGTGTGTTTGTGTGAATATGAAATTTTTTTGCTTGGAGACAAATCTCTTGTTTTCAGTACAAATTTACTAAGTTATAGTATCTTACCAGCTCGATCCTCTCTTTTAACTTAGTCTATAACATTTTGTGGAGGTTCCACTTCTGTCAAATCAATACCTGTGACCAGTAGATTCAAATGTTCCCTAGTAAATGCTGAAAACTGAAAATAGTTTGCAGAATAATTCTAAAACACCACTGTGATAAAATCCATAGAATAGAGGAAGGAGAAATTCTGAATATGGAACTAAACTTGGTTTTAGAAGTGTATTATTATTCTTTGGACAGGAACTAGAGTAGCTAAATAAATGATCCTATCTCAATTCCTTGGAATCCTACCTAGAGGGACAATATAACTTATTGTCTGAATAGGACACTTTGAGATTCAGAAAATCAATGTTATTAACTATGTCACATTGCAGGCATATATGCAAGTCTTTCATACTGTCTTTGAACATAATGTCATTCTATTGACACTTTAACAGTAAACCACAGTTAAACCACAAGCTCAGTTTCAAAGTTTCAGACTTACTATTGCATAGTTTTGTTCACCAGGCACATGCTGACTATTTTTTATAAAATTTAATCTAACAAAATGGCAAAAAAAATTGATACTTGTCCTTTCAGGGAGCACAGTTTGTAAGTTGACTGTAACAAAATGTTAATTTTCTTTTCAAAATGATTAAATGTCGAGCAAACAAATAATAAAATCACAATAATATATTAGGAATAAGAATATTGAACCTATACAGGAGCAGAATTTAATGTTATTTACAATATGAAAATTGAACTGATACAATAATGACATTCATAATATTGTACTTATAGGATTTTTAAATAAACTATTCAAAATGGGATAATAATTAGTACCTTACATAAACAAGCAACATTTATTTATTTGTAGTTATCTATGGTTATAAACAGTCCAAATATTAACAAATATGTATATATAAATTAATCCTGATTGTTCGTATTTTGACAAACATAGCCATTAATGACTAAAAGTCTTGGAGACCAATTTTGATCAATTGTTGCTAATTTTGTATTAGGGTTTTTCCTGAGAGCCAAACCCAATAAGAGAAAAATAACATAAATACACACATACAGAATATAGGTATATACACAATGACAGAGATCGATTCACTGACTTGAAGACTGGGAGCTGGAAGGATTACTTCTCACTCCTATTAGTCACTTTACTGCCTCTCAATCATTTATATTGCCATGCAAATAGAAGAGCCTTGCTGATAAGCGCTGCCATTATCTTAATGCAGGAGTAAAGAATGAAGCAAATTGCATTGTTTCTCTAACTTCTGCCTAAAAGCTAAATATAGAAAAGCACATCATTGTATTGAGAAAGCAAGTCACAAAGCAAGGTGACTGGCTGAAATGGCTAGTAAACTCATATCCTACACTTCAAAGTATAGGAGCAGTTCCAATCAGTACTTTCAGATGTGTTACTTGTCCTTGTCCTTTTCACAAATTTGAGCATGCTTTCTACTCACTGGATTTCCTCTCCACAAATTGTGGAACTAGTACTGCCCATTGATGCACAGCTCAAAACGTGTTGACTCTGATCATCTTCCCCTGAATGTTTGTTTTCTATGTATGTTCATATGTATGTGTGTGTATGCATACATATTTTTTTTTTGCTTTCTGCATTCTGTAATCTTTTATAATCTTTGTCTCTCTTCATGCATTCCTTTTTTTATCATAACCCGTCTTTCATTCCTAAACAGAACAAAAATTGCTCATTCATTGATTGAACTGGGTCTTCTCTAATTATTCTATCCCAAGAATGGATTTAATTTTTTATTTAATTTTTTATTTTTTTAATTTTTTTAAAGAGAGAGGGAGAGAGAGAGAGAATTCTTAATATTTATTTTTTAGTTTTCAGCAGACACAACATCTTTGTTTGTATGTGGTGCTGAGGATCGAACCCGGGCCACACTCATGCCCGGTGAGCGCACTACTGCTTGAGCCACATCTCCAGCCCTGGATTTAATTTTTTTTAAAAAAATATTTTTTAGTTGTAGATGGACACAATACCTTTATTTTATTTATTTATTTATTTTTATGTGGTGCTGAGCATCAAACCCAATAACTTACATGTACAAGGCAAACACTCTTCCATTGAGCTACAACCCCAGCCCTTGGATTTAATTTTTGACTGTTGTGTCTCCAATCATTTATTGGCTCCACTAATAGATTATGTAATCCTCAAAACCAGGGCCAATATTTTGTTTGTTCATTGCATATTTGCTTCATCAGCTTTATAATCAGTGCAATGTTCTGCGACTGATGCAGTGCCTGAAATGTGGAACATAATAAATGTTTGTTTGAATTCAACTGTATTTCAGGAAACATCTTTCAAATTATTGTAGATTAGCTATGGTCAAGTTATTACTTTTGTATCAGATTTTCTGTACTTCATGGGAGCTTATCTACTATATGATCATTTTCTATTTTCGTATAAGACCAAACATTAGAAAATTAGAATATATATTGCAATGTTATTTTTGTTTATATATAATATCTTAATGATCAGAATGATTATGAAATATTAACCATTATGTCATGATAGATGGTAGACACTATAGTTAGAATTACTGTGCATATGAAAAAATTCTTTATGGTCAGAATATTTATGTATTTCAATGACTCATTTTATTTAATGTGATAGCTTTCTTTTTTAGTGATAATTGTATTTTCATGGTCATTTCTGCTTTTTCTTGTAACTAACTGCCGCAGTCCGGCTGCAGCAAAATAACCGGGGGGTGACGAATAACTTGTGTACGTTGATACAGCAGGAGTGGGAGCCGTTTATTGCAGGACAGGAGCAGTATTTATACATTCCACACAGCTTATCTAATTAGCATAAACTAGATACATCAGTCAACCAATCAGGAATCTCTACACCTAATGGCTCGGTTTTGTTACTTCTCAAACCACTCCCTCTGACATTTTGCCAGGCACCATCCAGACTTGTTTACGAACTTTAACATTCCCCTGGCAAAATGCCAGGTGTTATTTTGACTTGTTTACAGACTCTAACATTTCCCCCTTTTGTTTAATTTAAATAATGACCATAGTGGTTTTTACAGAAACACCATAAATAACCTGCTACAAACAGAAAGGGAGGATACAAAATGCCACAATACCAAGCCACTTGATGGCTCCATGCAAGAAGCCCTTGGAAAAATTATACCAGCAATGACACTGTTAGCAAAGATACCGAGTTACAATTTGTTGTACATTACAGTTTGTTGTCTCAGTCCAGGTAAAGCAGTGTCTCAATAGATTAACTCACAGTCCAGGTAAATCACAGTCCAGGTAAGTTCTGCAGGCAGCTAGCTTAAATCACAGTCCAGGTAAGTTCTGCAGGCAGCTAGCTTGATCCGAAGTCTCGTCTGTTTCTCAGCCAAAGTCTTGTCCGGTTTTCAGCAACACTGGAAATTCTTCCACCTTGGTCTTTACCGGCACTGGGACGAAGGCAGGAACTCCGGATGGCTAAAGAAAATCCTGTAGCATTCTACTAAGAAAACAACCTTCTGAACAATTTAGTACATTATCTCAAGGTTTTTTTGCATTTGAAATAAGCATTAATAGTGCTCATTACTCATCAGCTTCCAGGTGTGGGAGAACCATTGTAGCTTAGTTATTGGCATTGAAAATGACCAAACATCAGGGACACCAGTAGCGTCTTCTGCTGGCTGTAGTGCCTGGGCAGCCCCAGATGGCCCTGGGGAGTGTCCCGGACTCAAACTGCTACTGGGCACAGGGAGCAAGAGCCTGCGAGACTGTGCCTCCAGGTCAGGTCTAGATTTGGGCTCGCGGCAGTGGAAGAGCCAGCTCCCCGGCCAGGAGGCGGGGAAGGGCCAGTCGCCGCCGCCTCTTGGAAAATCCTTGCTGCGCTGTGACCGGCTTGCACACTCGGCAGCCGCCTCTCTGCTTCACGCACCCTCCGGTAACGAAAAGTATTTAGTAATAGCCTTTTGTTGAAACTTTTTTCCTGATAATCCTTCCTCTTCTGAACTTTCTTTTTCTTTCTGACTAGAGTTCCTGGGCTTCCATCAACACATGCCCTAACTATTCTTGGTTCCACTGGGGTGTCTTCTTCCCTTAGTAATTTACTTCTCACCCCTTCCATATTTTCATCACAAAGACAATACAATACACTGAGACAAAACAAGACACAAACATACTGTATCAATCTTCTCCATTTTCTCGAAATGGTCATTTTTCCTCTCGCCCTATCTGCCTAGGGACGAGCAGATTTGCTCCCGTCCTATCTATGGACGAGCAGCTTTTTTTCGTCACTTACCCCCGAGTGTCCCGGGGCTCCCCGTAACGGGCCACCATCTGTCGCAGTCCGGCTGCAGCAAAATAACCAGGGGGTGACGAATAACTTGTGTACGTTGATACAGCAGGAGTGGGAGCCGTTTATTGCAGGACAGGAGCAGTATTTATACATTCCACACAGCTTATCTAATTAGCATAAACTAGATACATCAGTCAACCAATCAGGAATCTCTACACCTAATGGCTCGGTTTTGTTACTTCTCAAACCACTCCCTCTGACATTTTGCCAGGCACCATCCAGACTTGTTTACGAACTTTAACATTCCCCTGGCAAAATGCCAGGTGTTATTTTGACTTGTTTACAGACTCTAACAACTAACCCTGCAGTAAATCAGCCTTTTCTTCACCAGTCAAAACAAAACTTCAAAGAAAAACTGAGATGTGAAATTTGGCTCAAGGAAAAATTGATTTTTGTGGAGAGAATTCATAGCATACAACTATGCAACATTTTATACATAGGTGCCATTCTGATATTTCTCCAGAATTATGTCTTTTTCAACTCCCTTCTCTCTTTCTCCAGGATTCTCCTGGTCTCTGATGGGAAGAACATTTCATAATGGTCAAGAAGGTTTAGGAGTAACAGACCAGTGTTGGAATTCTGGAGCTGCCACTTGCTCTGAATAAGTTGTTTGACCGCTATTAACCCTCATAATGAAATTTACACCAGAATATTAAAATGACAAGTAAAGAAAATGTTTGCAATGTGTTTGGTATAGCACGTAGCTCACTCTACGGATTGTAACAAGTGACAAAAGGTAGACTGAGAACAACAGAAAGGAGAAATTCTTAGCTGATTTCACACAACTTCTGTTTCCATCATCCTTACTTAAATGATATGAAACATACAATGTACTAAAAATGAGTTTTTAGATATGATCCCAGGTTACCTTGTGACCAACTTGCCATCCCTAGTTCCTCTGCTACAGTTGCAACAGACAGCTTTCTAAAGTAAGCACTCAAAATCCTGGCTCCCACCTTTCTTCTAGATTCTCTTCCTTCTGAGGTTATTATCATATTTCTTTTCTAGGAGCATCCCAGAAAATACACTAGCCTTCATAATTATCTTTTTAACCTGATTTATATGTGAAGGTGATTTCGGTCAGTGCATTAACTAGTAGGAGATTTCAGGGACCATTTATATTCACGTGCACTCATTAGTAGATGTGGCTGTGACAAGTGGTTTACTAAACATAGGCTCATGCAAAATTTTTAGGTGCTTCAGTGTTATTGTTAATCAGTGCTGATTTTACACATTCCTGCATAATGTTCTGCAATTTTTTTACTGTCATAAAGAAATGCAAATAAGTTAGCATACACAAAATTTTAAAGACTTTTATGATGCTTCTAGGCTTTGGAAAAAAACATTTCTTGAATTTTTAGCCAGTTTAGAAACTATTTGGTAGGCAAAGCATATGATGCCTTTTATAATGATGTAATGTCTTTTAAGAATAAATGATAAACAAACACAAATGCTCATCAGTTTTCAAACTGTGATTTTCTATGCATTTATAAGCAGCCCATGAAAGACTATAAGGGATACCTTGGAGCAGAACTTCAAGATGATTTTGACATTAGACATTCCTATTAGACATTCCTATAAATAAATGACCAAAAGGATGAGTGTACTTCCATTACCTTTATTAACTATTTTCTTGATATCAAATACTCTTTCATTTAGATGAGTATTGCAGTTCTATAATCTACAGAATAATCTTGAAATAAAGATTTGGGAAAACCTGCCCTTTTTTTTTATAGGTCCAGGTACTGATCTTGCAGAGATTGGGGAGTAAACATTGGATTCAAAACTAGGAAGTTTTGCTGGGCATGGTGGTGTACTCCTGTAATCCTAGAAACTTAGGGGGCTGAGGCAGGAGGATCACGAGTTCAAAGCCAGCCTCGGCAATAACAAAGTGCTAAGCAACTCAGTGAGTTGCAACCCTGTCTATAAATAAAATGCAAGAAATAAGGCTGGGGATGTGGCTCAGTGATTGAATGCCCCTGAATTCAATCCCTGGTAACTGCTCACCACTGCCACCGCGCCCCCCCCCCAAAAAAAAATCCCTAGTTTCATGGAATATACATTATAGTGGAAGACTAAAGCAATAAACTACATATTAGGAAAATATACAGTATGTCAGATGGTTCTATAGGGCAAGTTGAAGTAGGGAAATCAAATTGGGATAACTTAGGGAGGCAAAATGGGATTATAGGTCTAAGGAAAGCATGAGTTTAATGAAATATTTGGGAAAAAAATATGAATAAAGTAAATCAGTGAGATGTGATTATCTACAAAAAGAGCATTGCATTAATTGGACAAAATTTTAAGACAACTTCTCTAGAAGACTTGCAAAAGAGGAAGTCTGGAATGAGCAAATGAAGAGAAAATCTTAAGAGGAGGGGCAGAGAGGTAAACAGACATGGGCTGTTTCATATGGTGTGGGATCCTAGGAGTCACTCTGAGGATCTTGGATTTAATATTGATCAAGAATGAAATCCAGAAGGGAGTACTGAGCAGAAGACTCTCATGATCACTTTGTTGTAATTGATGAGGTGGGCTGCTGTGAAAGTATGAAATATGAAATAATCCAAGTGAGAGATGGCAGTGGTTTGATGCACAAAGAGTTGCTAATTTCTAGATAATTTTGCATTAATAAGATTTTCCAAAAGATTGATTGTTGGATGCTGAAGAATATGGACCATTCATGACTCTAAAGCTATTAGATACAACAACTGGAAAGGTGGATTTACCTTTAGTAAAATGGGGGGTGATGTAAATGAAGATTTCTGACAGTTTCATACATATTAAATTTAAGGGATTCATTAAATATTTAATTTTTATGTTGAGTAGAAGTTTGGATATATGAATATGGAAATCTGGGGAGAGTTTTGGCCTGGAGATTTAAAAAAATGAAAATTATTGTCAGACCCTTTTCCATACTTATTCAGATTCATGAATGTAGACAAAAATCTAACAGAGTAGTTGGGCTTAATTGAGGCTGCAGTTTTTGCAATACAGTTTAACAGAGCAAGATAAAGACAAAGACAAAAGTGTTGAAGTTGTGTAAGGTATTGTGGGAAGTAAAAAGTTGATAGAAACCATACATCAGTGTTCCTATTGTGCTTTGTTGCCAACTATATTATTTGGGTGGATAACAAAATCTCAGCATATCAAACAGAAAAGATAATCAAATAGCATTGAATTTTCACTGATTAAAAAGAAACTATATTTAAAATTGTTGCCTCATATAAAAAAGTTAAAGAAATACAAGTAAATTATAATAATTATGCTTAAATCTTCAGAAAACGATTTTATAATTATTCCCTATCAGCACATTTTTATAGCTTTTGAAAGTTACGAATAATAGTTACACCCACCAAAGGTTGTGGAAATGATGGAACTGAGACTTAAAAATGAGAAAGGAGATAAACAATTTGGTTTTCCCAAGAACTTAATTGTTCTGTTTCATAACTGGAAGAGTACAGGCAGAGAATGAGAGCAATTTACAAGAATTCTTGAATTTACAGAGAACAATCTGAGTTATAAAATGACGTGTGGCTTACCCATCTCTTCCAGATCTTACTTATGAGTCTTGCCCTTATCAAGTCAGTTTTCTAACATGAAATATTTTATGGGATTTCTCAGTAGGATATTAGTTTCTTCTAAGAAACAAGTTTAGATCCACATAATACAATACTATCAAGAATTTCTATTAATATTTTTTCCTCCTTAGTTATTTTTAAAGAAGACTTAGAGGTGTAAAGATTATATAAATACAAACAATTTGCATCCATGTCTCCAATGAAGGATGTATATTTTATCTGGATCATTTTGTCAAGAATACAGAAAGACAAATTTCAAAAGGAAAAGGTATTTTTAGTCTGAGGGGAATGGATTTTGAACTATAGTCTTTCATCCACCTGATAACTATTGTTTCCAAAATATTTTAGAATGTCTTTGATAACTTTTTAAGCTTCATATCTGATGTATTTGATTTGTAAAAATAATAGTATTATATCTAGGAAGATATAAAATATTATATTATATTATAGATATATTCAATTCAAAATTTGAGTTGTAGGTCTGTTGATTTTTTCATTTTATTTTTTCATTACTGAAATGCATATTAACAAAGGCATGCAAAATTTTTGAATCCTCTGAAGCAAAGCACAGTAATCAATTTTCAAGTAGTGTTCTAAATTTCCATTTAAACAATCTACTGTAATGCCATCATACCTTTGAAAAAAATGTAAGGGCTTGTAAATAGTTTTGAAATTATTACAATTATTTAAGAGTAATAATAAGTCAGACAATAAAAATTTCTCCAATTAATATGTAGTCAGCAATTAGAGAAAGAGGAGAAATATTTTCTGGTGACATTACTCTGTTAGGATTGCCACTTGTCTCTCTAAACACCCTCTTCCAGTAAAATGACCTCATGGAAATTCCTATGAAGTGCTAGCCATCCTTTACTGTCAAATACTCTGGCAAGTTAATAGAATATTATATTGAGTAGGTCAATTCCATATAAAAGAAAAATACATATAAAATAAAACTGTACTTTTTCTTTTCATCTATGAACTTGGAAGATATTAAAGCAAGAAAAGTAACTTCCCAAAACACAAATTGCCATCTAATGGGGGGAAAAAAGCCAATTAGTATAATACTCCGTCTGGGGGAAAAGAGAAAAGCCTAATTTAGTAATCTTCAAAAGACGTTTTTCAACAGGTTTCTAATTAATCACTGCAAACTTCTCATTAATGAGTTCCTATTTCAGTTCAGGGGAAGGTAGTTAAACATATTTAGCCACAGAAATAATTAAACTTGAAAGTCCAAGATGAAATTTTCTGCAATAATGTTATTATTGTTGTAATTGTGACAATGGCAAGTTGTCAGTTCATTTAGACTATGAAAACAATTTTTCTTAAAATGATTTTCATTTTTCCATAGTAAACATCATTATAGTAAAAATCATTAATGTATTATAATATAGATCAACTCAATTGTATACAATTCTCATTTAAAGAAATGTCTGATTTCCATAAGTAATAACAGATGTCATAAATTTATTTTCTAAGAATTAATCAGAATGTACAAAATTTTCCTAGTGATTAAAAATCTAATATGTAAGCATAAATATGGACCTAGTTCCTATGCGGAAGAGAAGGATTCTAATAAAAAAATAACGATCAACTATCATTTTCATATCAATGTCTGAGTACTTCACAAATTATAGGATTTTCTACTTCTGTAGTAAATAGTGTCCATATTTGAATTTTTTCAGATAATATCATGAAAAAGTACTATCAAAATATATCTTTTCTCTTAAAAAATATATCTATGAAAGTTCATCTATATTGAGAAACATTTTGTACATGTCTGTGAATAACATATTTATGTCATTTAATAGTTTTTGATTATAATTTAACTTACACTTGAAGTAATATAAATAATTAATACCCAAAGAAGTAAGAGACTAAATATTTACATGTTAAACAAATCATAGTGTATATCAGAATGAAGAATTTAAAGCAAACCTTAAGGAAATAATAAAAGTAAAGAGAATATACCAAATGCTAACAAAGCTTGAATTACTATAAGAACATTCTCGTTATCTAAGTTTATATAGCTCAAATTTATATACATCTTGTTGCATAACGTGATTCTTTTCTTTCTCAGAGTTACTTTATCTTACTTCAGTAATTACATAATTTCTTATGTGATTACTTTCGTGATTTTATAATTATACTTGGAAACATACACTATTTGTGTAAATTAGGGTGGCTTCTAAGGCCACAGGTCAGAGCAGGATCTCTAGTTAATCCCTCATGCTCTCACTTGGCAAAACTACTAGTTTCTATCACTACCTTTCTTCTCATTCTGACTACTTCAGAGTTATTATCATCCACAGATAATATCTATGTGATTCTCCTAAAGTATGTGAACAGCAAAATTTTACAACTGCCGCAAAAAATTTGAATGTGAAATTAATATTATAAGATCTCTTACAATTAATTAAGAGCTATTATTCACTGTATATACTAAAGTCTCAACTAAAATTTTTATTCTTAAATATAGTTACAGATTTCTGAAAGACAACAAAGGGATATATACTTAATATTGATTTTGACTCAAATTATATGATCAGTTTTGGCAGAAACACCAATATATCAATCTCTAATAACAGTACGGAAATTTATAATTCTATGAATAGGGCTGCAAAAACAAATATCATCAAGTAAACTGTTTGATCAGTAACTGAAAATTCTGTGGTAGTACTACAAATGGTAGTATGTGGTAGTATGTTGCATATATTTAACTATGGTGAAATAATTTAAAGAAAAGTGCTGGTAGAGACATAGAGTCAAATTTTCCTGATTAAGGATTCTATGTCTGATTGAGTTTTCTATTTTTAATTTCATGAGAAAGTAGGAATCTCTTTAAATCTTTTAATAAATATTACTTTGACACGACAGTATATATGAGCTGTTCAGAATAAAGTTCACTCAAATTTGCAAATAAGAACAAAAATGGTAGCAGAATTAAGTTAAAATTTAAATGTTGTATAACACGTAAAAAAACAAACCATATTGTTTAATTAGACTTCGTTAAAACAGCCTTGAGAATATTGATCCTTTGTATTTAGCACCACCAGATCTCAAAGAACTCAGTTTTACAAAGTTGATCGAATACTGAATTATGTCCACTTACCAGAGTTATGAAATTAGTTGATGTGGTAATGCAGTGTATTATAGTTCTCCAGTAGAACAGAACGGATAGAATAAATATGAAATTAAAAATACATTTAATTATATGAATTTATACATAATTTATTAGATTGATATACCTAATCAGAGTTTGGATAGCACAACAGTGCCTATCTGTAGGCTGGAGAGCTGGAAAAACAGAAACTGCTCAGTTAAAATATCTGGAAGCCTCAGAACAAGAGGGACTATGATGCAACCCTAGCTGAAGGCTGAAAGCCTGGCTGCTCCCTAGAGATTCATTGGTGCAAGTCTGCATTGAAAGGCTGAAGAATCTGTATCCAAAGTCCGTAGGAAAAAAGACAGCAGCAAAAACAAATGCACCAGCTCAAAAAGAGTCAAGCTTGTGCGTGTTTGAGCTTCCCCATTCTGCTTTTTGTTCCTCCTGGGACCCCAGTAGGGAGGCTTGCCCTGGGCTCAGGTTGATGATCCATGTGCCAATCTTCTCTGGAAATGCCCCCACATACATACCCAGAAGAGGGTTTTACCAATTTTCTGAGCATCTCTCCAGTTCATGTAAGTAGACAAGCAAGGCTGGTTATCTCATGAAGTATTAAAGACCAAATGAAATAAGGAATTATTTCTTATTACTAAGTAATTTATCAAATATCTAGATTGATTTCTAGATAATTTAGTTGGTTAGAGAAATATGAATGAAAAATAAAAATATGATAAACTTTTGGTAAAAATCAATACCATAATCAATTTTAAAGGATGATGAATATGTTTTATACTATAGAAAACGCTTTTGTAAATTGTAAAGAACATTTATATGTCAGGTGATAATTATGTAAAAATATTTTTAGAAATTGAACTTGATTCAGTTGTCACCAAATATTCTAGAAATGCTTATCTTTGGTGAGAAAAGTACAAATGACTTTTCCATTATATTTCCATGTACTGACTACTGTCATAGGCAGAACTCTAATATGGTACCTAGTACATTTTGCCACCTCCTGAAATGTTCTGCCTATATAACCTCTGGGACTATAAACTTTTTGAATTTTATTTCCAACGTTAAATTATGTTAGATGACACAATTGATTTTGAATTCTCTAATTGTTAAAAGAGTCAATCTGAGATTCAAAACTTTGAGAAGAAGCCACTTGGCAAGGAACGCAGAAGAACTTTAGGGACTGAGAGTTGTCCTCTGCTGACAGATAGCCAAGAAAAGACTATTTTTACTATCACAAGGAAGAGAATTTTTCAAAGAAGAATGTCTTTAGCCCAGATTTTTTCCTCAGACCCTCCAGAAAAAAAAATGCAGTCTAACTAATACCTTCATTTATTTTAGGTTTATGATATTTTCAACTGATAATTCAGCCTTACCACACTGGACAGACAGATGATTAATTTGTATGGAGTAAGTATGTAATTACTTAAGTTTGTGGTCATTTTTTCAGCATTACTAGAAAACTTATACTACTTTATGTTTAAAAATAGAGATATTTCTCTTCTAATTGATAAAAGCATTTTTAACTTAATGCTTACATAAACAATCCAATTCTAACATCTAATAAATAAAATTATAATTTCACAAATAAAGATTACATATATATATATATATATATATATATATATATATAGAGAGAGAGAGAGAGAGAGAGAGAGAGAGAGAGAGAGAGACTGTCCTGCCAAACACATAAGCACATTTCTTTATTATTTTTTGTCCTCAGTTAACAAGTAAAGTTTTCCTCAGGTCTAATAACATGCAATTTTGTACTTGATACAAGCAGCATAAATAGATATCAATTAAGCAGTGCTTTCTAAGGTAAAAGAAACAAATAATTCAAGAAAAATTTCTTGTAGGAGTTGAAACACGATCACCAATTAACTTCTAAGGATTAAAATTTTATCTTTATTTTGCAGGAGTACAAAAACAAATCACAATTGTCTTCTAAAATAATAAACAGAACTTGCTAAAACTTCAGATAAGGATATCACCATGCATTGATAAGAAATTAATCAAAAGATAAGGAAAAATATGCGTTTCAGGTGTCTGTAAAATAAAAGCTATCAAATGAGATAGACATTGGTAACTCAAAGATCAACAATCACTCAGAGCAAATCTGTGAGATATTTCAAAAGAATAATTTATTCTGAACAACTGTTGTTCAACATAATATATAATTTGTCATCATCACATGTCTCACAATCTGATGCTATTCTAGCTTTTTAATCATAAAATATTTCCTAAGAAGGTGAAATTGTCTTAGTAAGCAGTGAAACAGTCTAGATTAGATTATTTTAAAATGTGGATGTGATAGTGACATAAATTTAGTAATGGTAAAAAAAACAATAAATTAACACATTCATATATACTCATTGTTTGAGAACTTAGAGCATACAAACATAGGACTAAAGAGACTGTTTTATATTTCATGTCATATAGTAAACTTTAAAAACTACCAAAAGTAATCAAAAACTATGATCTCTGCATGATATATATATATATATATATATATATATATATATATATATACACATACACACACACACACACATATACATATATTTATTTATTTATTTATTTTTTGGTTAGGGGGTGTACTGGGAATTGATCTCAGGGGAGTTTGTTGCTAAGCACCTCACCATTGCTGAGACTGTCTTTGAACTTGCGATCCTCCTGCCTCAGTCTCCCAAGCCACTGGGATTACAGGCATGTGCCACTGTGCCCGGCTGACTCATATATTTATAAGGGGATGATCCTTCGAAGATAATTTGCACTTAAACAAAGAGTCTATGTGTAATTTACATAAAACACATACACATGTAGATTAAACCTATAATTGTTCATTACTATATAGTATCCATCATATAAAATATTAGAAAAAAAGATTTATGAAGATAAGAAATTAATTTCATATTATATAATTCACATACCTTCCATATTAAACATTTTTACACAATGCTAAAATATTTTATTTTTATACAAATAATACTGTCAAAAATAACCTCATATGATAATTTGCATGAAATTTATGTTTTCTTTATTTCAAAATATAATTCTACTGCATATTTTCTAGGTTACATAAGGCAATCACACCTATGGTTAATTGGTATTTAATCTTTACAGGTAATTAAGTTATGTTAATTTGTTTTAGAATAGTAAAAACAAACAAAAAATGTATACACATATGTATGTATGTCAGTGTTACTACTGCAACATCTAAACCTGGCATTGATAAAATTGTTAAAATTTCAGTAAACAGTAAAATGCATCTATATCTTTCAATAAGCATTTAAGGACATTGACTAAGAGCTAGATAATGTTTCATATTACAATATTGTATTGTTTTGATTTGTCTTTTACTTATTAAACCAAAATATGGAGGTACAAATCAAAAGGTTGCCATTATGTTTACTGTGAATCTTTAGACAAGAGACATAAATCATTCTGAGTCTGTTTTCATACTGTCTTAAATGATGTCATGTATGTAGAAGTCCTTTGTGAACAAAAAACACATATGGACATTAGGTATGTTGCCACCCGCACGACAGTTAATTCAGGAAACTGGATGAGGGGCAATGGGTGAGTAAAATAAACAGACACACTAATAGAAAAAGTTGGGACCCAGTGAGCACTACACCCAGGTGGCATTCAATGACCACGGGTCAGCTCCACACATTTATTATATTGGTTATACCATTAAAAGGATTTATTGTGAGAAAGATTCTTCAAATCACTCAAAGTGAAGTGTAACCTTCTGTGCCAACTAATTATAATTATCAGCTTATGCGAATAACTTTCTACCCTCTGGGCAGCTGGCATTTGAGGCCAAGACCTGAGCATCCCCTTGATTGGCACAGAACCCCCTTTTGAACAGGGCATCACCATAGCATCTGGGCAGTCTTCCCTCAGGTCCTTTGAACCGAGAAATTCCCCAGAGAGATATCACCTCTGTCCCTGGGCAGTTCAAGGACCTGTTATTCAGTTTCCTCCTGGCAAGATGAGCTACTACTTCAAAACCATCAACACATTTTGTATACACCCACTTTCTTGTGTATTCTTAGACACTAAGTCAAAGATAGTGTAATATTTGAAATTTTCCCAAAGTACTCTGTGGACAGAAGTCTGATGGAGTTACTTCTCCACATATACACATTATATTCTCCATCTACACAATATGCTTTCTGTGTATATTGTTCTCTTCTCTGAAATATTTTGACCTCAGAAATATTATTAAAAATTGAACTGTGGTGACCTTAGTGAAACAGATTCTGCAGATTAGGCTTTTGAAGTATATCTGAGAAGTGTACTTTATGACACAAAGAACTTGCTATTTTCTTTAAAAAGACAAATCTAAATGTCTCCTGATACTGTGTTCTACGTTGAAGACAAAATACTGTCAAATATAATTGAATGATTACTTAAGGAAGTTCAGAGTATTATGCTGTTGCTTGTAGGAAAAGGATTACTGACACCTATTTTAATATTCTAAAATAAGTAGAAGTGTCTTTGCCCTGTAGACATTCGAGGGACCAAGTACAATATTGCATTTTTGTTTACTTCATTAACACCATTGGAGCTTATTAGTCTGGCTACCTGAATAGATAATAGAACAGAAAATGACTATAAGGAATATAGGAGTAAAGTTCTTTGAAGATATTAAAATTATCAATGCAAGGTTTTGTAAGATTTACATTGGCCAATATTTTGTATAAAACAAAAGTTTTGATCTTCAGCCCAAATACGCATTTTTATGGAATGTATTTTTACAGTGTTGATTCAGGGCTTATTTATTTATTTATTTGCTAGCATTCAGAATTGAGTTTAGTTTATTTACCTTATAACTATATTAGAACAGAAAAGATGCTAGTAGGGTATCCTATACAAAATCTTAAACAGCATGTAGTAAAAATGTTTTATGATTTTATTTATTAGACTAGATTATGCACATTTTGCCATGACAGTTGTATGATGAAACATGAAATTGATTTGGTCTTGAGATACATATATACTAAAATTTCTATTAAAAATCAGCAATAATTTTTAAGTTTTTCAAAGAAATAATGTATTTTTATGAAGATTGAAAGACTCTGATCCTGATAAGAATAGAAGTAGGGTAGTATATTTTACTAAATTAGCAACAGTATCAAAATAAAATCTGGTAAATATAACTTAAATTATTAATAAATATTAAATGACTATAGATATTTTATATATATATATGTTGTAAAATTTTTTTATCACTATAGCAAATACATTGAAACTATTGGTGACCATTTAGCACTGAACTGATTACTTTAATGTTCTCAAATGTAATAATATAGAGATAAAGCATTTGGTAGGGAATATGTACGTCATAAGTATTTCTTTGTAAGTTTTCTACAGAGTCCACTCCTTTAACGATGCCTTTTGATTCAACCACAGAGAGACTATGACACAAGATGTTATTAAACAAAATGATATAATGTTCCACATGATATGCACTATCACCTCAAAAAACTCAATCACAGTAGAAGGTCAATTTTGAGCAGAAGTGGGATACACCTCCATTATGCTCAGAAGATTTGTAACAAATGATTTTTTGATCATCATGTTCTTTTACACCCAGAACATGACAAGACTTGGTGCAATGGTATTATAGCCTGTTTTGGCTCAAAATCATGTATTGTGCATATTGCTTTGCCTCACCCCATTCTGTAGAAAACTTACAAAGAAACACTTTTATATTTTATGAAGAGCATATATTGAAGATAAACAGTGGACTTTAAAGTATTAGATAATTTCTCATTTTGATTCCTATTTTTAATATCACATTTATTTGGGAAACATGTGAGACAATAGTCTGAGTCCTTAAAGAAGTTTCCCTTTGTCTATTGCAGTTGATTTGACATACATGACTAATAACATATAGGTGGGAAAGGATTATAACAAATTGGAAGAAATCATACCTTTCAAAAATTTATATGTATATGGAGAAAGATTATGCAAATTAAGCTACATTGCAAGTATTTCTATGCTTTTATAATAGTATTTAAACTCACTTTTGTCTTTTAGTTTCTCAAATAATGACTGCAAATCACTTAGTATAGCCATAGGTGTTTTGTTGCTAATTTCATTAAAATGTAAAGCACAGTAGGAGGCTATTACACAATATGATAAAGGATTATTGGATGGGAAAAATTTTACCTTTCAAGTTTTTCATGTTCTGGAAGTAAAAATAATAATTAAAAATTCATTAAATAATGATTGTAATCTTAGGAAGCAGTCATCTTGCTTCAGTAATTATTTTTCATTCTTTGTTAAGAACATATTAAACATTTTATGAAATTTAAATAATTAGAAAAATTAGCATTTCAGAAAGTTTTGCACAGTTGTATAAGTACCAGATTATCTGGTATTTTAAAATATTTGGAGAAAATTTCTTATATATGTAAGTAACTCAAATGAAGCTGGTTTGAGCTTAGTTCACTCCCTATTTTTTTTAACTGTTCAATCAAAGGTGGCATCTGAATTGCCATTAACCTGCTTATTTGTATATCCTTTGTATATAGAGAAGTTGTCACACTGTCATACTTAAAGAAGGTGAATGCCATTGAAGAGCAAAATACTTTTCAATATTACAAATGCATATAAGAGACAAAATAGTACTAGATTTTATTTACTTTTTTTTTGCTGAAAACAGAATGGTTAACAAAATGTGGAATAATAATACCATGGTAATAAAAAGGAGAACAAGATCTAAAATAGTACTAACCTTTTTCTGAGCACTATCTTGGTTTCTTGCCTCACCCACATATCAGATATATTAATAAGAAACTGGAATGCAGTATCCTAAAAGAGAAAGAAAAATGGGAATTCATTTTCCATAGAAAAATCATGAAGAAAGCACACCAATAGGGCAAAGGAGGCCTTAACCTTAAGGGGAAAAATAAACACAATGTAAAATGTTTAAACTGTCTAACATGCTTTCATTTTTATAAACAAAAACAAAACAACCAAAGACAACTACAGAAATTTGTAAAGGCCTTCTATAATATATGGGTAACAGAAAAAAAAATGAATAAATAAACATCTAAAATTAAGAAACAACAGCATAACAGTACTCATACCCATTTTTTTATTTTTAATAGAAGTACCCAAAGGAATGGAAAAGGTTATTTGAATGAAGGAATGAAAGGAAAAAAAATACTTATCAAAGGCAATTACGTGCTTGATATGTCATAGGCAATTTGTTATTTAGTTAATGTAAAATTTAGATCAGTATCTATTTTACACTTATTTAAAGAAACAGGCATATAGAGCATGTCAATTTTAATATGCCTCAGAAATGGACCTAAAAATGAAACCCATGCCTATCTGACAGTACTGCTTACCTTAGAAAGCTATGTTTGATAATCATGGGACTGAGTTTGGAGAGAATGGCTGAGATGAAATTTTAAGGGGAAAATGTTATAAAACTTGTTACCTATTTTATATGAACATAGAAAAAGTTTAATATTATTACAGTACTTTTATTAAGATGTATACATTTAATTTAATTATATATTATCTGCTGATCTAATTATCTAGTTTTACACACACACACACGCACACACACATATGCACACAAACAAGCAGGATAGGGCCTAATTATGTATATCAGAACTCATCATTCAGCCCTCCTTTCAAACAGTTTTCCTCACTTAATATTGGAAGGGATAAGTACAACAGAAAGCACTATTCCTCCCCCTACCCAACAAATCTATTTTCTGATGCTCCAAACTCCTGTGAAACACATGTAACATTTACTTTTTATGGATTTTTTTTGGAGAATAATATATAAAATATGATTACAACTTCTTTATGATGAATGTTTTATACTTTCAGGCTTCCCAATCCTTTATTTAAGTATGACTCCCCCATTTTTTTATGTCTACCAATGTTTGTGCTCTATGGTTATCTGGTGATGTTCCCTATGACTATGCTTAGTTATTTCTATTTTAGATAATTACAAAGCTTCTCAGATTTTTATTCCTAATGTTTCCATCTCTCCTTATTTGTGCTGAGTCAAACAGTAAGGTATTTTAAGCAAGTTTTCCTTGTTCTACTGTTTTATTGTCTTTGTGTTGGTAGGCAGATAACTAAACATTTGTTTTTTTTTTTTTTTAAGAACAATATGTATTGAGCAAGTGTATTGCAAAGAAGACAGACAATTATTATTGCTGTTAACTTTTCAATGAAGAATAAAGATATTAGACAGTAAATGTAAGTACCAATGTGTCTTTAAAGAGAAGGCTTACCACAGAAGTGTAATATGTACAGATAAATAATAAAGAAATTCAGAGCTGGGGTTAGCGCCAGATGGTGGAGTGCTTGCCTAGCATATGTGAGGCACTGGGTTCGATGTTCAGCACCACATAAAAATAAAATAAAGATACTGTGTCCAGCTACTATAAAACATATTTTTTTTTAAAAAAAAGGAATTCAAGAAGGTCTACTGATCTAATGAATAGTGGAGTAAGAGGAACTAAGGGAAAGGGATATAGATATATCTGTCATAGACACAGTATGTAATTGTTTCTATAGAAACAGAATAATTAACAACAAGGAATGTCACCATGCAACTCTAGTTCCTCTATTCTGGAGCCAAAGGTATGATGAACAGTTGACACACAAGTTGGAGAACAACCCAGGCAACATAAATCCAGTCTCAAAAAAAAAAAAAAGAAACAAAAATTTGTGATATTGAAGAGAAATAAATATAGAAATGAGGAAGATACAAGAGGCCATATGCAGACTGTAAGAGGAAGGCAGATATCAGGCAAAGGTCAAAACTGCTGTCGCAGACTATTGTGCTGGGATTGTTTAAACTACCAACATATTTATTAATGGCAACATTTCACAATTAACATATATCTTAGAAAAACATTAATTGCTATATTATTGAAAATATAAAAATATGATAATATTCTGTTTAAAATTTTACATTTTTGTTACTATGCTGCCTGCTTAAACAAATAAATTGATTTTCTAGAACTGGGTAGCAATCTGCTTTTTCAGCACACATTTACTCTTCATTTATAGTCACTGCAGTCATTAGATTTCACCTCACTCCAGTCAGAATGACAAAAATGAAGAATATAAGTAAGAATAAATGTTGACCAGGATGTAGGGAAAGGGGTACACTCACACACTGGTGGTGAGACTGCAAATTGGTGCAACCAATCTGAAAGTCAGCTTAAAGATTCCTCAAAAAGCTGGGAATGAATCCACCATTTGACCTGCTTAAACCATTTCTTGGATATATCCAAAGGAGTTAAAATTTGCATACTATAGTAATACAGTCACATCAATGTTTATTGCATCTCAATTCACAATAGTTAATCTATGGCAGTGAACTAGGTGCCCTTCAACAGATGAATGGATTAAGAAATGTGGTACATATATAGAAAGGAATATTAGTCAGTTATAAAGAAGACTGACTTTATGACATTTATTGGTAAATGGAAGGAGCTCTAGATTATCCTGCTAAGTGAAATATGCCCAACTCCCCAAACCAAAAGTCATATATTTTCTATGATATGGGGAGGCTAACACACAACCAGTGTGCAGGTAGGGGAAGAATTGATATTCACTGGATTAGACAAAGGGGAATGAAGAGAAAGGAAGGCGGATGAGACTAGAAAATGCAATTGAATGAATCTGACATAACTTTCCTATGGACATATATGAATACAGCACAGTGAATCTCCACATCATGTACATCCACAATAATGGGATCCTAATTAGAATAAGATGTATTCCATGTACTCTGTATAAATATATCAAACTGATTGTAATATATATATATATATGCATATATATATATATATATATATATATGCATATATATATATATATAGAGAGAGAGAGAGAGAGAACAACAAAAAAACACATAGAAATCACAACTATATGAGATAATGAATTTATTAATTAACTTGCTGTGCAAACATATTCCAATAACACAGGAAAACATCAAATCATACACCTTAAATACATAATTTTTATTTGATGACTATACCTCAGTAAAGCTGAAATAAACCTATATATTATATATATTCTCATCATTTTCAGTCTGTATTCTGACCTGAGGAGTTATTAATATGACTCTTTATAGAGCAAAATCCTTGTTCTAATAAGTCAATTTCACTCATTTTACTTTGTTAATTTCATTTTTTGTATTAAAGGGCACATTTTCAACTTGAATATAATGCAGAAAATATTGAGGCTGCATTTGCAACTGTTAAATGAAATATGGTTTTGTTTTTATTTCCTCCAGTAAACACTGGCAGTCAACAGTTAAAATAAATAAAATGATATTTGCTACAGAAGGTTTATGAAATTTTCAGGCTCAATGAAGACATTAATTTTCCAAAACAACCTCTGCTGATTTATCTTAACAGAGAAAATGTATTCAATCCTGCTCTCAATGTGATTCCTAACATTTGGCTGCACTTTTCATAACTGTCAGGTCAGAGTGTGTCCCCCAGAGAAGCCAAAGGACAACAACAATTCAATGGATTATGACAGTGTAGGGAAAAGGCATACAAAACATTTTGCCAGAAAAGTAAAACAATAAATGAACAAATCAAGAGACAAGTAAAAGCCAATAAGCATCTATACATATAAAGACCTAATAAAAATTTTTATTTCTTCTTCACTAAAATAATAACTGTGTTCAATTAAAAAAATAATTCTTTCTTCAGTGAAATTGTCTACTACTATTTGTTCCAAAATAAATAAATAAATAAAATGGGAGCTAACAGGAAGAACTATTTTTATGTCTTATTGAATGTATAGGTAACAGCTAAAAGTTAGGTAGGGACCAGGAATAGAAGACCAGGCTAAAGTTAAGAATCAAGATCGGGTGGATCCAAGATGGCAGGCCAGAGGGTGGCAGCATTCTATGTCACTCTGTGACACGGATCTCAACTAGAGGGAATACTGCTTCTCTGAGGGTGATAGAGGACCTCTACACAGCTGTTCTTGTGCAGAAATCACCAGTGTTGTGTCTATGGCAGGGCTCTGGGACTCAGTATTTGAGCAGAACTTCCAACTCCCAACACCCAGTGTTCCCACCACGAGTGCCTTAGCAGACCACTACATCAGCACCAGCTCAGAACTCTCAGACAACGCTCCAATCCCATGCAGGACAGTCAGCTGATACTCACTCACAAGAAATCTGGCCATCACTCCCCTGTGGATACCCATCTACCAATGTGAGGCTCCCCTGGTTGCCTCCATCTTGCAACTCAGCAGCTTCTGCCATAGTCCCTCAACCCTGGCAGTCTGCCTTCACCTGGGGCCATCCCACAGGATCTGAAGACAACCAAAAGCCTCAACACTGCATGCCACAGAGCTCACCTCTGAACACATCCCACAACACCATCTCCTGCCTCCCCCATCTGGCCAACACTGAAAGCGGCCCGCCTCCATCTTGGGTCACTTTCCTCACCATCTTTGGTGATGGCAGCTCCAAGATGGGAACTCCAGTTGGCCAGGTATCAAGATCCCAATTACCCCCTCTCCCCAGTTGCCAGTAACCCTTAACAGTAATTAACCAACCCCAAACAGCTCTCAGTGGAATGGGTGCACAGTGCGACCAGGGCACCGCCCACGGGAGCCTGGGTAAGAGAGGTCCCTACAAGGAGAGGGTGCAACTGTGTGGAGGCTAACAAAGAGACCAGGAACCAGGAAATCTTCAGGCAAAATAGGGAGATAGGACGGGGTGCTCAAGTCATACGAGTAAGACCCAAAAAGATCCTTGAGGTGTAGTCTCACTTCAGGACTGGTGGGTGCCATGCCTCACTTCCAGGTGCCCTGTACCAGGACCAGCCTTACCACCCTGGTTACCTTCACTATCCTGAGGGTCGAGATACCAGCTAACAACAGATAACCCCACCTATTGGATGATTAGGGAAGCAGAAAAAATATTGATCTCCAACCAAAACAATTAACAATCCTAGTTTCTTCGTTTGAGATTTTTTTTCTTTTTCTTCTCCCTCTCTATCCTCCTACCTTCACATCCCCAACATATGTGAAACCAAATGCTTAGCATGAATTAGGATTTTGACGACTGGGACATCTGAATAGAATTTTATAGTTGTGTTGTATATGCATTTTTTCCTATTTTTTTATCCAATTTTACTATTTTAACATCCTTTCCTTTTCTTAATACATATGTGTGATTTTATGTACTCTCCTGTCTTCCCACGTACTTGTCTACTCAAAATTACTTCCTGCCTATTCTCCTGCTACTAACTCTTCATTAGATTTCTCTTTCACACTTCCTAAGATATACTAACTCTATATCCTTGCATCCTGCCTCCTCAGCATATCATCCTGTTCCTCACTCCCAGTTCATTTTCCACCAACCAAAACTGTAAACCCTTTTACAAACCTACTTATTATATTATTGATATTAATCAAATTCAACATTTCTATACATTGTGACCAAACTGTAGAAGTCTTAAAAGCAATGAATAATTTATAGGTGATATATTATTTATATTGGGATCTCTTAACATTGTTCTTCCCCACAAAGGAGAGGTATTGGGACCCTACAGGAGCACTATAAAACTATAAGTAAAAATGTTAATGCCTCAGACCCACAGCGCCAGAAGGGAAGACATATGAGCAACATGAAAAGATAAGGGAAGAAAGTGTCACAAACAAATCATGATACCACATTATTAGAATCCATGGCTAGTACAGTGGAAGAGATGATAGAGAAGGAGTTCAGGATGTACATGATTAAAATGTTCTGTGAATTAAAGAATTATATAAGACAGCAAATACAGGTGGCAAAAGATCATTTCAACAAAGAGCTACATAAACAAATACAGGAAGTAAAAGATTACTTAAATAGGGAGATAGAAGTTCTAAAAAAACCCATAAATACTTGAAGTGAAAGAAACAATAAACCAAATTAAAATTTCAATTGAAAACATCACCAACAGAGTAGACAACTTGGAAGACAGGACCTCAGACAATGAAGACAAAATATGTAATCTTGAAAAGAAATAGACCATATAGTGAAAATGGTAAGAAACCATTAGCAGAACATTCAAGAAATATGGGATAGCATAAAAAGACCAAATTTAAGAGTTATTGGGATAGAGGAAGGCATAGAGATCCAAACTAAAGGAATAAACAATCTTTCAATGAAATAATATCAGAAAACTTTCCGAACATGAAGAAAGAATGGAAAACCAAATTCTAGAAGCTTATAGGACACCAAGTGTACAAAATGACAACAGATCCACACCAAAGCACATTAATGAAAATGCCCAACATACAGAATAAGGAAAGAATACTAAAAGTCACAACAGAAAAAAAAATCAGATTACATACAGGGGAAGCCAATTAGGGTATCTATGGATTTTTCATCCCAGAACCTGAAAAATAAGACCTTTCAAGAAGAACTAATACCAATATTCTTCAATTTATTTCAGGAGATAGAAAAAGAGGCAGCACTTCCAAACTCATTCTATGAGACCAAGATCACCCTGATTCCAAAACCAGGCAAAGACACATAAAAGAAAGAAAACTTCAGACCAATATCTCTAATAAATATAGATTCAAATATTCTCAATAAAATTCTGGCAAATCAAATACAAAAACATATCAAAAAGATAGTGCATTATAATCAAGTGTGATTCATCAAAGGGATGCAAGGTTGGTTCAACATATGGAAATCAATAAATGTAATCCATCACATCAATAGACTTAAAGATAAGAATCATATGATCATCTCAATAGATGCAGAAAAAGCATTTGACAAAATACAGCACCCCTTCATGTTCAAAACACTAGAAAAATTAGGGATAACAGGAACATATCTCAACATCATAAAGGCTATCTATGCTAAGCCCCAGGATGACATTATTATAAATGGAAAAAATTGAAAGCATTCCCTCTAAAACAAAGCATAGATGCCCTCTTTCACCACTTCTATTTAACATAGTTCTTGAAATCTGGCCGGAGCAATTAGACAGAAGAAAGAAATTAAAGGGATACTCATAGGAAAAGAAGAACCCAGATTAGCATTATTTGCTGATGATATGATTCTATACCTAGAAGACTCAAAAGGTTCCACCAGAAAACTTCTAGAACTCTTAAATGAATTCAGCAAAGTAGCAGGATATAAAATCAATACCCATAAATCAAAGGCATTTCTGTATTATATGAGTGACAAATCCTCTGAAAGGGAAATAAGGAAAACCACCCCATTAACAATGGCCTCAAAAAAAAAAATACTTGGGAATCAACTTATCAAAAGAGGTGAAAGAACTATACAATGAAAACTACAGAATCCTAAGTAAAGAAATAAAAGAAAACTTAAAATATGGAGAGATCTGATCAAAATTCCAATGACATTCCTCATAGAAATAAAAAAAAAAAAAAACTGTTATGAAATTCATCTGGAAAAATAAGAGACCCAGAATAGCTAAAGCAAATCCTTAACAAGAAGAATGAAGCAGGTAGCATCACTATACCAGACCTTAAACTATACTACAGAACAATAGTAAAAAAACAGCATTGTATTTGTATACCCAAATAGACCTGTAGACCAATGATACATAATAGAAGACACAGAGACTAACCCACAAAATTACAATTATCTTATATTAGACAAAGGCTCTAAAAATATACATTGGAGAAAACATAGCCTCTTCAACAAATGGTGCGGGGAAAATTGGAAATCCATATGCAACAAAATAAAATTAAACCTCTACCTCTCACCATGCACAAAACTCAATTCAAAGTGGATCAAGGACCTAGGAATTGAACAAGAAACCTGTGTCTAAAGAAAGAAAAAGTAGGCTCTGATCTCCATCATATTGGATTAGGCCCCAACTTCCTTAATGACTTCTTTGGCACAAGAATTAAAATCTAGAATCAATAAATGGAATGAATTCAAACTATGAAGTTTCCTCTCAGCAAAAGAGACAATCAGTGAAGTGAATAGGGAATCTACAGAATGGGAGCCAATTTTTACCACTCACACATCAGATGGAGCACTAATCTCCAGGGTATATAAAGAACTGAAAAAGCTAAACACCAAAAAACAAACAAACAAAAAATAATGGGAGACATAGACATACTCTAGATAGGGCAAAGAGGAGGGAGGGCAAAGGAAAGGGCATGGGGTTAGAAATTATGGTGTAATGAGTTGGACATCATTACCCATAGTACATGTATAAAGACATAAATGATGTAAAGACACTTTGAATACAACCAGAGGTATGAAAAATTATGCTCTATATGTGTAATATCTTGGCCTTAGTTTTCATATTTACCAGAAATTTTGTATTCTTCTACCAATATCTCTCAAACCTCTTTTCCTGTACATACAACAGTACTATTTCCTGCTAATCCTTGTTCTACTAAATTCTTCAAGGTTATGAATGTTTCAAAAATTATACATTTTGATGTAAATAATCACAAGGTATTTGTGTTTCTGGGCCTGAAATTTCATTTAACATAATGTCTTTCAGGTTCATGCTATTGTCACGCATGACAGGATCACTATTTTTATGATCAAACACTATTCCATTGCTAGTATATACCATATTTTTTTAAAAAATAGTGGTCTGCTAATGGACACTTGGGTTCATTTTTTTTTTACAATTTTTATTGCAATTTTTTTTAAAAAATTATATTTATGAAATTTATATTCAACGTATTGTTCAATATATTGTCCTTATTCTCCTTTTTCATATTTTGGTGTATTATATTTGTGTGTAATAGTGGGGTTTGTCATTACATATTCTTACATGCACACAATATAACTTGGCCAGTATTATTCCCCAGTACTTCCCTCTTTGCTTGTCCCTGGTCCCTTTCCTCTACTCCACTTATCTCCCTTTAGTTTTCATGAGGTTCTCTCATCCACAGCCTTTTTTCACCATTTTTTCTCTCTAGTTTTCAGACATGAGAGAAAATGTACAATTCTTGACCTTTTAGATTTGGCTTATTTTGCTTAACATAATATAGTTAAATTCCATCCATTTTCCTGCAACTTTGGTTGATTTTATATTTTGGTTATTGCAAATCATATTGCAATAAACATGGGAGAACAGATATCATCTTGACATAACAATTTCATTATATTTGTGTGTGTGTGTGTGAGGGAGACAGAGATATTATGGAATCATGTAACATATTTTTAATATTTCAATGTATATCTATAATATTTCTGCAATGACAGTAATTTTCTCCTTAGCAGTGTGAAAGTGTTTCATTTTCTTCAAAAGCTTGGAAATACATGTTCTTTTTACATCTTTCTACTTGATGGTCTTTCCCACTGATATGAGGTGTTTTGATATGGAATTTTTCTTTCAAGCAGATATGACTATCCCAAATTCTGGGTCATTGTTGAACTCCCAAATGCAAATAAATGGTTTCTGATTCATAATATAAATGGTTATATGCAAATGAGATTCAGCATTTACTTAAAAGTAATACCTAACATAATTATTCTCTACTAGTATTATGCAAGGAATGAGATATTTATGAATATTTTCATATATTGTTGGGTTCATTTTATTTACGGTGTCATAGCTTAAATCAGATCTAGCAGATCAGTAATGAGAATTTACAGGAAAGAAAAATGTGTCAATCACCAAAAATCTGCATAAGAATGTGATTTCAAGGGAAAGATAGCAAGGGAAAGATAGGATCTTCTGTTGGAGTTCTCTGACATATTTTTCTTTTCTATGTTTCCTGTCCCTTACTTTTAACATCTTCCTTTCTTTATAAATCTTGTCCTCTCTTACACTGAAGAATAACATAAAGGGGGTAGGGAGGAACCTAGGTTAAGAAAGGAACTTCAGAGAGCTGCCAACCAATCCTGCAAGGCAGGCGGGCCTGCGACCCACCCACAGAGCAGGCCCAGCGGCCTGCTGAGGAGCAGAGCCGCCCCCCACCCCCCGCGCCTGCCAGGTAGGCGGAACTGTGACCACCAACAGAAAAGGCCCAGTGGCCCGTGGAGGGGCAGAGCTGCCAACCACTCCTGCAACGTAGGCGGGCCTGCGAGCCACCGGCAGAACAGGAGCAGAGGCCTGCTGAGAGGCAGAACCGCCCCCCCCCCGCGCCTGCAAGGTAGGCGGAACTGTGACCACCAACAGAACAGGCCAGACCTGCAACCGACAGACAGAACAGGCCCAGTGGCCTGCGGAAGGGTAGAGCCGCCCCCCCCCCCGCGCCTGCAAGGTAGGCGGACCTGCGACC
>NW_026000019.1:6043666-6267483 GCF_001458135.2 Marmota marmota marmota
ATAGTAGAGGATAGGAAAGGCAGCAGAACACAACAGACACTAGTATGGCAATATGTAAATCAATGGATGTGTAACTGATGTGATTCTGCAATCTGTATATGGGGTAAAAATGGGAGCTCATAACCCACTTGAATCAAAGTGTGAAATATGATATATCAAGAACTATGTAATGTTTTGAACAACCAACAATAAAAAATTTAAAAAAAAGAAAGGAAAAAAAAAGAATGTGATTTCATATATTCTTTTATATATATATATTAGATTTAGAAACTTTACTTTATGGTTTAACTGGTCAGAAAGTTCACAGGAACATTCAAAGAAAGCCTTGAGAAAGTGTTTTCTGCTGTAATGAGTCAGCCCGCCATAAAATTTAATTTTCCAAATTTCATTCAAAGACAGAAAATATTTGTAGGAGACTAAAGTTATTCAGTATCACATACTTAAAACAAAGAAAATTAAAACATAAAGTGAATTTAAACTGTTATCAAGTGAAACATTGTTTGGAATTTCAACTATATATTGACCTCTGCATCCTACTATGTATAAGACTCAGAGTAAACTCAATAGTAAAAACAAGACTGAGGACACATAAAATGAGTAATCAGAGGGCATAGTATTAACACAAATACAAGAATATAGAGATATCTGTTGCATTTTTACTTTCAGCTTTACTTTATATAATGTTCTTGATAGAAATGACAAAACTGTAGTTTGCTCACAGGCTCATTTGTGTGTATATATTCACGTGTGAATGAACTTGCATTTGCCATATAGCAGGAACCAGCAAGAGAATCAGCAACTGAGGAGTAAGGAGGCAAGAACTCAATAAAAAGGCAAATAAATAAATAAATAAATAAATAAATAAATAAATAAATCTTTAAAAAATCTTTTTAAAAATAAATCAATTCAAACTCAGTGCATTCCAGAATTACAAAGTATTTCATTCAAGTATTTCTACTAAGTAACCAAACCCTAATCACAAAATGTGCTTTCAATGTCAACGAAAAACTAATCACAAAATCTGTTTTCAATGTCTGTGGCAGATTCTGCTTTCAGATGGAGAAATATATGAATAAATCCATGGATGTAGAGACATAAAAAACTTGTTTATAAGTCAACAAAGTTTACATTATTCTTTCCCTTCTCTCTTTCATCAAATTCCATTAATTTTTCTAGTATCCCACCTTCTTCAAACTACAGTTCACCAAAATTACTTCTTAAAATCTTTTCAGATAATTCTTTCCCATTTTCAGAATTTATGTCAGATTCTTTGTCTATTGATGCTATAGTCTTGGTCTATATCACTTATTATTTTTTTCTTTTTTGTAAATAAATTGTTTCATTCTAGGTAAGATCCTGGAAGATGATTATTAAAATATTATAATTATTTGTTTATATGTTACTCAGCATACAATATGTAGTTACAGTAGATAGTTAGTATATGTCTTTTACTCAATGGAAAAATCTTTCAACTTAGGATCAATTAACTCTACTTACTTCTATACAACATGCAAAACACCAGTGTTTCTCTAAGCATTACTAACTAATGCTTAAGATTTTGATAATAATTTTAAAGTGTTTATACCATTATGTAATATTTTTTTAAAGCTATACAAGTTACTGTGCCTCTCCCACAGACTTAAAATTCACTTTAATTGAAAATTAGTAGAGAAAATACATTTTGATAAATTATTTCCTAGCAGACCTTAGTTAAAAGTTGGAAATTTTGGAGTATATTAGTTGTATGCACTAATCAACCAAGTAAAATAGTTACAGTTTTTTTTAATTTTGAAGATCAGAAATTTGAATCTCAAAGACATAACTGGTAGGCTTAAGCCTCACACTTGCTAGTTAAGCACTTTACTACTGACCCACAACCCCAGCCCCCAAATCAACTTTTTTTTTTTTTTTTAGATTGCATATGTGTGTGAGATTATGCAGTATTTGTCTTCATGTGCCTGGCTCAGTTCAATCAATATAGTGAGTACTAGGTCTATCCCTAGTGCTTCAAATTATAGTATTTCATCATTTTTTAGGGGCAAATAGCATTTCATGATGTAAATATACTTCATTTTTTATCTTTAAAGATAATTTTCATTTATTTCCATTTTCTTGTATCTTTTTCTTTATTCATCACCCTTGGGCACCTCAGTTTATTCTATACCTTGTGTTTTTTTCTTTTTTTGAATAGAGAATAGTGCTACAATAAACATAAAAGACAAAGCCACAATACCAAAGTCATAGATTTATTATGAAGAATAGTTGAGTAAACGTATGTAAAATTCTTCAAAGGCCTATTTTATTAGTCACAAAATAGTGATATTACTATTTAATTGATAATAAAGTTAATGCAAAGGTGGTCTCAGTTTCTGCTTTCAATAAAACTGAATTTATTATTAATGCAAAGGTGGCCTTATTTTCTGCTTTCAATAAAACTGAACTTATTATTTTAGAAAAAAAATTTTTTTCTAATATAAATTTGTTCTCTATGTAATAAATTAAAACACTAAATAAGTTTTCTGTAATAGTTTTATTTTATTTGGTGTTTGAATTCCAAAAATTAATATCAAACTTAGGTAGACATAAAACAAATTTTCTAAATATAACATCAATAATCATTGAAAGATTGCATAGCTTGAAGTGTTCTCATTAATGGATTTATTCTTTATCTGTCAGCCTTTGCAAAATACTCAGTGTAAAGGTTAAAAGCTTGTCTATGACAATGAAATCATAAATGACAAGGCTGAGTTTTACAACCAAATGGTAAATAATCACATAAACCATTAAATAGATTAAATAGATTTTATTTTTTAATATACTTCTAACATGGTCTGTTTGAATATGTTTAATTTTTATGAGTATATCACTTCTTGCTTTCAGAATTTTGTACTGGTTTGACAGTTTTGCAAAACAGGAGTTTATTTTTAAAATACTTGAAAATTAATTCAGGTATAAAATGCTCCACCTTAAATATTAATATTAATTTTTTAAGAAGTGGCAAGTCCCTGGGAGCAGTGGCACATGCCTGTTATCACAGATCCTTAGGAAGCTGAGGTGGGAGGATCAGAAGTCTTAGGTCAGCCACAGCAACTTAACAAGGCCCCAAGTAACTTAGCAAAACCTTGTCTTCAAATTAAAAAAAAAAAATAAAAAAGGATTGAGGGTGTGGCTCAGTGATAAAATGCCCCTGGGTTCAATCCCTGGTATCAAAAAATTTTAAAAAAGTAAAGAAGTGGGAATCCTTTCTCATTCACAGACTAGTAAATTCCTTGAATAGTCATTTAGGCAAGTGAAAATTGCAACTATGTACTATTTACAATAAGAAAACCAAGTCTCTAGAGATGAGAGATCTTAAGTAGGTATAAAGTAGAAGAGAATAAAATAATGAAAAGAAAGTTATAAAGGAGGGACTTTTTCCATTTCTTTTTAGCAAATTCTTAGCTTATCAAAGCTGACATAATATACAAGTAAATTTGTCGGTCATGATTTACTCTTGTTGGGCAAATGAACTAAACAGACATGTCCTGAAAGAAAAAGTACAAAAGGGCATCAAACATTAGAAGTAAGTTTAATGTACTTAGTGATCAGAGCAAAGCAATTTAAAACTACACTGAGACTTCATCTTACTCTAGTTATAATGGCAATCATCAGTAACACAAACAATAAATGCTGGCAAGGATGTGGGTAAAAATGGAACACTAATACTCTGTTGTTAGGATTAAAAATTAGCATAACCATATGGAAATCAGTATAATTGCTACCCAAAAGATTAGACAGGCAGAAACCATATGATCTACCAATACCACTTCTGGATATTTATCCAAAAGAATTTAAGTCAATATACTATATTGATACATGCACAGCAACGTTTATAGCAGAATAATTCACAGTAGTCAAGTTACGGATCCAGGCTTGGTACCCACTGACAGATAAATTGATTTAAAAATCATGGTGTATATACACACTGGTGTTTTATTCAACCATAAAGGAGGAAAGTATGCCATTTTAATTAAAATGGTTGGTACTGAAAAGTATCATGATAAAAAAAAAAATAACCTCGAATCAGAAAGCAAGGTCATAGGTTTTCCAACATATTTGGAAGAGAGAGACAAGAAGAAAAAATAAAAATGGAATCTCATTAAAATAAAAGGGAGCCCAGCACTGTATTGAAATGGGGAGAAGGATGAATATGAAGCAGAGTTACTGGGTGTTTTAGATTAGATATGAGGTGTCTCCCAAAAGCTCACGTGTGAGACAATTCAAGAATTTTTAGAGGTCAAATTATTAGATTAGAAGAGCTGTAACTTAATTGATGGATTAATACACTGATATGGATTATACGGTGATTATAGGCAGGTAGGATGTGACTAGAGGAAGTATGTCACTGAGGGCATGCCTTTAGGGTTTATATTCTTGTCCCTGGTGAGCAGAGCACTCTCTTTGCTTCCAGGATGCCAGGGTCTGAACTGCTTTCCTCCATCATTTCCTTCCACCATGATATTCTGCTGTACCTTGAGCCCAGAGCTATGGAGTCAACCTACTGTGGAGTGGGACCTCTGAAACTTTGAGACAAAATCATCTTTTCTCCTCTGTCTTGTTCTTTTCGGGTCTTTTGGACACAGCGACACAAAGTTGACAGAAACACTGGGGAGTTAAATTGATCCTGTTATGTTATTTGCATGTATTAGGAGTATATAAAAGTTTTCTTGAATTTTATGAGTCTTTCAAGCAAACTATTGGAACTGTGGGATGGGGCGGTCTTGGGGATTCTGAAACTTAGCGTACACAATTAAAAACTGAAATTAAAAAATGAATTTTAAAATAATCTTTAGCTTCATTTTCTCCAAATTTCATTTCTATTCTGAGAATCTCTTTTCCATCTATTCTCTAGCTTTTTAGATGGGATTTTTCTCAATATGTGTATCAAAGCATATGCATTCAAATAAGCAATTACATTTAATGTTTCTCAGGTAGTGGGCGACTCCTTTTCCAGGAGACATTTCTCAAAAGATCCTACAGGTTTAAACCACATTGTCCCTTGTTTTTACTTTTATTTCTTTATTTCATTCCTTCCTTTCCTTTTTAAAAAGGGAGATTTCCTTCATTCTTTCACTCATTAAAGATTTTTTGAGCTGTTTTACATTCAAGGAAAAGTTGAGAGAAATGTACAAAGACTTCCTTTGGACCCCTTCCTTCACACACGCACACTGTACCTTATCATCCACATCCCCCACTGGAGTTGATTCATCAATATTAGGTAGTTCATAGCATCCATCAGAATTCACTCTTGGTATTAGACCTGTATGGATTAGGATAAACAGTGACACACACACACACACACACACACACATATATATAAACACGTATTTATAAACATATTATCATAGTATCATACAGTGTAATTTCACTGCCCTAAAATTCCTCTGTGTTTCCCATATTCCCTGTCTTCCTCCCCAGTGCTTAATATTCATTGATGGTTTTGTCATTTCTACTTTGGCTTTTCTTGCCTGTAATATAAGTGGAATCACACAGTGTGTGTAGGCTTTTCAGAGTGACTGTTTTTACTAGCGATATGTTCATAAATCTCTTCTAAGTTTTTTTTTAATAGTTTGAAATATTACTGGTTTTTATCGTTGAATAATATTCCATTGTTAGGCTGTACTACAGAATATTTATCCATTCACCCACTGAAGGACATCTTGGTTGCTTGCAAAAAAAAAAGCTTCTATGAAGCTTTGTAGGTTTTTATGTGCTCACAACCTTTCAACTCTTTTGGAAAACTACTAAAGAGCATAACTGTTGAATCATGTGAAAAGAATATGTTTAGTTGTGTTGGAATCTACCAAGAGGTCTGCCTGTCTGACTATATTATCTTGTATTCCCACAGCAATGAATGAAAATCCTGTTGTTCCAAGTCCTCATAGTATTTGGTTTTGTTATTGTTTTGGATTTTGGCCATTCTAACAGGTGCATAGTGATATCACATCATCGTGTAGTTTGAATTTCCTTGATGACATATGATAAAACATCTTTATTTTTCTGAGATGCATTTACAATATCTTGGCCATTTTCATCTACCTAAGTACTCAGTCTGACTTCTCAGGAGCATTTTCTGCAAAGTTCAGACAAAAGCCTCCAGACCCTGGACCTCCTTGTCATCATTTTACATGCATAGCCACAGCTCACTCAATTTGCAATTTACTACATTATGTCTGTCTCTGTGTTTATGTCCTATATAATTTAAACCAAATTATTATCAAGTCATATACCTTAATTTTCAGTTAAGTTCAGTTAAAAAATAATTTGGAGCTCCTGGTGTGATTTTCTAACTGAGGCAAAATATTTTAGATGTCATCACTGACCTGAAGAAACACAAATTACTTTGGGACATATATGCCCATACAAATTCATAATTTCAGAATAAAATGTTGGGGTGATAAGGGTCTCTTTTGACCCTCATCATAATACAAAAATACATGTATGAAGATGTGAATTTGGTGTCAACATACCTTATATATAATCAGAGATATGATAAATTATGGTATAATGGTGTATTAAGAATTATAATGCAAAATATAAAAAAAAATCATTGGGGAAGGTGCTTTTTGAAAAGCATACTTGGCTAAAGAAAAAAAATCGGATAGCAAGCACTGTGTCCTAAGAAGAGATCAATTTTGCAAAGGTAAAGTTAAGAAGTTCCAATTTTTGTTAAGAATAATTGCACTCTTAAAAATGATTAAAATAGTATAAACTTTGTTTTCTTAAAAATGTTGTAGTGATAAATTCAAATTACTTTTCTAAAAGCAAAGTGAAATTTTGTTATTGTTGCTCTTTTTCTTTTAGGAGGGGAGAATGGAAGGTGATACTTTATTTTTTCCTCCCTTAGTTAGAGCTATTTAGTTATCCTTTATTTGACTCCACTTGAGGAGAATAAGAACCAAGTGTGTTTTAGTCACCATTCTATATCTTCCTCAGAGTCAACCATGTAATCAGCACTCAAATATTTTTTTTTCTGAATAAGTATATTTTACATTTAGGTGTGATTTTGATTTTCAAAAATATCACTTTTTTTTCTTGTGTGCTCTGAGCTAGGTTACAAACCTTTGAGAAGTTAATGATCAACGTATTTGCAACAGCAACAACATGAGAATTCAGGTACTATTTATCAAGTCTCTTCTGGCTGTTCACAAGCATTTCTTACTTTAGTATAAAATATTCTTTTACAGTACATTCTATTTATATCTAAACCCAAGTAAACAAAATTATGTTTTCTATAATTTGAATTATATGCAAAATGACTAATATATGTATATATTTTCTTGATAGCACAGGACTCATCACTGTGGGGACCGAGACCTTAATATAATGTAGTGAATGAATTCAGTACATTCATAGCATGGCTTCTGAACTTTTGTTTCATATTTCTCTTGCAGTCTAAAATTTGCATTTGCAAGATAAATGTCAATGAGAAGAAAAATAATTTATTTAAAAGTTCTTTTTACAAATACCAGGTCCTCAAAGGACCGAGGAAAAAGCATTTCAGCTGCAATGATTTCAGTTTTCTGAGGACAGTATTTAATTTATATTCTTTGACTGTAACATAAATGTTGATATTATTCCTCAACATTTTTGCATGGGAAATATGTTCATATAATACTTGCCTAATTCAGAAATATTGAAGCCAGGGGAGGAAAAAATAAATAAAACAGCAGAGCAGCAGTTCCATGACACAGCGTGGCTTCATTACAGGATTCACACATGCACACACAGTTCTACCTCTATAGTTTCTTATACATTAAGTAGCATAAACACACTACATAGTTCATTTAGTACCTAATTTTTCACTTGGACAAATTATCCAGATGTTCTAGTTCACATGCAATATTTGGGGAGAAATAGTGCAGTTTATTTTAGGAAAAAAAAGAAACTCCCTTTCAGGTCCTGTATCAGATCAATTTATTTTTATACAATGCCCCCCAAAATGCCAATTATTAATGGAATCAAAAAGCCAAATCAGAGAAAATCAATAGTGTTAAGAAAAAATAAACCGAATAAATCTAGATCTGTATGGTGTCACACCATTGTTAATTTTAATTTTGAATTTAATCATACAGCTCTCCTTTTATTTCATCTACTTTCTTCATAGTGCCATTCCATTCCCAGCCTGTTTCCCAGATATTCTGCTTATCTTGTTTAAGCACACATGGATATATAACATAATTGCAAAGTACTATATGGCAAGATTTATTTAAAATTATTTATTGTAAACTTCCAGGTCAAATTGGCTCTTATTTTTCTTAAGAATGTACCTTGGGGATATTATAGCATTTTCTAGATAACTCTGATATATAATAGATAGTTATAATTATTTATTCATATATGTGTATTATATACTAGATTACAAAAACATGTTATACATTGTAACAAATATAAGACATTAAGTAAGTGATATGGACATATTTGTAACTAGGATACATTACAGGAGATTTATTTGAAAAAAAAAATATTTAAAGAGCTAAATAAGGGACTTCATATAAAGTATACCACAACAAAATGTATCTTTTTATAATCAAAACATTTACAAGAATATTTTTAAATTTTCTAAATTGCATAGCATTGGTATATTATTAGATAGCAAAAACTGAAATATATCTCTCCTTTGAGATGCATATATATAACTCATAAATACATCTGCAAAAACAAATTCACGTCTAAGTCATCCATATTTCCAGAGCAAATTCATTGCAGAAGCAGCAGGAAGCTGCCATTGGAAGGGATGCTCAAGGCCACTCTTACAGGGTTTCTTCACACAAGCAAGATGTCTCAATGTGGAAGATTACCCACTAGATATTTCTATATCTTGCAGAAAGGTTAAGTACATCAGGCTGAGAGGTCATAGGAGACTGGAGAGTGAGGAAGTTAGTTTCTGGGGCCCGAATTGATGATCTACAGATGTATAAACTACATGTAGAAATACAGATCAATGCATGATCCAGAAGTCTCAGAAATGCTGAGCACTAAGGTAAGCCAGCCTCAGAACATAAATGGCTGACAAAGATAAATAACAATGTATCCAGGGCTGGGGTTGTAACTCGGTGGCAGAGTGGTTGGCCTAGCTTGAAAATCCTCAGCACCACACAAAAATAAATAAAATAAAGGTATTGTTTCCAACTACAATTAAAAAAATAAATCTTAAAAAAACAATGCATCCAAAGTGGAGGAGACATCAGAGAAAGAAAGCCCAAGTAAAATAATTAAAAGAGGAGCAAAATACTGCAGATAGGCTGAAACTGCAGATGTCCACACCTCATTTGAAGAAAACATTCAGAGAAAAATATGAATGCCAAGTTAATGAATAGAGGCCTTGAGGCTCCACATGACAAATAAAGAGAGGAAAGATTGACATAAATATTATATATACATTTCATATGTATATGAAATACATAGATATGTAAATATGCACTGTTTAGTGTAATATATTTAATGATAATAATTTGGGAATGTCTTATATGAATTTTAGATGGTGCTACTGAGACAGAAGGAACATATTTCCTATGTTAAATGAATACTACTGACCATATGGAGAGAAAAGTCATGTATTAGTTTGGGTCAAATGAGGGATATTAACATATATACATACATATGAGTGCATATGTATACTGTAACAGGGGATTAGAATAACCAATCCTTGCCAGAAAGAAACAAAGGAAAACTTAATTACACAGTAAGAACAGCTATGAGGAGCAGAGATGCAGCGCAGAAAGATGAGCCCCCTGCCTAGGCCTGAGATCCTCTTATTGGAGTGGGCACAGCCATGGCTCACTGAATGCTGAGAAGTGACTGGTGGTGTGCTGAAGGAAGTTGGAAATTGCCCTCTGGTGCTTGTAGGAAACCCTCTCTGTAAGACATTAGGGAGTGCTGATCATGGTGCAGAGTCTCTATAGGGGCACTTCACTACCAAATAGCCTAAAGGAGGGTGTTGAGGAAAGCTGCTGACTGGATTATGCTGATCATTTACTACAGGGGCAGGTTTAGGGAAAAACATGAGCCCTGAAGATATCAGAGGCACACAGCTGTGAATACCACCTAGGAGACGCCAAGAACAGCTGCTGACTGCTTAGCACTTCTGGCCTCCATGCAACACAGGAGGTAGGCACTAGAGACAAGGGGAGCATTAGAAGCTGGGTCCTGGAGAAAGCCAAGTGCACTGCAGGGGCTCCAAACAGTGAGCAAACCAGCCAGAGAGTAAAAGGCATTTCCTTTTGTACAACTCTCTAGTACCCTCTACTGACAAGGCTTCACTACTAGCCGGAATAGGTAAAGAAATTAGGGGCTAACAGGCAGTATAGAAGATCTCCCTTTATTTAAGGGGGGATACATTCCAAAGCACCCAGTGTATGCCTAAATCAAGGAGAATACCAAACTCTGCATATACTGTTTTCTCTTATACATGTGCACCTATGACGAATCTTAATTTACAGACTGCACACATTAAGAGATTTAACAATAATAATTTACTACTCTCGACATACAGTTACTTTTTCCATAAGTTGGGGATTAATCTTTTCACTTAAGAGAAGCACCTTATGTCTTCTCTTTGGCATATACATATTGCCAGTATATATCACTATCTTGCACTCTGGGACAATTATTAGATAAAATAAAGGTTACTTTAACATGAGCACTGTAATACCTCAACAATCTGTCTATTAACCTGGGGGCTACTAAGCAATTTACAAGCAGTTAGAGGAGACAATGTGGATTCTTTGGATGAATGAAAAATTCACAACTAGGGCAAGAAGGAACGAGACTGCTCACGATTTCATTGCTTTTCTCAGAATGGCACACAATTTAAACTTATGAAGTGTTTATTTCTAGAATACTCATTTGAATATTTTCAGATTGCAGTTGAGCACAGGTAACCTAAACTGCAGAAAGCAAAAATCATAGAATTTGAAACTGCAGATAAGGGGAAACTATGGTAATGAGTTACTGGAGCACCTTTAAATTTAACTATGCAGCTTCTATATACATCCTCTACATACATTCAACTCCTGGTCCAACAGGAAAATAACTGTATTTCTATTTAAGATACACCTATCATTCTTGCACATGAAAAAGAAAAAAAAAAGTTCACCTTTCCCCAAACAAGGATGCATGTCATTACAAGATTTGTTGTGTTAATCATTGAATATATTAAAATATCAGTTACCTTTTAAATTCAGTCACATCCCACAGAATATCCTGTTACCTAAAAGTTCATCTTTATCAATTTAAATATGAAATTAAAATTGGAAAAGATAAAGAAAACAGAATTTTCAAGTAAACAGACATACATATGCATACATATGTTAAAAAACCTAACATGATACAGAAATATGCAAAGATTAATTCCTAAAATTGACTCGTGTAGCAAGGGATATATGTCATCCTTTCTTTGATATTCATTCCGTTTTTTCCACTGACCTCAGCCAGAGGCTCCATGCAGCATTTGCATTTCACACAGGCATTTCAAATATCATTGGATCCAGCAGATAATATGGTTCAACTATTAGAACAACTTATACTGTAGCCTGAGCTTATTACAAAAGTTTTACTTATTCTAGTCTCACTGAAAACTCAAATCATTAGGGGAGACTCTATGCCATATGTTGTCTATGTATTAAAATTTCCTACCAGTATTATGCCTGTCTTTCCCTCTCTCTTTCTCTCTTTTATGAAAGTTAGTACAAGACAGAGCAACTTGACTGTCATCTTAAAGGAAATATCTCAACTTGCCCTGGACTACTGAATACTAAATATTACAATAAGGTGATTGGCTCTTGAATTTCTGTGAGGTTGATCTCTCATCCATCATTCACATCCTTCCTACTAAGACATCTCAAGCACTTGCCATTTTCTGCTCATCAGATCCGGTAAGAATAATGTAGCCAGTTCAGTAGAGCACTGTGATATTATATGAATGTCAAGATGATCAAAATCTCTGGGAACTGTTCTCGGTTGAGAGTCATATAATTGGCAGAGTTTTGAGGCAACATGGTGAAGGTAAACTGTTGGACTTGATAGTTAAACTTCTTCTGACAGTCCTTGAAAATTATATTATAGAAAACAGGATTAGTCATCAAAGCTGAACTGTGAGTGCTCAGGTCTTAATTTTTTTTCCTGAAAATATTCCACTTAGGCAAAGTATCCATAAATGGGGTCACCAATAGATTGAATTTGTTATAGTTCCCAATGATTCCATCTGACTTATACACTGGCCTAGATTGTAAGAAAAAGAGGGGTGTGGTAAGTGTGAACAGTCCAGCTTATTCTAAATCTTTTCTAATGTAATTAATTAGTTTCTACAATTTTCATATAAATGTGGTATGGGTTCTGACTTGTTATCTTGAAGAGAAGGGACATTCCAGGGGCTTCCACTTAGTTATTCTTATCATTATGCCCCTACATGGGTCAGTATGCTTATATGGGGATCTTAACAGCTGTTATGTGTATTCAGCCGGAAAGCTCAGGTGCTCAGTGACGTGGCAGCCAAGGAAAGTGCCCTGCTGCAGTCAGTGGGCTCTAGAGAGGACAAGTAGAGCAATGCAGGACTCCAGAAACTGGAAGCCAATGCAATATGCTCTTGACCCTTTACTGCCCTCTACTGGGAGGATTTCAGAGACATCTGGGGGAAGAAAATACCAGCCAAGATCTGTTTTCCTAGAGCAGGAAAAAAGTAACTTTTGAGTTGAGTCACAGTAAACCAATTACAGGAACAAGTCCTAAATTTTGTCAAAAGCAACAACAAAATATACTATTTGAAGGGGAAGCCTGAGATAAGAGAAACAGCAAGTTTTTCACACATATCCCACAGATTATGGTTTACAAATAAAAGTTTCAAAAAAAAAATCTTATTCAGAGAATAAGACAGTCATAATAAAATAAAATACATCAATAAAAATGTAAGAGAAATATTTGTATGATTTCTTAAATAGGAGAAGAATTTTAAAAATTAAGATGTAAATAAAGGTAACCTACATTAACTACATACAAAATTATATTATTAAAAATAAGGATGAGGAGAAAAGTATTAAACAAGAAAATAAAACAAGAAACAATAACTTAGATGTCTATTAACTAATGTACCAGTTATAACACTGCATATAAGCTTGACTGTATTGTCTCTTAGAAAATAAAGTCATGAAGATTTGGCTTAAAAAAATCACATAGTGGGCTGGGGATGTGGCTCAAGCGGTAGCGCGCTCCCCTGGCATGCGTGCGGCCCGGATTCGATCCTCAGCACCACGTACAAACAAAGATGTTGTGTCCGCCGAAAAACTAAAAATAAATAAATAAATTCTCTCTCTCTCTCTCTCTCTCTCTCTCTCTCCTTCTCCTCTCTCTTTAAAAAAAAATCACATAGTTAAGTTTTTCTTTTGAGAAACACATTGAAAGCAAAGACACTACCAGTGTTTTCTATAAATGAATATGAAATTAGATTTTAAGAAAGTGCAAACACAGTCAAGTATTGAAAACAGCCTTATTTTCTGAGAAGATGGAATTAAAAGGTAGCAGCACTAAACAGATAAAAAAAAATGCCATGCAATTTTGAAAGCTAAAGTATATACTTAGAAATAGTCTCATATCTGTAAGAACTGAATAACACAGCAGCAAATGTAAATATTAAAACATTAAAAGTTAAAAACCTCAATATAAATGATTGAGTTATCAGAGAAATCATTCAATGAATATTAAAAGGAACAAAAAAGATCATAGCTAAGCAATTTTGTGGATGAGTCTTATATACTAGTGAAAGAAAGAATAATGAAATTTCTATTTAATTTACACAGTTTTTAAAGGAAGAAGATTAGATACTTTAGAAATGTAAACATAGAATGAAAAAATAAAGTGAGAATAAAGAAAATTACTGGCATAGTTCTTTGGAAAGTAGTATTTTCTAGAAAGGAGAGAAATGCTGTGGATAGCTTTTAGAGAACTTACTTTAGTTAACTTTTTCCTTTATCATTGAATTTTGAAACTTCTTTTTGTGTATTGCTCATTATCAAATGCTTCTTTTGAAAATAGTTTCTCCCCTTTTCTGGGTTATTCTTATTCTATGAGCAGCATATTTCATTTAACAGACTTATGATGATGTCTTATTTGTAATGTTTTCTTCTATTGATCATGATATTAGCATTGTAAAAAATTTCATTGAATATAAGATCATATTGTTTTATTGGAATTCTTGAGAGTGATGCATTCATGTATATAATCTATTTTGCCTTAATTTGTATATGTGTGCCAAGTATAAATTTAAGTTCATTGTTTGCTTATATGTGTTTATACATGAGCATATATGCATATATATGTATATATAAGTATGTGTATGCTTTAACTTATATATATTTTGATATGTATACTAATATATATGCTTATTCATATATGTTTATATATATTCATATATATTTATTAACACATATACATATTAAATACATACATCATTAAGAGGAAATATTTATTTGACAGCATAGAAGTGATTTTCATTTTCCCCACTCTAAAAGGAGAGTAAAATGGTAGTTTTAAGTTGATTCTGGATGGGTAAAACTTGAGAGCAATCAAACATTTGTGTTATTACAGTTAAGCTATTATGAAGGTCTTTGATAAAGGTGACAGTCAAGAGAAGTAGATTTAGTTAATTAGAAACTCACTATTAACAAATTTATATCCTTGTGTTCAAGCTTCTCTTTTTTTGGTAAGAAACAAATTTAAGTGTTGAGAATAAAAATTAAATAAAGTCCCAATAAATGTTCATATCTCATAAGTCTCTAAATCATGCCTTCTAAAGTTTTGAACTAAAACTGAGTTAATGTTATATTGATGACCCTTATTTAGGATGTCAAACTATTTAGCTTTATGACATCATTTAAGTCATTTAACATTCCAGTCTGTGTATTATCTGCAAAATGACAGATATGGTAAATGAATATCAAACTATCAATTCCCCACATAACAGCATGTGCTTAGCTGTAATACATGCTAATTGCCAATCCTAGTTATCTTTCGTTTATTTAAATAATTATTTTTCATATAATTAAAATGATGGAGTTATGATAGACTAAATGATGTCTATGCATTTAATATTATAGATGCTTTCAGTCAATAATCTCTCAATACTAGAAATACAGTAGATAAATTATGATGATTTAATGTTATCCTCATAAATCTGGGCATTAATTTTTTTTTTTAGTAAAATTTCTTATTTACCTTAGCAATTAATGATTTAGTGTGGCTAAACAGTGACAAAATGGTAGCAAAATGAGTTAAAATATATTGTAGAATTTTTAATAAAAAGGCATTACTTTCTAAATACGTAAAATACTTGTAGTAGTAATGGAATTATAATGTTTTAATTTTTTTCAAGTGTATAAAAACCAAATAATTGAATGACTCAAAACATACAGGAAAAAAGAAGATTATCTTTTGACTCTACCAAAAATGACTTGGAAATCAAAATAATGCTATTATTTGCTCTGTTGGCATACTCATAAATTAGTCAATCAGGCTAAATTGATATAGAGTCCATGATAAATATAAATAAAAATTTGGTGTCTATTCATATGACTTTAGTGGAATTTAAAAAAGGGACAAAATTTCTAGTAATTCTAACTAGTAACTTAGTAATTATTCCAATAAGAAGAAGAAACATCCCCAATGAAAACTTGACATTATCAGATAAGATTGTTTTGTAACATTTTATAACATAGAATGATGACCTTTATTATCGTGCTCATACAAAGGTCTAGTTGAACTTGAATGGTCTATGAAAGGAAGCCCTGTGGAGCAGGAGTTTAAGAGGAGAAAGTGTGAGTCAAAGCCTTCCTGAGGCAACCCCCTTCCCTCTAGACTCTGAGATGAGCTATTGGACAAGTTCTGCAGTGATTTGTGCAAACACTCCACTGGCTGCAGGTCACACAGACAGATGAGTCATTCACATTTAAATGAATCATTTTATCTAATCTAACTTGTTTTCCAAAGTCAAAACATTTTGTTGTCTTAATTCTTGTGAACAGCTGCTGCTATTGATGTTTTCCATGAAATATTTAACTTGCCTGGAACACTTAGAGTATTATTTCTGAGAGAGAGCTGTGATTTGTTCTTTTTCATAAAGTAAATTTTACTCCCTGGACAACTTAATGAATATAGTATTCTGTTTATATTATAAAAGGATAAAAAAAATCCTGACATAACAATGCTTATTATTTAGAAAAGAATACTGTCTCTTTGTATTCAAGAGTGAATCGAAATCTATCTGAGAGGTCAGAAAACCTAAAATGTACATTCTGTATGAACAAATGAAGTGATTTTCCAAGGCTAATGCATGTCTTCATATATTGAAGACTTAAGAAAATCACGTCAAAGCTATGTTGTGGTACAATAAAAACCTGTATAATGTGCCAGTTTAACCTTTGTATACTTCATGCATTTTAAACCATTCAAAAGAACAAAAGTATTTTAAGTAAAAACTAATTTTATTTACTTTTTTGAAACATCTTATTTTCAAGTTATTTATCTGAGATAAAAACTATAAAATTAAATTGTGAACACAATTACATTATTAATTGAAATCTATAATTTTTCAAAATACTTTGCCCATGCTTTGGCATAACTAAAAATTCAATCAATTTATCTAATTTTTCATGATTCTTGAAAATTTAATAATAATTTCCATATTGTAAATGCATTTTAATATCTAAAATGTTAGATTGCAGACATGATGTAAGCAAATATTCATAGTTATATTCAAGAAAATTTCATAGCAAGAATGGGTGCAAGCTATGTTAGGCCCATGGATCATAGTGTTCTATCCTGGACCTATGGTATACCTCTTAATTTCTTCTGCATTTATCCCTTAAACAACTACATATTAATCTAATTTATGCATGTGTGTGAATGAATATGTCCTTAAGATATTCTTTAAAAGAATAATGCAAATGAATTTCCTCTGCATCTCAAAAACATAAGTCATTAATATTTTACTTTTACTTTCTCTTTCGAAAACTTGGGGCCATTCTATATTCCTGAATGTAATGATCAACCAACCACAGAAATTAGTAGAAATTTCTTATTACCAATGCTATATTCTTCATAATCTACACATGCATTATTTAATTATCACAATAAGTTGGTATGGTTTATTAAGCAAATTCTTTTTTTGGCAAGTCAATTATTGTCTTGTTATAACTCATTGGAGTTACTATTACAACTTTCACAATAAGTTTATTATACTCTCTTTATTCTCTTGTTATTTCATCTCTTCAAATGTAAACACCCATCTGTTTTGCTGAGCATTTTGAAGCCAATTTACATGCACACATATGCAGACAACATATATGACTCATGAAATTACACAGTAACTGTAATAAAGACTTAAAATACAATAATATTGTAATTGTAATACCCAAGTAAACAGACAAAAAGTGAAAAAGAGTGTCACTGAATCTTATTTCAGCATTTTTAATTTTCTGAAAAACCTGTTTTTGACCTTGGCTTTTTCAATACAGGACCTCAAGTTCACACAGTGTATGCTTCTCCATGTGAAGATTTTACTTTCTGTCTCCTGAGATAGCTATCATGGCCCCATTTGACCTCAGATGTAGGGAAGACCTGATTAAAGAGAGGAGAGTAAAGAATGTGCTAATCTGAACTGGCCTCCACCTTCAGAGATGAGTATCCAATAACAGACTAGAGGAACAAACAAGGAGTCAGGAACACTTGTTACCTGCTGAGGTGGGAACTGTGTTAGAACAAGATGACCAGAAAAATGCCTGGATTTCCAGTGTAGTGGAGGAAATCCCATCTTTCTTATTTGAAAAACTATTATTACAACAACATGGAATGTTACATTTCCACATATATAACAGCATTGAATAATTACTGAAAGAATCCTTTGCCACCTTTTGCAAGGTATGAGATATGAACAATGTGAAATTTCAGGAAAACTTATAAATTTTTATAATTGTTCTCAAAGGGACAAGATGTGCTTCAGGAATCGTGATAATCAGATGGCTACTAAAGTAGAATTTCAGAAAGTATTTATTTTCATGAACCAGATGCCAGCAATGGAGAAAATAATGGCAAATTAGTATTTTATTTTTTAACTAAAAGTTAAAGGTGTCAGATTTGGGAAAGCAAATGGAAGAGCAAATGAAATGAAAAACAAATTTGCCACAGCAGATCCCTGGTTTTAGCTATGCTGGAAGAATACAGTTTAAAAATTGATGATAGTAATTTTGCTTCTGGCAAGTGGAGTAACAAAGGCCACATTTATTCTATTGTTAGAATCAATAAGAAAAAGTGGAATATATGAACAAAATGGCTTAGAGATACTAGAGAAAAGGGAAATACCCACAATGATTTGTGAAAGATGGAAAATAAATGAGATGGACCCTACACTTGCCACAGCTTGCTGCCCTGAGAGAAATTCCAGGGAGGAGCCTTAAGCAAAGCCCAGAAAACTTCCTGAGTTGAGAAGGTTAAGCAGGGAAACCAAGGCTTCCAGAATGTGCAGGACAGAGGACTGAGGATAGAGCTGCCCAGAACAGGGGCATCTGAGAGTTGCAAGAGCGTCCCCTGGGATGCACACACGTCACCAAGTGGCATAAAGCTCAGAATGCTCTTTCCTTTGGTTGCATGATGTGTGGACAATGACAATCCACTTAATTTTAATTTGTTTTCTACTGGATATTATATAAGTGTTATACAGTTTTCTCTATGCGTATTAAACATTTGGAAATTCTTTTATTGTAAATTATTTACAAAATTTCTGGCCAAGTTTTCAATATTTTTGTTTCTTTCTTTTGAGTAGATGATTTTACATATGTACATACATATACCTATATATACACAGGGAGGGGAGAGTTAGAGAACACATGTATAGCTTTCTTATTCATTCTTTTTGTGTGTGTGTGTTTTTGATGAACACATGCCCTTAATTGTAATACATCCATCAATAAACTTTACAAATAACTATGATATCCCACATATTCAAACCATGAGGTCATGGATATATTCTCTTTATTTTTTTCTAGAAAATTTTTAAAATCTATGATTAAACAGGAATTTGTTTTCACATATAATATGAGGTTGGGTCAAATTTTAATTTTTCCACACATCTATTTGATTGATCCATGTATTTAAAATGTCATTATTTCCCCAACTTTTTAGTAACTGTTTTAACATAATTCCTGTCTATATAGGTATTGATCTGCTCTGGAATTTCCAGTGTTAGTGGTGTACTACCACATTGTCAATTTAATCCAACTTGACAGATAAATAGCTTTGATCCCTTTGAGGGCCTTTCTATTTCCAATTTACTAATTTTTTTTCTAGGTAGCAATTCTTAAGATTTTCAAATCAAATTGAGCGCAGTTCATTAAACTTTCTTATTCAAACATGGATGGTTATTTCATGTGTGTTATAATGCAATATTTTCATTCATACAGCTTTTCAAACCTAAAAATATCATCATTAAAAGACAATACATTTGTTCCCACACTTTTGAGACATTCTTTTAATGATTAATGTCTTTATAGATCAGAATGTGACATTTTTTGATTAAAAAGTCAATACTTGGATAAACAAAAAATACATACAACATACTTAAACATAGAAAGAATAACCAAAACTTATATTAAAATGTCTCATCATATCACAAGATATGTGTTCTATGTGTGATTCATAACACATTCAAAATCATTTGGTAGATAGATACAAAGTTACATTTCTAGCAACATATAGAAATCATGTTCTTAATGATTTTAATGCATTACTAAATGAGACTGACTCTCAATTTAGCCAAGACAAGGGGTGAATGCTGAAACCTTCATTAATGATTTGTCAACTTTTTATGCTTCAAGAAATTTCATTTTAGCATTTTATGACTACAGAGCAGTGGTAACTGATTTTATACTCTACTAAGTTAAATGAAAGTGTCAGGTACGTTTCAAAACCTCTCTCATTTGTACACATATGATTGATATGAGGCTTTATATACTGCGATTTATTTATAAATTAGTTTCTTAAGTTTGAAAGAAAATGTCTTCATCATTAAACATTAACATATGTACCTTTCATTATCATGTCACTGTCAAAAATTAAATTAAACTGACATTGGTCAGTGTGAATGACTATTTACATTCTTTTGTGATGAAACAATTGCACTTTACAAAATACTTTCACAAGTCTCCCATATATAATTAGATAGCAATTGTATGAAATCAGTGAGAAAATAAATTTCCTGTATTTAATTATTTATTATTATTTATTTTTTTCATATTTTAGAAGCATTATAATAATTTCACACAATAGATACATTGTTAAATATTCATACATGCACATGATATGTCAATATAATTAAAAAATATTTTTAATACTAGTCTTAATAACTTTAAGACAATGGAAAACTTAAGTGTGTATTGTATGTACCCTAAGTTCCTAAGTATCTGAATAAAGCATTTTTCATTAATTATTTGGTATGATCAACTGAGAGCTCCCTTTAAAAATGCCATGTCCATTGCGTTTCATTTTATTCATCTTCTAATTGCTCACTTCCTTTACTGGATCACTGAGGAGGTTTCATATCCCAGGATAAGTACCTGCAAGTTTGGTTGCCACATGACTTAATGGACTGAAGCCACTGCTGTCTATACAACACATAATAATGTGAACAAGATGATTTATTTTGGGGAATAATAATTATATGGAAGCCTGGAACATATTGATCTATATTACATAGCAACTTGAAAATTAAGAAACCTATTGTTAGTATATCATGCATTGTATATGACTTTAGAGGAAGAGAACGGATTACTGAAATTTAGTGAATATATTTAGTACAATATTTAGTACATATATTTGTATTTTTGGAAGCAGGATTAAGAAGCCATTTTTATAGATGTAAGCTGTAAAAGAGTTATAAGCGGGATTGATAAATACACTAAGCAACCTAATCCAAGTTAAATGTTTCTAATATTTATATTGCCTTAAATAAATATCAAACTAAGGAATGCCAGTAAGAAAATTATTTCATTTGAATAAAATGACTCAGTGCAAAGATAGGAAAAACAGTGCACCTTCACTCAAAAGCAATGCCTTCAATGTGGTTCTTTTTAAGTGCAAAAGAGGGTGACAAAGCACATGCTCATAGCTGAAATGAAAAGTGTATCTTCAAGCAATCTGTTGTAGTGATTACAGGAACGTGCAGATTAGGGACAAATAGAAAAGAAGCACAGTATATGTCCGAGTGGTGACCTCATTAAAACCAAACAAATAAGCTCTATGATCCTGGATAAGAAGTCATGTGATTGTCTAAGACTTGGCATTGCTCTAAAAACCATAACACAGACCCCTCAGTGGCTAAAGATAAAGAGACTGGCACCACTAAATTTTGGTGAAAAAAAAAATGGCACAATAACAAATCTCATAATATTGATTGGAAGTTGAAATTGAACATCTTCTTGGAAAAAGGGTAGTTTAGTCAGTTCTCTAAAAAACTATCATCACCCTCAAAGAATAAGAAACAAAATAACAACAACAACAAAAACAAATCCATGTGATGTTGGAATTTCATTCACAGTAAAATTTGTCATAATCAAATGATTGAAAATAGTCTCTTTGAACTTTCAAACTTCAGTAAGCACAGGAATGTATAATCTTTGCAGTTCTTAAAGAGGGTCAAATCTTTCTGATGTGACCAAGGATAATGTAAAATACAACAAAAAATTAAAAATAAAACAAAAATCAGATTCAAGCAGTTAATGGAGAATGATGGTCAAGGTGAAAAATAAACATGGACACATTTCCTGTAATAGTAGAAATGAACATACTTTACACATTAGGGATGTGAGCCAACACGATAATTTTCCAGCAAGACTACATATTTATTTTAGATCAATGACTTTGATATGTCTTCAACTTTTTCATATTTTAATAGGTTATTTATTGCAGCTTATCTTTCCCTATTCCATCTTTGTATATTGAAAAATATTGTTTATGAGATAAGTAACATTTTTCTTAAGTTTATAGATTTCTTAATCAAGAGAAGTTATAACCAAATGTGATATGAAGACCAATGCTTTATCTCCTAAGCATTTTGCAATTTATGCCCAATACCATAAATAGTTCTAATTCTATATTACCTTCTCTAATGAGAGTTGAGTATGGAGGAACAAGAATATAGCCAATATTCACTAATACAAAATAGATTGTAGAAGACTGAGTATGACCAACCCCGAGTTCTCCTTCAGTACCCAACACACAAGATATTGATTGTGTACTTGTTGAGTAGAGCCATGTGAAGTTTCTGTCAAAGAAAACATAAGCAGATATCATAATGTGTGTGACTTTGTGGCTGGGACACTCAAAATCTTATAGCAAAATTTCCAGACCTTCCTCTTGCTACAAAATATGGAGAATCTTTCCAAATAATATAGTTAGAAGATGGTGGCATTTGTGACAGCTCAACTCCCTGAACAACTGTGTAAAGAAGAGTTTTCCAGGATGGAATATTTGGGAGGAGACAAATATTTTGGAGTGTTTTTTTTTTTTTTTTTTTGATTTGTGGTTATTTTTTGGTGGGAAGGGGTAGTACTGAAAATTGGACCAAGGGGTGTTTTATCACTAAGATGAATCCCAGTACTTTTAATTTCTATTTTATTTTGAGACAGGACTTCCCTAAATTTCCCAGGCTAAACTGGAACTTGGAATCCTATTGCCTTAACCTGCCAAATTGCTGGGATTACAGATGTGTGCCACCGAGCCGGGCTGGAATTTTCTTTATCACTGAGATATCGAGGTTGGTTATTAGTGCAGCATATGCTAAGATATTCTGGTTGAGTAAAGACTAAATGACTGCCTCTATATATTACTAACAACAATATTCATCATCAGAGATGTAAATAAAATGGACATTGGAGGCGAACATTCTAGAAATGTTCTAGAAATTTCAATCTTGAAGAATGTAAAAAAAAAAAATTAAATGAATTTCCAGAAAATTAAACATGTAACAGGGAGGTAGCCACTGAATAGAAATATAAAACACTCAAATATCAAGGAATATTTCCCTCAGTTTAAGTAATACTTCATTTTCCCAATTAGAAACACACACAAATGTCAACAGAAGAAGCATGTAAAAGTATATCTAAATACCTTCTGATAAAATTTCTAATATCAAATATAAAGATAAAAATATCAAGGTATTTTAAGGAATATGCAAAATAGAAAAGAATAGTCAGGCATACACCTGTAATCCCAGCAACTCCACAGGCTGAGTCAGGAAGATCACCAGTTCAAAGCCAACCTCAGCAACTTAGCTAGGCCCTAACCAACTTAGTGAGACTCTGCTTCTATAAAAAATCTGAAAAAAAAAAAGGCTGAGGATGTGGCTTGGTAGTTAAAGGCCACTGACTTCAATACCTGGTACAAAAAGAAAAAAAAGAATAAAGAAGAATAGCCATCAAAAATAATTCTATGGGAAAAGAATTTGGTGGGAAAATAATAGATAACAAATGTCAAATCTAAAATGAATTAACAAAGAAAATTATTTTAAACCTGATATTTATATTGAAATAAATGTCAATAACCAAAACCTCTAAGATAAGAAATATGAAACTTTTGCACATTTAAAACAATAGGATATATAAAAACAAACTATTTATAAGTATTTAAATGAACATATGCAACAATGTATTAATTAAAGGGATTATTTACTAGAGCAAACAGCTGAAAAGTTCATTAATAGAATGTTGCTTAATTATAGCTTGTCTAATCAATGGGATATTTTACAATTGTGAAAATTTATGTTTATAAAATGTGAATATATGTATGAATATTTAACATACCTAATAATACCATTAAAACTATTTTAGACTATAACATTGCCTAAATTATTTTGCTAAAATATCACCAGAAAAAAACATCCTAATATCTAAAGCTCTAAGAAACTATTTATAATTGAAAGTTATTAAATGGTAATGTGTTTGACCATTTTTTTCTAGATGAGATTTACTACTTATTTTCAAGTAACATTTATTTGGAAAACATTGATTTTTCTTTTTCTGTTTAAAATAACACTATCAAAGTATAATTTATCATAAAATTTATCCTTTATAAGTGAACAGCTCAAAGATTTTAAATAAGTGCACAGTCTTACAACCATCCCTGTAATTAAACTTCAAACCAACTTTAATTATATTAAGAAAATCTCTCATTTCCATTTCCTGTCAGTGTTCCGTCTCACCTCTAATTTCATGCAATCATTAACCTGTTGTCTGTCTTCAAATGTTGGTCTTATCTGGTCATCTCACGGGTGGAATCATACAGTGTGTGCTATTTTTCCCCAGCATTTCACTGATATTTTTCTTGATATAAGCATAAACTTACAGGCAGGCCTACACGTACAAATCTGAATTCTGAAAACAAAATATTCCATTTAAATCTCAAAACCTATTATTTATTCAAAAAGAGATAAAAATGGTGTTGCATCATAATGAATGGTTCTGTGAACCTAGTAAAATAAATTTCTCTTCATATTTGAGCACCTCAAATAAAATTTGCAGTACAACATTTCTTTTTAATGAAATGAACAGACAACCAAAACTCAATTTTTTAAATAAGTCATATCTCTCTTAAGAGTTATTTTGCACAGACTGAATCTAACAGTTTTCCCATAAGGTCATGTTGCCTAGAGATATGATAAAATTTTAGTGTGCACAAATACACACTTTTATGTACATATGACAAAATCTCCTAAGGAGTAATTTCTCAGTATATAGTCTCATTTTCACATGACACATGGTACATATTATTTTAATACTGTGTTTGTATTAAGCTGAAGCTGCACCTAAATATAAGTACATATAATTCCATGCTCTCACTGAAGAATTACATGTAGTTTTTTCTTTTCTTTTTGATGCATTTTATAAATCTGTTGTAAGCTTACAAATTATTTCAGTGGAGTCTTTAGGTGCTCCTCTACCAGTCAGCCTTTACTCAAGATGGTTATGTCACTAAGACTGCTGGCTCCAGAGAAGCCTGCTCAAATCATGTGAATGGAGCCAACTCAGTCAATGAACACAGGACCCCAAAAGTTTCTTCTCCCTAGATAAGCTAAAAAGATATCTCAATAAATTTCATTCTCAAGAGTGAAAATACTATATAAGTATGTGACATGTTCTTAATTGAAATGCCATTCTCATTAAAATGTTCTGCATCTTCTTACAGATTACAGTTAATATTCTTTATTCATTTTATGAAACCTTTATTTTATTTTAATATTTAAGTTTATACTTATTTTATTATAAGACAATATGCTGTTTTATTGTATTGATATATTATGTACTGATTATTGTATTGTATTGTATTTAGAAATTTTATTTTAAATAAAAATAATAACTATACATATGAAGTATAATGTAAACTTTGCATCTATGTGTACATTTTAGAAGGATTTAATCAAGTTAACCATCATCACAGTAATGTGACTTAATTATGTATTATATATTCCAAAACTGCATTCTCACCATAAAATTAATATTGTTTGAATAAAGTCCAATACTCAAAATTTGTTATGCCTCATTTTTAGTGTATAAATCAGCAGATTAATAAATGATTTGCAGAACTCTAGCATTCATATGAAAGCTAAAAATAAAACTTTTAAAGAGAGTAGTGTCTATTTATTCTTCATATCTTGGGTCAACTGTAAGTCTTCTTGAGAATTTTACCTTGTAGTCCCTTGTGGGGTTTTAATGTTGGTCAGTCTCATCATTAGCTTTCAATATGCATAATGAGGATTATAACTCTTTATATTACAAAGTACTTATATGCAAGGGTAATAAATCATATAATGATAAATTACAAACAAGATGAAATGCACAGCATTTGAAATATCCATTAGCAGTACAAACTCCTGTTTTGTTTTGGCTTCTTTTTTAGTGAGTAAATATGAATGAACAAGTGCATTTTTTAAAATATAATACTTTGGATTAAGCTACTCCAAGGTCTGACTCTTATGTTACTTGGCTTAATGAACATCATAGCTAAAGAAAATATGAAGATCTAAATATAAGAGGCAAATCTTAGGCTATACTTTTTAAATGAAACTGGAAATTTCATTTATCAAATCTAAATGTGTGTGCGTGTGTGTGTGTGTGTGTGTGTAACATGACTTGCTTTTGTATAGTTATAGGTTTTAATTTTAATCTTTTAACTTTAAAATCAGAAGAAAACAAACAACCTAATCAACAAATGGGCCAAGGACCTGAACAGACACTTCTCAGAGGAGGACATACAATCAATCAACAAGTACATGAAAAAATGCTCACCATCTCTAGCTGTCAGAGAAATGCAAATCAAAACCACCCTAAGATACCATCTCACTCCAGTAAGATTGGAAGCCATTATGAAGTCAAACAACAACAAGTGCTGGCGAGGATCTGGGGAAAAGGGTACACTTGTACATTGCTGGTGGGACTGCAAATTGGTGCAGCCAATTTGGAAAGCAGTATGGAGATTTCTTGGAAAGCTGGGAATGGAGCCACCATTAGACCCAGCTATTCCCCTTTTCGGTCTATTCCCTAAAGACCTAAAAAGAGCATGCTACAGGGACACCGCTACATCGATGTTCATAGCAGCACAATTCACAATAGCAAGACTGTGGAACCAACCTAGATGCCCTTCAATAGATGAATGGATAAAAAAAATGTGGCATTTATACACAATGGAGTATTACTCTGCATTAAAAAATGACAAAATCATAGAATTTGCAGGGAAATGGATGGCATTAGAGCAGATTATGCTAAGTGAAGCTAGCCAATCCCTAAAATACAAATGCCAAATGTCTTCTTTGATATAAGGAGAGTAACTAAGAACAGAGTAGGGACGAAGAGCATGAGAAGAAGATTAACATTAAACAGGGATGAGAGGTGGGAGGGAAAGGGAGAGAGAAGGGAAATTGCATGGAAATGGAAGGAGACCCTCAGGGTTATACAAAATTACATACAAGAGGAAGTGAGGGGAAAGGGAAAAATAATACAAGGGGGAGAAATGAATGACAGTAGAGGGGGTAGAGAGAGAAGAGGGGAGGGGAGCGGAGGGGAGGGGGGATAGAAGAGGATAGGAAAGGCAGCAGAACACAACAGACACTAGTATGGCAATATGTAAATCAATGGATGTGTAACTGATGTGATTCTGCAATCTGTATATGGGGTAAAAATGGGAGTTCATAACTCACTTGAATCAAAGTGTGAAATATGATATGTCAAGAAATTTGTAATGTTTTGAACAACCAACAATAAAAAATTAAAAAAAAAGAAATTATATGTATATATGTTACAAAATGACACCATGGCTTATGACTATTAAGTTACTTATCATCTTACAATTCAGCCTGTGTGCTTTGTTCTCCCTGAAGCTATGGACTCAGAGAAGCCATTAGTTAGGTTCCTATCATTGGGGACTTTCTTTTTTAGCCAGACTTTCACTCTCCTATTTCACTGTCTTTTTTTGTGTGTGTGCCTACTCCAAGCCCCACTTCCTCCTGTTACTTGCATAATGTTGCTGATCCCTTTCTCCAGTTCTTTCACTTGAGGCTGATCTTGTCCTAAACAGGCAGATGTTTTTTTCTTACTAATCTTGTTTTTTCCTATTGGAAATCTTGATGACATGGATATATTCTTCTTCCTTATATTTTACTATAGATCACTTGTTGTCATATAAAAATTTCTTACATAGCATGAAGTATGTTTATTGTAAGATTCTTTTCAGTGAAGAATAACATTGGAAATTTAGAATTATTTTGAAGAAAACATAGGAAGTTCCAAATCTTAGAAGTTAGACAAGGGGGGAATTATAGAATAGAAAATTAATAAGAATTCTATCATAAATTTTAAAATGAAACATTTTTGTGATAATCATCTTAATGGGATCTTTTCTTTCAGTATCAAATAAAAGTATTTTTATGTGTTGTATTGAATATGTTTTGATTGTTTTCATTTTAGAAAAGAGGAGAGAAAATCTTTCCTTAGAAATTTTGAAATAATTTACAAGAAAATAGGGATATTTTAACCCTTGAAGGAAGCACAGAGGTCATTAAATTCTTATTGAAAGTTAACTCATCAAAACATTAGCATTATCTTTCTGTAAAATTCAATATAATTGTATACAATTCCATTTTAAACAGGAATGGCAAGATACATTTATGCAATGTTTATTCTCTTTTATATCAGCTTCAAGCCTTATATTTAATTTTTTTTCTTTAATTCAGTAATCTCTTCAAGGAACTTATATTACTTAGACTTTACTTTTAAGTCTTTCACTAAACCTTATTGAACCTCTCTACTACTGCTCAGTGAGTGGGAAAATATACTGATGTTATCTACTGGTAAATTTTTAGATTAAATCTAAGGTTCTGATATTACAAACTAAAGAATACAAGTTCTTACTTAATTTTATACAAATATGTTTGGCTTTATGGGCATGGATGATACTTCTCTCTGCTAAATATTATGATATGTTAAATATTGGCACAGGTGCTTTCATACAATCGCTTACTTAATTCAAACAAAGGTAAGGAACAAAGTCTTCACACCCATTTAGGAAAGGAAACTGAAGTTTGAAGAGTTTATTCAAAGTTCACATAACCTAGAAATAAATGATCTAAGAGTCAAAAAAAAAAAAAAACACATCTAATTCCAAAGCCATGTTCTCTCCTCCCTGCAATACTAATATATATTTTTTATTTTCCCTTATAAAGATGTTATCATGTTTTTTAAAGCATTTCTTATCTTTTTGTATATTGTTGAGCAAATATGCAATTGAGTAAAATTTACTAGCATTTCCAAGGGTGTGAATATTCTAACATTATATAAGGTCTGAATTATTCTCTATTCTATTTTGGGTGTCTAAAGGAGAGTAAGTATAATCATCTGAATATTTAATGAAATATGTTAATGATTCTGCTATTTCAACTCCACAGAGATTGATGTAATGACTGCTTTTCTACCTGCTAATTGGTTTTGACAACTTTTGCAGATGGTCTCATACCTTCCAATGTGAAATTTCTTGTCTTAGAAATAAAAACATTGCCTCACATACTTCACTGGACTGTTATAACATTAAAGAAATCAATATGGGGGTTGGGGATGTGGCTCAAGCGGTAATTCACTCGCCTGGTATGCACGGGGTGCTGGGTTCAATCCTCAGCACCACATAAAAATAAAATAAAGATGTTGTGTCCACTGAAAACTGAAAAATAAATATTAAAAAATTCTCTCTCTCTCTCTCTCTCTCTCTCTCTCTCTCTCTCTCTAGCTATCTTAAAAAAAATCAATATGTATTGGCAGTGGAGTGGCATATATTTATACCTCTCTCCTGCCAGCATTTGAATAAATTCATGAAATAAAAATGTTGAGGATGTAAATACAGACAACTTTTTTATAATTAGACTTGATTATTGAAGGTCGTTTTGAATTGAACTTAACAAAATTACCATCTCCTAAATCTAGATGTTAGCACGAATTAGTGAACAGAGGAGAACTGGTAATATATTAACAGGTTATGCTCATAAAGCATTGTGACCTTGTTTCACACTTTGTCAGATACAAAAGAGCAAGAGTTGGATGAGAGCAGTATATTTCTTGGCCAGCCACCAGAAGGCATGGCATGAGCTCTGAACCAGTTTGATTCACTTCCAGAGCTGATCAAAAAACTAATGTGGCCCTTTTCATCCCAAGTCTGATTTTGTCATCTGTCCAGGGTAGGATTTAAGGTAGAAGATTGCTAATTCCCATCCAATTTTAATTCTCTTTTTATACAATTAAATGATAATAATTAGCTGAGAATGAGTCTCCTAGTTTTAAAGCTTCCCTTTCAGTTATGTGGTAATGAGATTAGGTGGAGCTTGCTTTTGGTTCTGTCTTTGTACTGAGAAGAGTAAGTCCTTCCTTCCCTTCTTCCTCCCTCTGCCCATTTCCTATGCCAGCTGGAAAGCAGAAAAAAAAAAGACATCTTTGATCATGCATTAAGGCCCATCCAAAGAATGAATGGGAAGAACACTGGGAACTCATGTTCTAAGGATCAGTCCTAAATCATCTGCCTTGTCTCCTGAGGGTGAAATAAATTATTCTGTGTTAAAAGCCATATATTTTGGAAGCTCTTGTGCCATCTAGTAGCAATCTTACTAATATCTATAAGAACAATTAACGCTGTCCAAATATTTCAGTCATATAAGTCACCAGTTATTCACTAGTAAGAACAATTGAGATACCATTTTCAGAGTTCCTTTAGTGTAATCAGTTAGCGTCTCATGCTTATAAAAGATGGCAAATTTCTGAGAAGAGAAACATTCTATCATAAAGCCTGGATTCTGCATTTAAGTAACAGAAAGCTCAGCAGCTTAAGTATAAGAAGACTAATAAGTATCACCAATGTCCCCTGCCCAAATTCTGAAGCAATGGATGGAAATAAGGAACCACTCATGTGGTTACCAATATTATCAGAAGATAATGGCTTTTTCTGTCCCTGAAAATCAGAATTAGATAGATTGGTTCAGCTACAGATGGCATTATAAAATGATAGGTCTGCACAGAATAAAGTCTTTTCTGTGGATAACTGTTTACTAAGACATTTATGATGCAGTAGTTGAATACGTGTGTGAATTTTTCCTTAATCATGTGATCTATTCCTCCTTTGCTAGAAATGAGTAAGTTGAGGGAGTGAAGGATGCCAGTGACACTACATTACTTTATTTTTCTCCAAATGGCTGGAAACATCAAGAAGCAGTTACTTCTCACTTTTCCAAAGATTTTGCCATTCACACATTTCCTTACACTATTAAACTTACAATCTGATATGTAGCTTTTGTACATTGAAGAGTCAATGAGTTGTTAGACACTTATGAGACCTCTACATTCATGCAAACTATTTCTATGTAGTATCCTCTTCAAATACTAATGCTAGATAGATCATTTTTGTCTCTAAAATGCAGAAAAATACACCAAAACTATCTTTTTACTAAATGAAGTCCATGAAAACTTTATCCATATCTGAAAGATTTATTTTCAGTTCTCTTTATGTCTACCCTTGTGCAACACGCTACAGCAGTGATTCAGCAAAGAGATTAAAAGTCAGTAATAAAATTCTGAATTTACTATATATAACAACTACGGTAGTTTTGGACAGTGTCAAATTGGTGAAGGTGTGATGATGTTTACCAGGTTTCATTTTCCTCTATGGATCCAAGTTAGAGTTGGTTTAAAAAGTAACATAAGTGAAATTTTGAGAAGCCGAGTGAAACCTATCCTGATTGTCTGGAGGTGCTGGTGATTTAAGCTGGGAACAGATGTTGATGTAGCCTGTGCACCTCACCTGCACTCAGTCTACCCCATCATTAGAAAAAGACTCAGCAATGCTGTCAAATTAATACTGGTCCTCTGTCATCCAGTCTCATATAGAACTCTTCTTCCTCCAGGTAGCTAATAGTCCCAGTTTCCATAACAAACACCAGTTTGAGATGGACTTCCTCACCACCCCTCTTTTGTGATTTCAGTGTGGCTGGTGGACATGTTGAGCTTCACAGATTTCACTGTAAGCTTCTATAGTCCACTTACTCCAGCATTTAATAAGGGATGGTTACTGACTTTCATGTGATACTCCAACTGTTCATCCCAAACTATACTGCTCTTCCTCTCTTAGGTTCTAATTACATAATACATCTATTATTTATATTATAGTGTTCATAGTAGCTGTGCTTCTCTAATGAAAGACTGACTATCCAGCCACTACACAGGCAATTCCCAAATTTAAATACAAGTTTCCTTTCAGTGCTGAACTCCAGAGGAGAAATTCAAGTAGACAGATTCAGTGGCTTAAATTTCAAAGATATAAGCATCTAAAAGAGTTCCTATTGTGAACTAAATTCTCCTGGCCTTTTATGCTGAGGTCAAGGAAATTAGACACCTGCATTAAAACTCTCTAAATACTTGTTCTTATTCTCTGCTGAAGAGTTCCTTAAATAAATACACAGAATAAGGTTTCTTTCAGTAAATGCAACCTGACTCTCAGAATAGCTGCCATACCTGTGTTGGCCTCAGCTATTCTATAGGTTAATGCAAACTTCTCATAAGTTTTGCCCCAAAGCACAAAGGACTAATAGAGAACACAGATCATGCTGAAGTGAACAAGTGTCAGTGTTGCAGACTGAGGGCACAAGTGGCTCTTAACAACACAAGCAAGTTTTTCAATTGAAATAATTAAATGTTCACAGGAAATTGCAAAATTAGAACAGAAATCCCATGTATACTTGTAGCTTTCTCCCACTGGATATATATTAATTAATTGCAGCCAAATATTAGAAGTATGAATTTAACACTTGACATTTGTGTATATTTATGTACATCATGTGTAGGAACCAATGGATCCTGGTGCACAATATTTCATCCCCAGACATGGCCCCTAGGAGTGCCTCTGTTAAGTCATACTATGTCCCTGACTCCTTAACATGCCTAAATTCTTATTCCATCACCATAATTTTTTCATTTCAATATTTCAAAAGATTGAATCATATAGTATGTTTTATTTAATTTTTTTTTCCACTCACCATGATGTCCTTAAAATCCACTGCAATAGCTATGCAGGCAAGTTTTTTTGTGTTTATTACAGGCTAGTATTCCATTGAAGGAATCTTCAGTTTGTTTAACTATTTACCTAGTTAGGGTCATTTTGGTGGTTTCCAGTCTTTGACTACTAAAATAAAGCTGCTATGTATATTATGCATGATTTTTATGTGGAATATGTTTCAAATGCTCTGGTTAAATTCACAGAAATGCAATTGTGTCTTATGCTAGTGTTTGTTTACTTGTCTTTTTAGAAAAATAAAAAAAATTCATATTTGCTGCAATTGTTGAGATTTCTACCAGTAGTATAAGAGATTTAGTTTTCCTGCATTATAACTAAGATTTACTATCATTATTTATTATTATTATTATTATTATTATTATTATTATTATTATTATTTAACTATTTTGTTAGGTGTGCAATGAAATTTCATCACAGTCTGAGCTTTAATTTCTCTAACTTTTGATCTTTTTTCTTTTTGGCACTGGCGATGGAACTCAGGGGCACTTAACCATTGAGCCATATCACAATGCTTTTTTTATTTTTTATTTTGAGATAGGGTTTAGCAAAGTTTCTGAGGTGGGCTTTGAACTCATCATTCTCCTGCCTTAGCCTCCCAAGTTGCTGGGATTACAGACATGTGCCACCACACCCAGCTTGTTTCTCTAACTTTCAAGAGATGTTTAATATCTTTCCATTTGCTTATTTGCCATTCATATATCTGCATTGTGGAATATTTTATCATGTCCAATACCCAATGTTCAGTTGGATTTTTTTGGTTGAATTTTTGAGACTTCTTTATAAATTATATATCTGATTTTTTTCTTAGATTTTATGGTTTATAAATATTTTCTACCTATCTGTTATCTTTTCAGTCTTCTTAACAGGATCTTTTACAGAACAAACATTTGGGGAAGTAGATAATTACAAATTAAATTCTCCTCGTTTTCATAAGCCTATTATCTATTTCATAGTGGCCAAGCTGTGTTAATTTGTACATTAGGAGGAATTGGTCCAATTCACTTAGTTGGCTAAATTCCTGCAGAGCTGTTTGTGAAATCCATTTGTTATCTGCAGGGTATACAGTGATATCCTCTGTTTGGTTCCTGGTATTAGTAATTTTATTCTTCTCTCTCTCTCTCTCTCTCTCTCTCTCTCTCTCGTCTTGCTGTTAAGTTTTGACAATTTTATTAATCTTTACAAAGGACAGGTTTTTGTTTTATTGAATTTCTGTATTGTTTTGCTCCTTTCAATGTCATTGATTACTGAATTTATAGTTTTTATTTCTTCTTTTTTAATGACTTTGAAACTTTTTCTAATGTAGGCATTTTGAATTTTAAATTTGTCTTCCAGCATTGTGCTACCTGAATCTTACAAATTTTCATATTCTGTATCTTCATTTACATTCAATTCCAATGAATCTTTTTAAATATTTATTTTTAAGTGTATATGGACACTACACAATACCTTTATTTTTATATGGTGCTGAGGATCTAACCCAGGCCCCGCCCATGCTAGGCGAGCACTCTACCTCTGAGCCACAATCCCAGCCCCCTCAATGAATTTTTTAAAACTTCCATGGAAAAATTCTTCTTTATTGTTTATTTAGAAATATGTTTTAAGTTTCCAAATATTTGACTTTCTCTTATTTCTCTATTATTGATTCACAATTTAAATGCATTATTCTAATTCTTTTGAATTTATTGATGATATTTTCTTAGCACAGTATTTAGTCTAAATAAACATATATATTGCATAATAACTAGAAAAGAATTAGGATTCTGATATTGATGTTGTTTATTGGAATATTTACTAAATAATTAGATCATGTTAGTTGATACTGTTTTGGGGTTTTGCTAGATCCTCACTGATTATCTGGTTTCTTTTTTTTCATCAGTTTTTGAGAATGAGTTTGAAGTCTGTAGTTATAATTATTGATTTGTCTACTTTTATTTTCAGAAGTTTTGCGGCTGTGTTGTTTGGCATATACTTATTTAGTGTTGCTGTGTTTTGGGGATATTTATCAGTTTGTGGATATAGAATTTTTTCGCTATACCTAATAATATTCTTTGTCCTGAAGTTTACTTCAACTGATATCAAGATAGTTACTCTTTCATTATTTCAATGTTTATATGATACATCCCTTGTTTATCATTTTAATAACAACTTCTATGTCATTAGATTTTGAGTGAATTTCTTAAAGATAGTATTTAGTTGGGTCCCATGGTAAATTTTTATTCATTTTTTAGATTATTTCCTTAGTTCATTTGTATTTAATGCAATTTCTGATACATTAAGACTCTTCTGCACTTTCTGGTTTTTGTTGATTTGTGTATTCCTGTTTTTCATTTTTATGCTTTGCCTTTTCTAGCCTCATATGTGTTGCTTAAACATTTTTAAAATTCAATTTTGATCTATCTATACTATTTTTGAGTGTGTGTTTGCAAGGTTTTTAATATTCACTTGGTTTTTTAACATTATATATGCTTAACTTTTCAAGTTCTGCTGGTATTTGCATTTTCCAAATTTAAAGAGTAGGTATAAAAACCTTATGTTTGTATGTCTCTTGACCTCAGTTTATAATGCAATTGTCATAAATATTTTCTCTACAAATGTGAAGAACTACATAAGATATTGTTACATTTTTACTATGTTCAATATGCCATAGATGTTTGAAAATTGTATCTTAGTTATGGGATGAATTCCAGACTACATTGTTTTAAGTCCAAAATAACTATCAATTTAATGGAGAGAGAAATTACTACAGATACTGTTTTTTATACTTCTAAAAGTTTACATATTTACAGAGGGTGTTGGATTTTTTTCCATTGAAAAATGATACTACAGGCCTATATAAGTTTTATGGATCATTAAGGAGATATTTAGAAGAAGAATCTAGAAAGTTTATATGCATAATGAGTTAATTACTTTCAACAAAATATTGTGAGTTTCTATGCTGATATGCTATAAAGAAAATTTGGGTTCACAGAACGAATTATAAAGGAGAATTGCATAGATATCCCACTTATTTTAAGGTCTACTCACAGGACCTTTGGTGAGGTATTCTGGTACTACTGAAACATATTTTAAGTAAAACATGTCAAAAATATGTAAATACTGCAGAACTCTCTTGGGAAGTAGAATATTCATCAAATTATTCCCTTTCCTGGTATTCATAAACATACAGTTTGAATAGACATATGAAGTGTATGTGATGGCTGCTTTGCATATAATGAAAATGCAATTTCACATTACTTTTTTCTTTATGCTTCATCTAGAAATAATTTGTACATTAAAAATAATGCTAAATGCTAAAAATAAGCTAAATATAAATGCTAAAAAAAGCTAAATGGCTATGTTTATAGGAAAGTCCTAATAGATTTATGATAAATCAAATATATTTGCTATGTTATATTTGCCTAATAATAATATTCACTATTTTTTACAAATAAGATAATTAAGGAACACAAAAGTGAAACCAAAAAGAGGTATAGCTCTGAGCAGTCATCACTTTTATCCTAAACACAAAGGAAAAATATTTGAACAAACTGAAAATCAATAACTTTATATTCCTTATGAAAATAAAAGCCAAAGATAAAAAGGAAATCTTCATAAATAAACAACAAGAAAAAATACCTTATCTATTGAGGAACAATTATTGGCACTGATATTTTCACCAGAAATCAGCAACTGAGAAAAGAATGATGTTAAATATCTTAAATATTGAAAGAAATATACAAACTAAACTAGAAGTCTATGTTAAACAGAATTATCCTTCAAACATCTAGAGAGATAAAAAATTTATCAGTCAAAAAAAAGCAACATAAAATATTTTCTCATACTTAATTGATCTAATAGGTATCTGTTTGAAATAATGCTAATAGCACGTATTGGGTGATCCAGTGATCATACTATTTGGATTCATGAAATGAATAACAATGTTATAATGGTTTGGAGGGAAGAAGTCAGAATTTTCTGTTATAAAATACCTGTGATACTCAGGGAGTTCTGTAGCAACCAGTTCAAAATGAAGAGTAACATGCTAAGAGAAGAGAGGAATGATTCATAATATGGTAAATTAAAACCAGAAAAGAAGAAAAAGGGGGAAGATAATGTAGAAAAAAATCATTTCAGGGGAATTAAGAAAATAAGACAAATATAACTCACTGTTACCAAATCATTTGTCTTGGGATATTAGTTGAACAAATTTTTGTTTTAACTAAGTCAACAGCTACGTTATTAGGTGAAACAAAATATATGAGAGCTTCAGAAAGCAGTGAAAGACTTAATATCTAGTAATTGTCATAGACAATTAATGCTATGGTTCTGAAGAACATGGTCCTGACCTGGGAAATTTTGAAGACCATTTGGAAGCTAAGCATACAAATTTACTTTGATAAACATACAAATTTATTTTTCTTTTTTTAAAAAAAAGGAAATTAAAAAATTATGAAGTAAAATCATTAAAAAAGGAAAATAAGCAGTAGTAATTTAGCATGATGCCTAGTGCAAAGTAAATTAAAAGATCATTTACTGAAATGACATTAAACTCAGTTTCATTTTTGGTGGTAAGATTTTTGAGTGCTTTATATATCCTAGAGATTAGTGCTCTATCTGATGTGCTTGTGGTAAAGCTTTGCTCCCATTTTTAGGTTCTCTATTCACCTCACTGATTGTTTCTTTTGCTGAGAAGAAGCTTTTTAGTTTGAATCCATTCCATTTATTGATTCTTGGTTTTAATTCTTGCATTAGAGGAGTCTTATTAAGGAAGTTGGGGGGCTAATCTGACATGATGGGGATTTGGGCCTACTTTTTTCTCAACTTAAAGTGGATCAAGGACCTAGGAATTAAACCAGATTCTTAGAGAACTAAGACCATGAATGAGTCTAAAAGACCATGGTTTTAAGACCACGAGTATTGTTCAGAGTATTGATATGTGGATCAAGTGTGAGTTTGAGGGAGGCTCAGAGAAAAATAATAGCAAAAAAAATTCAGATTATCTTGGAGATAAAATTACAAAAAGTTGTCAAGTTTGATTTTAGTAGTGTAAGAAAAAAGAAAATTTGGGAGTATTTCAAGAAGTAATCTATGACCAAGACTTGGGAAGGAGAGCATTTATCAGGATTAGTTTCTAACTGTGGATTAATTTTATATCATGAGGGACAAGGGTATCTCGTTTAAAGCTCCACTATTTATCACAATAATTCAGTGATTATAAGTGTTTATGAAATCATAAGGAACCACCTAAATAACCATTAAGTTAGTAGGTTTGAATGTTCAAAGAAAACAGCGCATTCAACTGTTCTTGGTGCTATAGTGTTAGCTTGGCTATTACAATACTCTATCTTCATTATGGGTATACTTGAGAAAACAGAAAATTGCACCAGAATTAAGGTATTTTGTAGCAATGTTATTCAGGGTTATCAAGTTAACATTATTAATAAGTATACATACTTAGCTGATATAAAATACTTCATGAAGTTCATTTTTATGGTAATATCATAAAATTAAGAGTTAATATATTTGTATGGTTCCTCAGTTTTATAATTTTCCAATAGTTTTAGATTGATACATTTAAAGCATACAGATATCATGTGGAATAATACTCTTAAAGATTCATCAAAATTTTGGTATATTCATTGTCCAATCAATGTGTGTTACATGGTTTTGCAATTTAATATTTTACTGCCTGAAAGATTGATTTGAATGGGATGTTTACTACTTTGAATTGCATGAGATAGCTTAATGATCTTTTTATATTACTCATAATCAATGAGATTTCTAAAACATAATAAAGATAAATGCAATTAAATAATAACTACTTAAAGCCGTTATTCTTAAATTTATTACTTCTACAGCTATAAAAATTCTCTTCCTTTAAAAGCCTTTAAAAGAAAAGTTATTTCAAATAGAATACATTGTTCCAAATTCTTTATCAAGCAATAATGTACACAATAAGGGAATTACATGAGACTAATGACATTCATTAAACTGAATACATACTGTTGTAGCAAGTAAAGTGACTCATTCAAAATAACAGAAATAGCAGGCTAAAAAGCAAAGCTTCTGATTACAGTGTACTTTCCAAGATGACATTCTATTGTGAGGGTTAAATTTAAATAGACAAAGATATTTCATCCTGAGACAAAAAAAATATAGAACAGTATGGATGCTGAGAAATGTTGTGATTAAGTCTAAATTATTTCAGTAAAATAGAAGCTAAGATAAATATAAAACAGAGCTTATAAAAAGTGAGCATGTATTCTTACAACTGCTATAGCTGTTAAAATTATAATTTTATTAGGGAGAAAACTAGAGGTGAATGACTGATATGTTAGCACATAATAGTCCATAACCAAGCTTTGTGTAACTTGGGTTTAAGCAGAAAACTAATGGAAACTGACTAGTTTTCTTCCATATTACTTGATTACATGGGAAGAAATAGAGATTCTGAGATTAGATTGCAATAGAAAACCAAATGAAACAACCAAAGGGTACTGAACTGAGTGCAGGCTGTTACAACATAACTTGACCTCTCTATGAAAGTGTAATGCTGTTGTTCTAATTTTTTTTTTTTAAAATGAGAATATATGAAAGATGGACTTAAGTAGAATGTTTTGAATTTGAAATATTAAAATTGATTATTTCTAGGTGATTACAACAGATGATAAATTTGTCCTATAAGATTACAAACTTTCAGTGTAGAATAAGATTACTGGGATTGATAAGGTCAGGATAGATGAGGAAAAAAGAGTGAACAGATTTTGAATGTTTGTATTATGATCCTCAGTATTAATAATAGGTATTCTACAAAGAAGACTCAATTGTTTGGGACACAGGAAAAGCTAGAAAACCCAGATATCTATTTTATGTTAGGGAGAATGACAAGTCAAATATGGTCACTTCCAAATAAAGTGGGAAAGAAGATAACTCTTAGTTTTATTATTATTTATTATCAACAATAGACAACAATAGACAGCAGAAAGAATGTGGCTAGGATGTGATATTTATGAGGTAGGTAGGTTGTGAGAATATAAAGGTTATTAGATCATATGGCTAGTGAAAGGGTAAGTTGACTGTTAGCAGGAGAAACAAGGAAAAGACAACCCCATGCAAGGTTCCCTACTACCTCTGAAGCAGGATGACTATTAGCACCCCTGGTAGAGACACCTCTGGAGAAACCAGGTCCATAGGGATATGGATGATATTATATCAGGTCCTGATTTTTGTCCCTAGATAGAAGCAGTGATATCCCACTTTGCTGGCAATGTCCTGCTTTGTTGACTACAGCAGCATCAAGCCTATAGGTACCTTGATGTTGGGCTATGGAGCCACACTTTGGTGAATAGGGAACTGCAGGTTGGGAGGGAAGCCCCATGTAACTTTCTGCAGGGAGCCTGGTATGCTGTGGTGGGCCTCTGTAAGGCTGCAGGCGGTGTGTTCTGCCACACTCTTCTTCCATGATGTTTAGTCTCATCTTTAGCCCAGAGGAATGGAGGCAGTTGTCTATGGATTAACCTCTGAAACCATGAGCCTCCAAATACACTATTCCTCCCTTATAATTGTTCTGGTTGAGTCCTTTAGGCACAGCAGCAAAAAAGCTGACTAAAACACTCTCCACAAAAACAAAATGAGACTCAGGTTGAAAGAATTGATTCATTCATCCACTTACAGTGGGGCAGGAAATAGTTGATATAAAGAGCCTATTGGTGTCACACCTGCCACACACCCCGCATCGTCACCCCATATGTCAGATGCTCATTGGTAGAAGGGAGTAAGTATATGCTCATTGGTAGAAGGGAGTAAGTCTCAAGCTGTTACAGTCTGCTTTGGATACCATATGATGACTACCTGTTCAAGAATGAAACAAATACAGACCTATCATGAGAGAAAAATTACATTAGATACATTTCAGATATCTTCGTTTACTTCTATTTGTGATTCTAGAGTCAGATAACTCAGCACTGGAACAGGTTCAGAGAACTCAACCCAGTAAAGAGGCGGGTGGTGTGTATAGAAGGAAAACAGAATTGACATACAGAAACAACTTGATTGATTATCGTTTGGCATTCCCTTATTTGGGTAGGATATGAGAAGGCCTTTGCCTTATATGGACATGGTCTGATAGGTTGCCAGCCTGTGATTTGCTGAAGGTCGGCTTTCTCTTAGAAGATTTTAATCTTAATTTATAGTTCCTTAACTAATCAATTAAGTGGCACTTTAGTATATACAGAGACAGCCTTAATCCAAAACTTATGTATGGATACAGCTGTTAGGTCAAACTTAATTGCATTTACTAGGCCAAAGACAAATCTAGAGAGGAAGACAAAAGAAACCTGTTCCTAAAGACACTACTGAATTCCCATGCTAGGGGACATGATATTAGGATCAGCTCTTGGATCAGACAGTATCTTGATTCAACAAGGAATCTTTTTTTATTGAAGGCATTTGAGGTTTTTTAATAATTAAAAATATCCTAATATTATAAGCCATCTTAAATCTGGGATTCTTTTGTTTTTCTTTCCCTGAATCTTATTTGAATTGATTACTATGTTTCTTAGCCCTGAAGAACCAAAAATACATTCCATGTGAATATGTGTCCTCAAACAATAAGACGTGTTACTTTCCTTTGAACCACTATTTTTTTAATGTCAAGATGCACTATGAAAAAAGTAAGAAGAACATGGTAAGAGAATTATTATTTTTTTCTTTCTTGCCTTTCTTAGAGCAATATCTATGCTTTTTACATTCTACAGTGATTGGTTATAAAACTCCATTTACAAATTCCTGGATATTTGCTCATTTTGTACATATTCAGAGGATTATTCTTTCTTTATCATACTTTTGTGTGGACTTCATACTCTCTTGGTGACCTCTCTAGTACATATCATTTTAGGTTATGAGTGCTGAGTGGGGTATAGTATTGGACTTACAGCACCTGACAATTCAAATTTGGCATTTCCTTTCAACTACATTAACTTATTTTTCAGAGAACACAAATAAGTCCAACTAATATCTGTATTTCCAATACATGCCCTAAATTCTGAAAACCTAATTTTGTTCTATGGTTTGTCACCATCTACGATTTATTGACTTTGCTCTCAGTGACATGTTGTCTGCAACATGGCTGTGAAGAACATAATGCTGTATTGAAAAGAGAGTGAGCAGTAAGCCTCTCAAAGTCACCCCAATCAGCACTAAAGTGTTTACTTTCTCCGTAGCTCATAAAAAGAAAAAAAAAAAATCAGCTAATAACAGTGCCAAACAAGGGTCAGAGCACCCAGCAGAGGCAAAATGCTGCTTCAGGATGAATCAGTTTTATGATGGCAATAACATCTCATTTAAACTTGTCTACTTTATGTACTTTGGGCTATTGGGTCCATAGATATTAGCACTGTGAGTTCACGATTTGAATTGATTATGTTCATAACAGGTAATGTCTCTCACGTACATAATGCCTGTTCCTTAACCAATAGGAGCAGTAATTGATACAAGCTATTTCATTTCATGTTGAGAAGCGCATGTAGATGAAACCAGAGGGGGAAAGATAATCTTTCATATAGAAAAGCCAGGTATTCCCCACTTAAATCTCTGAAGATGACTTCTATTATTGAATAAACTTATTTTTTAAAAAATAAATATCTCTGCCTTTGTTATTTCTATATGAATTGGATATGACATCTTCATTGAATATGTGATAACATATTTGAAATTTCATATTATTTCCAATTCATAAAATAATTAGAATGCTTTTTTTAAAAGAAATATTATGAAGACTTTATTCATTCTACAAAATCCAGATAAAAATAATAATAAAAAAACCACCAAGGCTTCATAGAAAAATCTTTAAATTAATTTTCCTTCTATTTGGCTTCTATAATTTATTATCCATTTATATTTTATGATGCTAATTTTATGTCTGTATGATACATGATCCAACACTAAACTAACTTATAGGTTCTTTTATTGAAGGGACTGCTGTATTGATTATTTTAGAAAATATTTTTATTCTTTTAAATTAAAATGATATTGTTTATGTGGCAGGAAGAATGACTTAGGTAGACATGTACTTAGACACAAAGGCAAAGCCACATGGGACCACACACCCACCAACACAAAGAATTGCAATTGTCCATAAACCTAAAGGAACCATGCTACTATGCCCCTTCCTTAAACAACCTGGAAAAAGCAAAACACAGCTATACATAATGGAAAGGTAATTCCAAGTATATAAAAGGGAACCAAATAAGTAATAGGGTATGTTAAAAAAAGTATTCCCAAGTTACCTAAGATTTCCTTTTGCTAAGCTTTTAAGGGATGGGAAAATAATGACAATGTTATTAAAGTACACTAATAAAATAAGAACTTATGAATATCACTTAGTATCAATTTTTTCATGCAAAATATAGACTTATAAGGACATATTGTGAGTTGTACACTTGTATCATATACTATTCACTCTAGGACTGCTGTGAGGTATATGTTTGTGCATATATACATTTTTAAATATGTATTGCCATATGGTTGTAGAATTTGACAAATAAGTAACAACTCTCATAAAAAAAAAATAAAATAAATAAATTTAGTCTCCAATGATCAATATTTCCTGTGGAGGAGTGAAAGATGTATTCACTGATATTTTTGTATCCACTGACAGCACCATCCTCTTGCTCTGACAGATGATAAACTTTGAAAGGACTAAAAATACTAGCAGTGCTGTTGAGCATTTCCGGCAGGTCTTCCATGTGCTATGAAGTATCACAACCTCAGCGAAGTGTTGGAGCTACCCACAGGCACATTGCATTTGTCTCCTATTATCACATTGATAATCTATGAATTACTTGGTGAATAATGTGTGTTCCTGAATACAATAACAATATGAGAACATTCAAATAGTATATTTATAAAACATAATTTGGTAATTTTAGGCCCTTTCTACAGGACCTTTTCCTTCATTGACCATCGTTTTAAAATAATACTGCTGGTTACACCTATGCTATTTGTGATTAATTCAAATCATATAATCATTATTCATAACAATTGGTATTTAAATAAAATTGAGACAGTCAAAATAACAGATATTTCTTTTTTAATGAAAACTGTCCTGATACTTAGCAGTTATGTAGGCTTCTTTGAATACAATATATGACTTACCTAACTGTGCAATCAGCATGGCATTATATAAAATTTAATTTACATAGATACTTAAATTGATTTCCTAAATCTAATTAAGAATGATTTTTATGATGATCTTCTAAGAGGTCATTGCATTTAAAAATATTCCTTAGGGTATTATCAGACAGATATTTAATGTTCAAGTACTTGGAAAAAATGTCATCAACAGCTTCAAGGCATTAAGCTAGCCTATTTACTTTACAATAATAGCAGGGGGCGGAGACTCCAGTTATCATCTGCACTACTTTTCATGTCTTGCATTTTCCTGTTAGCTCAGCATGCCAAAATAATACTCCTTTTATTATGAAAAATTACAATAGGGTACTTCAAGGAATTAGTTTTTAATGCTTAAATGACCCAAGTTGCACTGATGCAAAGAATTTTATTATGATTGAATAAAAATAATTGTGGTTCCCACACATCCATTTATTTTATTGCTCACAATAAAATTATTGTGAAGCTTAATCACTTGTTTGCTGTGAAACACCAACAAAATATCTATATATTCTTACACAAAGAAAGTTATTGAAAAGGGCAATTTGGTATAATTCACCATTTTCTTATCTTTTTGTCTTTATATTTCAGTATACATAAAAGAGATGCTGAATAGTGAAAAGAAACAAAATATTAAACTTGCTGTGACTGGGATAATGAATGATGACATAAAATTCATTGCAAGGTTCAGCAGATATTCTAAGACAAAAAATAAAACAACAAAAAATGGGGCCAAGATATATATTTAAGACTTTTTCTTCTATTACTTACAATTATCTGTGCTTTTATGAGTGGATAGTATTTTATTTCTATTATCCTCTATCTTTTCATTATATAATATATACTTAATATGATGTATATGTAAAATGAGTGATTGTAGTAATGTGTCTCTGAGCCCCTTTACATTTCATTGAACTGCTACAATTAAAAAAAAAAGTTGGAATTGAACTACAAAGTTGACAAATGAAAATAAGGACACGGTATATGAAGCTAGAAGGTATAGAAAAGAAGAACAAAAAGAAAAGAAGAAAGAGAAGAAAAATGACATAATTTATAAATAAAACAACTTCAAGAAGAAAAAGAAAAACAGAGAAAGAACTTTATACATAGGAAAAATAAATCACATAGGAAAATAATTTGAAACAAAATTGAGAAGATCTATAATTAGTCCTGAAACATGAGAATGCTAAACTCTTATCCTATTGACACATAATAAGAAAAATTATTTTAGGATACAAGAGTTGAGAGAATATATAATGAAATACATAAGAAGAAATGTCAGAAAAAAAAATCTAACCTAATTAACAATAGTCAGAACATGGAGACTTGAACAGAAGAGGAAGAGGAACTGTTATAAAAAAGAATCTTAAAATTCATTTTTATAAATATTTTATAAATCTTAAAATTCATTGTTATAAAAATGAATCTTAAAATATATTTAGAAACATGCACATATTTTAACTCTATAATTAAAAACAAAATTAAAACAAAGAATCATAAATTCTCTGGGGATATATAGCAGAGAGTTTGAATAAGCTTATATTTAAACAGAGTTGTCTGCATGGATAGTGTAATGTTGATCTCTGCATTAAATTAAATATAATCTGTTCTCTAAGCAAAACCTGAGGGTTGTATTGGCAGAGAGTAGTTTCAGGTTTGGAAGGAGAAAAGGAAAATGAAAATATTCCCATAACATCATTTGCATGAAGACAGAAATTATGAGAAAAAAGCATGCAGATGAGGATTCAAATAATTGCAGAGAAATAAAAGTCACATTTTAAACTGTTGGAAAGGTAAAATTATAAGTAAAGACCTTGAAAAAAATTGAAACCACCAATTAAAAAGAAGAATACAGGAATGAATGGCATCTTGATCATTCTGATATGAAGTATGAAAAAAAATAAAAAAGAAAATCATTATATAAAATAAATAAAAAGTACAGCATAGAAATATAGTTAAATCCTCACTAAAAATAGAAAGAAAGCAATTTGCTAACAGCAACAATAATCTCCAACTTTAAAGTACTGAGTGTGTTATAAAAAGAAATGGGATATGGAAATTAGTTAATGTTCAAGAAGTAAACTTGTGAAAGTATGAGAGAACAGGAAGTGTGTGTGGGAGAGAGAGAGAGAGAGAGAGAGAGAGAGAGAGAGAGAGAGAATGAGAATACAGAAGGATCCTAGGAAAAACTAAAACATTGTCAGAAAGTTAAGAAACAGAAAAAAATGGTAATAAACATGTGAAAGTACTTATTTACTTTACATAACTTAGACACACACAAGCATCTTGATAAAATTTCAGTGGAAACATTTAATACACGTCATCATGTAATACATCTCATCATTACAAAGATTATTCTCTGTTGGCCATGAGCCAGAAACAAATAAGAAAACAGAATACCTGATTTTGTTAAAGTAACTACCATGTCCACTAGTCAAAAAATGTGATGTGAACTCAGAAGCCCACCAACTATCACAGCAACTTGGAGCACCCAAATTCTGAAAACAAAACTGAAGGAATGTCTCAAGGAAAATGTGGAGTTGGAGCACATTTCTGTCAATACATAAAGCTCTGCATTCTTTCATACTCATCCAACATTTCTGATAAATGGCAATACTGTCATCCTAAAACTTCCACTTGACTTCAGCTCTGACATAAATGGTTAGACTATCCTCTTTATTGATACACATTTGTATGGATATGGGCTTTTGAAGAAAAAAAATCCTTTATTTTGCTAAATATGTGCTAAATCAGAATAAATATCTTTGTGTTATGTACAATGCAATGATTAAAATAAATTAATTATGACGTCACAATTTTGAATGAAAGTTCAAGACAATTTTACTAAAGTTATTAAATACTAGTTTAAACAAATATCTAATGTTAAAACAAATATTTCAAGAACAACTTAAAAGTAAACAACTTTCAAAGTAAAACCTTTTATTTGTAATATTAAAAACTGAATAAAAGCTTTAAATCCCAAAGACATATGTGCTAATTTTTTCTAATCATAAAAAATATGAAAGCAGCACATATTGACATATTTATTTCATAATTAATAACATGAACTATAAAAAATAAGTAAGACAACACAGTGAGATAAATATTTTTAAAAATTTATATTTTATTATGTGTTTTTTTTATTCACAGAAAGAAATGAGGCAAATTGAGTGTCTTACATGTTCATAACTTAAAATATAAATTTTGCACAAAATATTATGATTAAAATACTTGGCAAAAATACTTTATAGTCTTCCACATCTTCCTTGTAATATAAAACATATTTAATAGGAAGGAGTTTGTGAGGTAAAAAATGGGAAAGAATAATATAGTAATATAGTATAGATGAAGAAATTAACAAATATTGAGAGGAATACTTATAAAATGGAAGACGATACAAAATGCAGTAGAGATATACAAAAATAAAATAAGATGATTTTGAGTATATTCAGAATCTAATCTCTTATAAGGCTTTAAAAACAAAAACGTTTATGCAAATAAATGAAATTAAAAATACAAAGACACATAGGCTTAGACCAAAAAAAATGAAAAAAATTATAATTATATGATAATTCTGCATGTAGCAAACCTATAATTCTAGACAAAAATTATGATTCCTCATGAAAGTATAAATTTAAAAATGTGATAAGAAGACAAATTATTTAGCTAATTATAAGACAAATTATTTTAATAATTATTTGAAGACTAATTTCTTTTTAGAAAAGGTTGAAAACATTTTTAAAAGTTACCAGAATTGCTGACTCTAATCAATATCTTCAAGTTAACCTAATGATATAAGGCTATCTCAGTTACTCAAAATGATGAACATGATTAAAAATAACTAGGTTAATCTCACATAAATATACATGGAAAATTATAAATATGTATAGCAAAAGATTTAATTATCGAAAAGCAAGCAATGACATTGATTTCTGATAGAAATTTATAATTGTGGCCTTAACTTAATTATACCATTCACTTCCAGGCATAAGACAAAATATAACAAATGTCTGTCATTGGCAGATTATGTGGAAGATGCAACTCACAGGTCACTATTATTAAATAAATTCCATAGAATATATATACACACACCTGTTTTCCTGGTATGTTTATACATTGTACCCTGTGTGTGTGTGTGTGTGTGTGTGTGTTTGTAATTGTATGTATGTCTGTGACAGTGTAAGTATGTATCTGTGTGCATGCATATCTATTAAATGTAGAGATAGACTTCAATAAAATGTCTTTCTGGAAATAGGCCATTACTTCTTTTATCTCTTTATTAACTTTATACACATATGACATGGAACTGTATGGCCAAATTATCTGAATCACTTTTTAAACTAATTTCAAAGCAATTCAAAACAAAAAAAAATCTCTAAAAGCTACTACTCAGAAAAAAATATGATATTCATTCATAGAATGAATAGCCTCAACTCATACTCAAAACTAATGAGGGATAAATGATAGGCTAAATGTAAAACAGAAAAAAATAAAGAATTTTTATGCAACCATGGGTAATTTCTTTATGTCTTAGGTAAATGTTAATGTCCTAGAAAGGATATAGAAAACATAAATCACAGGGGATTAAAAATGTGACTAAGCAGTAGAGAGCTTTCTTGGCATGCATGAGGCCCTGGCATGGATATCCAGCACCACACACACACATATACATATATATATATATATATATATATATATATATATNATATATATATATATATATATATATATATATATATATATATATATATATATACATATACGTATGTGTATATAGATATATATATTGATGAACTTTTTAAAATGTAAAATTTATATAAATAAAATTTTAAAAATAAATAATACGTCACTGGGGGAAAGTATTTTCAGCATATATTTCAGTCAAATAGCATAAGTGTGTATGCATGTATATGAGTAAAAACACAACATATAATAAATTCATATGAAAATACAATTATAGACAAAAGATTTAAACAGATAAATCTTTTCACAAAGGAAGTAAAAATTGTCAAAATGACAAACACCAAATGGTGCAGATATAGAGTAACAGACTGCAGTATCATCACTGATAAGGTTAATAGCATTAGACTTATCTGCTATTTAATAGTTGCATACTTTGAACAAATTTTGGTAGGTTTAGTTTCTCTCATTTTTTTTCTAGTTCTGGCCCTGAGCACCTCGTGTGCTTCAGGTAAGGCTTTTACCACTGACCTGTATTTCCAGTCCTTTGGCAACTTTTTCTAAACACATATCCTCCAGCTCAGAAAAAAAAACTATTATCTGAAAGAAATGATAGCATGCATCTGGAAGTAATCTTATACTAGAATTTCCACAGGAGTTTCATTTGTAATAACGGAAAGTTGGAAAGAACTCTAATGTCCCTCACCAGAAAATCAGATAAACGAATTGTGGTGCATTCATTCATTGGAGCATTATTCATAAGTAATCAGGAGTTGCCGCCAGGTGCAACAGGAAGATTCAAATAAATTAGTATGTGAAGGAAATAAGGTGTGCACATAAATAAAACTAATATGACTATATTTTTGAAATTTCTAAGAACAAAAATAGTAAGCTCAATTAACTAAGCACATATTCTGGAGACAGAAATATGTTTGCATTAGTACTAGACACTGAAGGTATCTAGAGAGAATATGCAAAGTGGGAAATGGACTAATTAGGATACCATATACATTCTATCACAAAGAAGTAAGCACAATGCCTGGTAAGTCTTGGTTTTTGGATTCATTTTATCCCTAACATGGCTGTCATGCATCACTGATATATTGAGTGAAACACGTGACCCCAAACACTACCATAGTTTCCAGTGGTGATCTGATCAGGTATGGTCTCTGGAGCAATTAAATGCTGCACTGAAAGAAGTCCTGCTTCTTTAACTATATTATTGTGAACATTGATGCCAGAAAAAAAAAAAAGTAATAGGATGTTTACGGCAAATCCTAGTAGGAGAAAGGAAATGAAGGCTTTTAGTGCAGTGGAGTAAATCCAAGTCATTTGCAGTAGAAATTGATGGAACTCCTGAAAAACTGTTATAGCATGCCACCAGGTCCTAGTACAGATGGGAATTCTGACTGTGAGTCACTAGAGTGGTGACAAAGTCTGTCACATACTGGGTTGTCTCATACTTACCACATAAGAAGGTGAAACTTGGGAGTTGATTGTTCACATAAAAAACACAAATTAATGTGGACAGTGATTTTTTTAAAATTACATTTCTTGAGGTATTGGTGTTAGTTGGCTAGTCAAGTGGGTGAGCAGGAAAAGGGCAATGAAGGGTGACTGAAAATCACAGGCAGCCTTATCTGAGATGCAAGCATCTGGAAGACAGGGTCCTTGGATGTCACAACCTCCCCTAGCCCTAATTACATTCCCTTAAGAAAAAGACCATCCCTTATCACCAAAACTATGTCACAATCCCTAATCACCCTGGCAACTGAACACTTGCTGAGGGGTATGCAAAGGGTAATTAATCCATTAAGGGAAAAGAAAATTGAGGCCAAAACAGGGCCACACAATTTCTTTCCGTCACCTAGTGTAGGAGCACCCCCTCATCCTTTCTTCAAGGCAGTTCACACAGTTGCTATCCTGTCAATCAAAAGTCAAAAGGTAGGCCTGAGTAGTACTCTTGGAAACCTCTGGGGACCTTTCCAAGGAAACTGGAGGGCAGGAGGAGCATGTCATTCTTTTCTTCTCTGAGGGGATCCACTCTCTCCTTTGAGTGTCCCCCTTTTCCCTTTCCTTCTAAAACCTGCTTCCCTGAGTAACATGTCTCAAATCTCTCTGGCATGATCACAAGAACCAGTGAAGAGAGAACCTGGTGGCTGTTTCAGCTTCCAGCAGGTCCATCCTTGTAATGTTGGGGACAAACACAACAGGTTAACCAAAGCCCTCATGCACAGACAGGGAATAAAAGAGTGTGGAAAGATTTATGACCTGAAGCTGTAAGAAGAGCACAGGATAACTACCCAAAGCACAGTCTTTCCCTGAAAAAACAACATAAGGTGATATTATTTGGGACACTAGTGCATATTCATTTTGAAATACTCTTCTTCACTAATAGAGACAGGCACATCCCTAAGCATATTCAGCTTAAGGTCATGCTACATATATTGCATTTTTCAAAAATAGTGAAAGCCTCCTCTCCCACAGAGAATTTAGCATTATAATGAGATTTTAATGAGCAGGTTGTATGTTAGGTCACCTAGAATTGTGGATCTCAGTGACTCAGTAATTTTGGCTGGTTCCTGAGGTGTTTTTTTATTTTTTTTTTTTTGAGGACCTGATCATCACACGCAACAAAAGACAACTTGAAGGAATGTGAAGGAACACTAGTGACCATTTAAAGGAACAATAGCTTTTTTTTTTCCCCCTTAAAAGTTCCTGCCTAACATTTAGAAATATCATTTTATGTTTTGGACATTAAAACAAGGAATTGTATATGTTTGGTACCCACTTTAGGAATGAAGCAGAGACTCCAAAAGGTATTCAAAAGCTTCTCTGCGTTTTTCCCTCCAGGAGTTCTTTCAAAAATCATATCAAGCACTGATAAGTGAATTGACACCCCCAGCCAGCCGGATATTGAGTGACATTTTTCATCACACAGTTTGTGAATGGCCTACCAAAATTAACTTTATGAATTCAGATTCACATATTTGAATACAGCCTTAAATTCTTCCCTTCATAAATATTCACCACAGGTAATATGGAAACAAAAATATCTAACTGGGACTGGAACAAAAAACAAAAACCAACGAAAAACAACCTGGATATTCCATATTTTTGTCAAAGTAAAATGTGGAAGCATTTCAGGATCTATGTTTACCACCATCCTGCACATGTAGATATTAGAGATTGTAACCTTTAGAGGATCAGGAGCCTGTCAAAATTCTTTCTCTACTAAGCTTACTACAATGCATGAATGATGTAGCATGAAGAATCATTTTATATTAATGCTTCCAAGGAAGTTTGAAGACAAACTATTAGTATAAGCTGTCAAGCATTTCTCTGACCCAACCATGAATTTTTTTTTTAAAACTGATGTAAAACCTTCCAGAGCTTAGGTTGGCTTCAAAGTACTTTAGCAAATAGCTAGGAAAAGTTAAAAGGAATTTTTTTTTCAAATTCAGTTGATATACAGTTTTCAGAATCTGACTTTATTGCAGGAGGTTTAGACTGGGGTGAATGAGTCAATGCAAGGATATATTCCAATAAAATTCCACACCTCACTCTGTGTCCTTAGTGTAACAACCTTATTAATAAATTAATGCAATATTTTCAGGGATGTTTTACAGATGACAAAAAATATTGCCAAAGCATACTTTGAATCTTAGAGAAGGAATAATATGAATTGAGGCTATTATGTTCTCTTGCTACTGCTATGAAAATACTTTGTTTGAATAAATTTATGGATGTTCTGTCTATAGGCTATGTAATATATTAAACTGAAACAAAAACTTACAAAAGTAATGGGCTGAAAAATAATTTGAGATGAACAAAGCTGATTCAAAGAATGATGCAGCTTTGTATATAATATTTAATTTCAACAGAGGTCAGTCAATCTATGCCCCTCCCAAGATTAATATGAAGTGCATCCTTGAGCATTTTTAATCATTGTAACCTGAATGACCTTAGAGCAAAAACTAAGTTTAGCTAGGAATTTTGCTACACATCAGCGTTTTACTGAAAGTTCAGAAGTGCTGAGTATACTAGTGCCACTCATGAAACATGTTTATACATTAATGAGGAAAACTTACCAAGAAAATATCTATTTTATAGAGACACATAAAATTAATTTAAAAATATTTTCAAGGAATTAATTTCCCATCAAATGCAAGATTTCATAGCATAATATGAAAATGGCCACTTATGCTGCCAATAAAGTATGTGATTAAGCTGTGGTGTTTGACAAATTGGACCTCAGGATCAGAATCTGAGCAAAGGGAGGGAAAAATGCTTTCTTTAGTGCATAACAAAAGAACTCATGGCCGGGACTCAATTCTAGAGGCTCAATTCTAGACAGACACACTGAGAAGAAAATGAGTATTAAGCAGGAGAGTGAAAAGCAAACTTTCCTTAAGCTATTGCCCTGTATCTTTTTCCTCAGACCCATCTCCTCTGTGAGAAGGGTCAGGTCACTGAAATAGCCATGCCTTGGTCATTACAGTGTTCAGAAGTTGGCAAAAACTAATTGCTTGTTACATATGGATAAGCAAATTAGATTCATTAAGTTTCTAATCACTGACTTACTTGAGATCCTCCTGTGCTGAGTTTATTTGAAGATTGTTACTGCAACACCTTGAATTTGACCCACTGACCTCAGGACTGCCAGTTTCTTTTGTAGCTAGTTATAACAATCTCAGTATAGTAATAGATATGCACTTAAGGAAATAAAAAATAATCACTGAGTTTTAGGTATATGCCAACAACTCAGTTGTTGCTACAGTTTGGAAATGAAAGGTCTCCCAAAGCCCATGCAGTAAGAGCATAGTCACCAGTTTGTTAGTATTGTGAATTTTTGGAAAATTTTAAGAGGTGGGTCTCAGGGGAGGTCTTGCGGACACTAGGGCAATGTCCTTGAAGAGGATAAAGGGACCCAACCCTGTTCTTACATGTCTATTAATTGATGAAAGGAAGATAAAGAAAATGCACATAGCCCAGTGAGGTGGCACATGCCTGCAATCCCAGCAACTTGGGACATTGAGTCAATAGGATCACAAGTTCAGTCCATCCTCAGCAACTTAGAATGGCTCTAAGCAATTTAGTGAGACCCTGTCTCAAATAACAAAAATAAAGAGGACTGGGGATATGGTTCAGTGTAAAGCACCTCAGAGTTCAATCCAAAACAAAAATAGAAACAAAAAAGAAAGAAAAAAAGAAAGAAAGAAAGAAAAATAAATAAATAAAATGCACAGAGACAGAGTACAATAGTAAAATTCATATGCTATGAATTTGTTGTCTTCTTGGCAAAATGGATAAACCAGAAATTATTATGTTAAGTAAAATGAGTCAGGCACAGAAAGATAAATACCCCATGATCTTTCTCTTATATGGAAAACAAAAAATTGATCTCATGGAATTTGAGAGTAGAATTATGGTTACCAGAGTCTAGGTACGATTAAGGATGGGGGACGGAGAAAGTGGATCAATGGATATGAAATTCTAGTTAGATGCAAGTTCTGAAGCACTGTTGGACAGTATGATATATATAATTAACCATAATGTACTGCACATTTCAAAAAGTTAAAAGAAAGAACATTGAATGTTTTTATCATGAATAAATAATAAACATTTGATAAGATAAATATGTTTAGTCTGATTTAAACATTATGAAATGTATACAACTATGGAGTATTACATGGGACCCCATAAATATGTATGATTCTATTTATCAGTTAAAGAATAAACTTTAAAAAAATTAAAATAAAAAAATGGAAGCACACATTAGGAAAAATGGTGGAGTGTGGTCCAATTGTGGAATAAATTTCAAGAAACTATGGGAAAAGAGAAAGCCTAGCCCGGGTGAATAAAGCTGGGCTTGTGAAAATCAGAGTCCCCAGCATGAAAATTGTGCAGAAACTAATTGGATCAAGAAAATGTGATCATTATCATACAGATTCAATAGCAAAGTTGGATAATCCATTGCACAACTGTTCTGCCATGTTTTCAAAATACATTGTACATCACTATCATTGTTCTTTCATTTTGATCATAATTTGTAAATTCTTTGATGGCTACTTATTGCTTAATGACAACTGTCCAACAAAAATATTTTCTCTTTTCCCATTTATGTTCTTAGTGTACTTGGGGTGTATCATATGAATGATACACATATATTATTACTAAGAATAAGATTTAAATTCTAACTTGAGCAGACTGAAGCTATTTTTAACTTCTATAAATCAGTTTTCCTCTGTTGTCAAAATGTTACATTTTGTCACATGGCACGGTCCTTTCCAGACACTGATACTTAATTCACAATGTGATTTTGTACAAGAATCTGGGTTTCAAGCAAAAATACAGAATAATATCAACTTCCTTGATTGAAGTGACTAAGAAAACATCTACTAATTGTCTTGCACACAGTGGGTGCTCAATGAAGAAAGGTGTTTTGCAATTTGTTGTTATTTTTGTTATTAATCTTCTAAATTAAAAAAATAATCAATAATTAGGACTCTAGAATGTGCTACTTCTTTGCTTCTTTGTGTGGTGGATACTTACAAATATCTGTTTTATTATTCTAACACATTTAATAGCAATTGGAAGTGCTAAACCATGGGGAAAAGCTTGAAAAGAAATGGTTGATATTATTATTATTATAATGAGCACCCGAAATCTGTTGAAGGAAGTGGAACTAAAGACATGAAAGGAGCTAGCTGGAGTGAGTCCCACAGACAGCTTCATGAAGACAGCACAGTAACATGTACACATTAACAACATAATTTTAAGATCAATATCAACAACCAGGTCTCTCTCTGCAGGTATATTTTGTATATTCATTGGTTGCATTTAGTTGCCAAATATTTACAACTCAAATTTGAAGTGTTGACATGACTTAACACAGAGATCATAGTTTCCCAGTACATATAGACATAAAATTTTAAAAACACCTTTATGTAAAATTAACACATTTTTAGTTGAAATAGATGTGCTAATGGGTATCTTTAAACCAACGTGGCTTTTTGAGCTTGGGATATCAAGTACAGAAAGTCGGTATATGTTATAGAAATGTTGATACAGCACCCTTACAACAAACTAATCCATCAATAACCAGTGTTTCAAAAGTCTGTAAGTAAGGATTAAATGGGGCAAATCCTTTTTTAGTCTAATCTTCTTAATTGTACATGTTATTTAAAACTTTTTGCAAATGAGCTTTTTAAAGGTTCCTATGAGATACATCTTTGGTACTTAAATCTCTATGTCAGTGTACCATTACGTGACTAGTTGGTATTTAAATGTCAAAAAGGAGAATATTTCTACAAGATTACTGGTTTTGTTCATAGAGTAGTTATCTGTGTTTACTTTTATTATTTTAAATAATTTCTTGGTGAAACTTGTGAAAGCTATCCACTCAAAACAAAATCAAAGTATTGTAGTGATCACACCATTTTTATATTGCATTCATTGATGAATTTCAATGATCCCCCGCCCCCCTGAATTTTTGTACACTAAATTGTAAATATATATTTACAAACTGTTAACTAAAATGGCTCTGTCCCAGGCTTTGAGCATATTTCCTAACATATTCTCCTGTGATTTTTCTTTTCTGGGATGCACTTATGGGGAGGAAACAGGAGAGAAAATGTAGGTATTGTGAGGTGGAGCATGGCTGGGATCAGCAACATGCTCATTCTCATCAGAGTCACAGCAGGCAAGGGAAGAGTATTTACTTGACACTGCTGGTGGCCAAGAAGGGCTCCCTCTTCTAAAAGGGTACTGTAATTTGATACCTGTGTGGTCAAGGGTGAGCCCCAAAACTGTATTGTTCCTCACTTTCTAGGCATATAGTGAATATACTTACAGAAGCTGACTCTTGTGTTACTTTGAAAATTAATTCAGTAGCTGAAAACATAATTTAAATTACAGACACACAGAAACACACCTACTTTCCAAAAAGACATGCTAACAAAGAAAATATGTTTTACTTATATATTTCCTAATTTTGCTTGATAATTCTAATTGTTTATTTTTGACATAAATTTCTACAAATGAATTGTAAAGAAATTTATTATTTATATCCACCTCACAGAGGTTAAAGGAAATTTTCATTAATTTTCACAATGGACTGACAGTTTCTATTTGAGGAAAAAGAACAAAAACAAGTAATATTCTCTATCTAAAAGAAACATAGTCCACACCAAGCTGCATATACTCTGGATTCCTGGGCATTTTATATTGAAAAAAAGAATTCCAATTTTAATCAGAAGAATGACATAGTGGTGGTTGTATCAGGATATTTTTCTTGGATCATACTTGTGGCATAATATAGATTTAATAATTCCTTTTATAAAAGGTTACAAGTTTTATTTGTTGTATTTTGATGCAAACATCTAATTGTAGATAATCTAACCCAAAGAACAGTGGAATTCACAGATCTGATAGTCTGAAAAAAAAAATTGAGTTATTACCTAGTATGCTCCTGATTAAGAAATGAGCATCTGTATAAATTTTTCTAAGGCACATTTAAGTTTCCAGGAATCTTACCCCAGAGCAAATAGAACACCAGGATACGTCAACTCCAAAATGTGAATCTCTGAGCCACAGCTCTGAACTATTTGAGATGTCTTATTTTACCATTTAAATCTGCTTGATAGCATTATTTTTCTCCATGCATGATCTGTAATGTGGTGCTCAGATCCCATAGGCAACTGTGAAAATAATATCTGGTTTAGAGCAGCAGAATTATTTTTTTTTCCCCACAAATAAACCTGTGCCTTCTTTTTAGTCTTTAACTTACAATTTTGATTGTGAATTCAGTCAAGAATCATCCATTACTTACACAGTAAATAATTCAATCCAAGATTTTGCCTATAGACTTCAAATAAATTGATTTTGAAAAAAAATCACTGGAGTTTAGGGATCCTTTGATATGTGTATTTCCTTTCTTTCCTATAGGTTTAACTGAATTATATGCTACTTTTAACTTTTGGAAGAAACTCCATATTGTTCTCATGATACTTCCTTTAATTTACATTGTCACCAGCCGTGAATAAAAGTTCCTTTCTTGGCATTATCACCAGTATTTGTTGTCCTTTACTTTTATGAAATAACCATTCTAACTGGGGCAAGATGGTCTCTTATTGTTTTGATTTGCATTTTCCTGATTGATGATGATGTAAAAACATTTTTCATACATTTCTTTGCCATTTTATTCTCTCTGTTTTAGAACTAACATTCAAATCACTTTCTACTGTAGTTGGATTATTTAATTTTATTATTGTATTTGTTACTGAGTTTTTAGAGTTTCTTATATATTCTGAAGAGTAATCCCTATGAGATGTGCAGTTTGTAAATGTTTCCTTCTGTTTTTCAGGTTACCTCTTCATGCTTGATGATTTCCTTTATTGTGCAGAAGTTTGTTAGCTTGGTATAATCCTAATTGTCCCCCTACCCAACGCCTTTTTTTTTTTTTAATATGTGCTGCTTGTGCTTTATGGGATCTAGCTTCAAAAAGAATATTACCTATAATAAAGTTTTGAAGTTTGTCATCTGCCGCGACCCCTCGCCGGCAAGGGAAAACACGACACAGGATTCTTCTTTCAGCAGTTTATTCAGGCCTTGATTCATGTATCATCTTCTAGTGACCCGTCGCCGAGCGCCCAAGCACAGCCTAATAAAGCCTCCAGCATACCAATCTTAAGCTGCCACGTGGACCTTTCTCATAGGGTGGTAAGGGATTGCGTGCCAATTCTCCATATTAGGAGTTGTTTATCACAGGCCACAGTGGAAGCCGGCGCCATCTTCCAATGGCGGCCACGGTCTAATTAGAACGGCTCACCACAGTCATCCATGTCTTCAGGTCTTCCATTTAGATCTTTGATCTATTTTTAGTTGAATTTTTGGGATATAAGGTTCAACATTCAATCTTCTCCATATGCATACCCAGTTTTCTCAGTGTTCTTTATTGAATAGACTGTTCTTTCTCTGCTGTAGGATTTTGCCACCTTCATAGAGTATTGATTTGCAGCACATGCATGAGTTTATTTCTGGGATTTCCATTGAGTTACATTGGCCTTCATGTCACTGTTTTATACAAGTACTGTATTGTCTTGATCATTGCAGCTCCATAGTACGTCTGGTGATCAGGTGTTGTGATATCTTCGACTTTATTCATTTTGTTCAAGATTGCTTTTACTTTTTTTAAAAAGTACTTTATATTCCACATAAATTTTAGGATTTTTTTTTCAGTTTCTGCAAACAACCATGTTGGTATTTTGTTAGGGATTGGATTGAATCTGTAAATCACTTTGGATAGTATGAACATTTTAACAGTCTTAATTCTTCTAATGTATGAACATGGAAGGCCTTCCCATTTTTTGTGTATGTGTCTTCTACAATTTTTGTCATTAGTGTATTATAATTTTATTGGAAAGGGTGTTTGCATGTTTGTAGTTAGTTTTCTTTATTTTATTTTACTTTTATAGCTATTGAAAATAGAGTTGTATTTCTCAGAAATTTCCTTATTTGGCATATAAAAATGCTACTGAGTTTTGTACACGGATTTTGTATCCTTTAACTTTACTGACTATATTTCTCTCTTCTAAAGTCTTTTGGTGGAGTCTTTAGGTTTTTCTGTATATAGAATTATGACATCCACAAACAGATAATTTGACTTCATCCTTTCCAATTTGTAGGTCTTGTTAGCATTTTAAATTACCAAGGAATAGATACATTTTATCAAAATATTATAATAAGTGTTTACTGTTTGAAGAAAAATATTTTTACCAAAATTTAAAAATTCAAACCAAATGTCATAAATTATTGTAACTGAAACATGAGAAATTAAACCATGCAACAAGAAATGGTGGATGAATGCTTTATAAAAATAGGACATGAATATATTTCAAAGCAAAATCCACTAGGTCTCAAAAGCAAGGAACCAGAAAGATATTACTGATTTTGACTATATACAATATAAAATAGGTTTTAAAGAAAAATGCAATGAGGGCTGGGTTGTGGCTCAGTGGTAAAGTGCTTGCCTCACATGTATGTGGCACCTAACATTAAATAAATAAATAAAGATTCAATGAATGACTGAAAAAAAAGTTAAAAGACTTCAGGAAAATATTTTTAGCACATTTAGAAAAATCTGATTTTCTTAATAATCAAAGAGATTTAAATACAAAAAGGAAAATGTGAATCAAATAATGGACACTACTACTGATAACAATGAGAAAATAAAATCACCCATAATTCAAGAAAATTAAATGATAATAATGAGAAACTATTTTCGTCATACTGAAAAAATTATGATCATTGAAAAATAAGAATACAAAGCTGGCATGTTTCAATAGTGTTGTTGGCTAATATTGAACTGATAAATTCTTTGGAAAAATAGTCTAGAGTTTGTTGTCAAAGCAGTTTTTGGTTAATATAAGTTATGATGCCCCTAAACCCTACAGAGATAATTACATGTTTTCAAAAGATATGTTCATGATTATCTCCTTATATTATTTTGAAATATTTTTTGTCCAAGGAATCATTCTTATGTTTATTAGTGTGAAACTAGTAGAAATCCTTTAATATCAAAATCTCAGAAGATAATAAAACATAAAGAGAAATTTATAAGTGTTCTGAAATTGTGAGATGCTGAGATATATTGAAATTGCAAAGAAGGAAAGTGGAAAGACTATACAATTAAGACTTTTGTAAATATAATTGTAATTCTTGGCAATAGCTCAATCTACCATAAAACATGACACTACATGACAAATATTTCAGGTAGAAAGTAGGAGACAATTTATGTTTACAATGAGTGTAAATTTATTGAACTCACTAGGTTGAAAATATATTAAACAGGCTGGGATTGTGGCTCAGCAGTAGAACGCCTGCCTAGCAGGGCAGGACCTGGGGTCGATTCTCAGCACCACATAAAAAAATAAATAAATAAAGCATTGTGTTGTGTCCATCTACAAAAAAGATTTTTCTCTCTCTCTCTCTCTCTCTTAAAAAAAAGAAAATATATTAAACAGTTATAAGAGAATAAATGCCATCTTTTCAATAAACTATCTAACATCCCCACTTAAAACTGCAGTATCCCTAAGACTACTACTTCAACTGATTGGCCTGATTTATTCCTTTTAACGTTTATTTTTCCATATTGCTCACATTTTCTCACATACTCTATAATTTACTTATTTATTCAAATATCTCCTCAGAACATAACATTTTGCCCCTAATTCATAAAAAGAAATCTGGCATGAAATGAAGCAAACATTAATAGATTGTTAATAAATGAGTCACTCCACTGCTCAGAATCATTTACATTTTATAGTGTTGGTTATAAGATCCTGAAGGAGTCGAGTCAGTCTCTACCCAAAATCAGTTATCAACACCCTGTGTTGTGACTACACTGCTTCTCTTCTCTTTCTGTGATTCCATGTTCCTATCTACAGGCACATGGATCCAATTATTTTTATTGAACTATTTTTTACACTGATAGTATTTTTTTTTTAAATTCATCTTGCAAATATTAGCTTAGATACAGATTTCCTAGAAAGAGTTATTCTGGGCAGTTGGGGCCCAGAATTATTCTCTTTAATTCTTTTAGCAGTCAATTACTTTAGTTCAGAGATTTGAGAGTATTTTCAGTGTGCTGACTGACTTAATGGTTCTTTTTGGACAAAAGCTCTTAAAAAATCACACTTCATTCAAATTTTGATATAGTAACTCCCAAATAGTATTTTCAAAACAATTTTCTAATGAATAAATGGAAATATCATAATTTCTTTATCGTTTACACTCAGTTATGTAGAACAGAGTCCAATGCTATGTGCATTGTAAGGCACAGTAAATTTTTAATGAATGAATTCATCTCATTCAGCTGTTAGTTTTTATCTCTATCCCATAGTGCAAGGTAGAATTTTTCTTATTTAGTTAAGAATACATACACCTTCAAAAAAAAAAAAAAACAGGCATAAAAATGACAATAAGTACATAATTGTAATACTGACATGATTTGTATTCCAGGCTCTGGGCCAATTGTTTTACATATTTTATCTCCATCGATTGCCATTTTTATTTTACAATGTGCACATCATCCTAATTTTGAATTAACAAATTTAAAAACCTTAAATAATTTATCCTGGTTCATATCCTAATGAATCTCAGAACTGATTTTACTTTTACAACTCAAATTCTGTAATCTGCAAATTTATACTTTTTCTTGAGAATTATCACTTGCATTCATGCCTTTTTCCCAACAAAATGGCAAAATTTTAGCCAACTTTTTTAGCTACTAGTTTTCTTTACTGTCATCTCATAAAGTTCCTGGAATTGTCAAGTGCCATGAAAAATGGAGATAACACACATGTCTAGATTTTTAGTTATAGTCCAACATGAGAGGCAAGGATAGAAGAAACGGTGGAGTCGTTGTCAATCTTTAAAGCAGGTGGGAGAGATGAATCCAAAACCACTGGGAAAGAATTTTCATAGCAATAAAAAAGACATGTGGGTGATGCTGAAATAAGCCAAAGAATGAACATGAATATATGGTAAAAATTGTGATATGATATAACTTTAATAAAGCTATTTGGGGGAAGGGTTACAAGGTATTGAATTTAGGGGCACTCGACCACTGAGCCACATCCCCAGTCCTATTTTCTATTTTATTTAGATTTAGGGTCTCACTGAGTTGCTTAGTGCCTCCCTTTTTCTGAGCTTGACTTTGACTTGCAATCTTCCTACCTCAGCCTCCAAAGCTGTTGAGATCATAGGCATGCACCACCCTGGCCCAGTTTAAGCTATTGTTTTGGTGGCTATGTGTTTCTTGATTGACTTCAGTTGTTTCATAAGATTGAAGAAGACAGTAAGTTGGTTTTGGAGTGAAATCATAATAATACATTGAGAAAAAAATCATTTACTTCTAAAGATGTCAAGAAGCAAAATATTAAATGATATAAGGCTGTAGAAAGTGAAAGTTAAACAGGTTGAATCACTTTGAGTATTTTAGTGGTTCAGAGTGAACAACCTTGTGACTTTATGTTCATGAGAAACAAACAGAAGAAAATGAGGAGATTAAGATGTGGGAGAGAAAGTGAATTTATTTAGTAGAACCCTGCCTCAGTGATAAATAAACAGTTGTCATTTAGAGAATGGGTGGGTTATACTGAATGGAAATGAGAATGCCTTGTGTTTTGACGGAGTGTTTAAGAAAGCTAAAGTAGGGAAATTCATCTTTATGTACATGTGGTAAAAATGATTTGAAAAAAATTTGCTTATTTTTATTTTTCCTTTGAAGTGAAAGTCAAAATCATTTGCTAGCAATGGTATCAGAGTTCAGGATGAAACACTTGAAAGTTTCCCAAGATCATTAGAAAGATTAAAAACACAGAAGTATTATGGTACTATTGTAATATCAGGTGATTGGGATTTACAGAAATAACTTTGTTAAATACCTGAATTTGTGGTTTAAAACCAGCAATTTACTAAAACTTAGAAATGGAGAAGATTGCTGGTGTTTATTCAGAGGTTGAATTTTGGAGGGCAATTATGAAAGACTGGTAAGTACAGCAACAGCAATGAGAATATTGAAAAACTGACTGAACTGAATTATAATGATGATATAATTTATTCAATCTATATTTGAGCCTAAGGGGAATCCCATATCTTAATTATGCTGTCTGCTTCCTAGCACAGTAGATTTCCTTTCAAATGAACCTTATAGTCCATGACCCATCATTTATACACTCAGTCTTAGTTATCTGATCTTAACTCTTTGTGCAGTTTTCTTGCTCTGACATCTGTGTTTCAGGTCCTAGATATAGTGAAACAACCAAAGTACGAGTGTATGGAGACATACATTGTATCCCATAAACACAGACAATTGTGTTAATTAAAAATAAAACAAAAAAGAGTAAAACTATTCAAATCCATGGTCTACATCTACCACACACTGCAGAACTGTCTTCTATTTTTCCCACTCTAAATTTTTTCTCATTCTCTGTGACAAAAAAATTCAATTTATTTTGATAATTTATTAAACTGTCCACAAACTGCTAGTAAAAATTATAGGAGGGTGTGGTTTTGGACTAAACTCCTGCACAGATTAGGAGAAAAATAAAAATGGAGGCCCTCATGCTAAAGTTCCATGCCACCTGCTACAACTGAGCTGTTTATTTGATTGAGGCAAGGAGAAAATATATGACGAATTACAAGTGGAGAGATGACAGCCAAATTTTCCAAACAAGCTCATTTCAATTGACATGATAATCAATTTTCTTCTGCCTTAACCCACACACAAAAAGAGTAACCTGAAGTATTGTGATGCTAACTAGCCATTTATTTTCTCATTGCTCTTGTCTCTTTGTCCCTGACTTACAAAGAGCAAGAATGAAACGACCAATCTGACTTTTGTTTTTGTTTCTGCTTTCTTCAAGAACTTCTCTGCATAAAACCAACCTGATTTGCTCAGGTCATCAAAATACTTGCTTTAATTTATGGAAAGAATTGTTGCCAATTCTAGAATTTTAAACAAAGCAGGCTAAAGGTATAGCTCAGTAGTAGAGTGCATGCAGCATGAGGAAGTCCCTGGACTTCAGTGCCAACAAATACATACATACATGAATATATAAATAAAAAAGTAAAGTACAAAAGGCATTTAATTATTAAACTTAATTCTGATGTTGTCCTGAGATACCACAATATTAAAAGTGAATGCACATACATACACACATGCACTTTTCATAACTCTAAATCTGCATACTTACTAAACTAGCATGCTAGAGCAGCTCACATGGATATGGTAGCAAAGAGTTCATTCTCACATGAATTTGAATATGCAGTTCTATATTTTATTCTATTTTATTTATTTGTGGTACATATTAAATATACAGAATGGTGAATTTCATTGTGGATTATAATATGACTTGATCAATTCAATTCCCCATTATCTCTCCTTATCTCCTGTCCTTCCTCCCCAGATCTCTTCCTTTTTCCTGATAATCTGCCTATTACATTTATGTTATGTACTTTTTCCTTCCTCTACCTTCAATATAATTGAGAAAAGAACTTGATTTTCTCCAACCGACTACATTCTTTTCACTACAAAGAATGCATTTTAGAGCTATTTGGAAAAAATGTCTATACTGGTCCTTGCCTATTTTGTGACCAGTTATTACTGATTTACTTATTATTGTTTCAACTTGTATGTTTTTCTTACGTTTTGGATATTCACTTCTCATCAGATACATGTTTAAATATTTTCTTCCATCAAATCAGAGACACGCCGTCTGATAGAAGAAAAAGTTGGCTACGATCTACATACTGTGGGGTCGGGCTCCAAATTCCTCAATAGGACACCCATAGCACAAAAGTTAATAACTAGAATCAACAAATGGGACTTACTCAAACTAAAAAGTTTTTTCTCAGCAAAAGAAACAATAAGAGAGGTAAATAGGGAGCCTACATCCTGGGAACAAATCTTTACTCCTCACACTTCAGATAGAGCCCTAATATCCAGAGTATACAAAGAACTCAAAAAATTAGACAATAAGAGAACAAACAACCCAATCAACAAATGGGCCAAGGACCTGAACAGACACTTCTCAGAGGAGGACATACAGTCAATCAACAAGTACATGAAAAAATGCTCACCATCTCTAGCTGTCAGAGAAATGCAAATCAAAACCACCCTAAGATACCATCTCACTCCAGTAAGATTGGCAGCCATTATGAAGTCAAACAACAACAAGTGCTGGCGAGGATGTGGGGAAAAGGGTACACTTGTACATTGCTGGTGGGACTGCAAATTGGTGCAGCCAATTTGGAAAGCAGTATGGAGATTTCTTGGAAAGCTGGGAATGGAGCCACCATTTGACCCAGCTATTCCCCTTCTTGGTCTATTCCCTAAAGACCTAAAAAGAGCATGCTACAGGGACACTGCTACATCGATGTTCATAGCAGCACAGTTCACAATAGCAAGACTGTGGAACCAACCTAGATGCCCTTCAATAGACGAATGGATAAAAAAAATGTGGCATTTATACACAATGGAGTATTACTCTGCATTAAAAAATGACAAAATCATAGAATTTACAGGGAAATGGATGGCATTAGAGCAGATTATGCTAAGTGAAGCTAGCCAATCCCTAAAAAACAAATGCCAAATGTCTTCTTTGATATAAGGAGAGTAACTAAGAACAGAGTAGGGACGAAGAGCAGGAGAAGAAGATTAACATTTAACAGGGATGAGAGGTGGGAGGGAAAGGGAGAGAGAAGGGAAATTGCATGGTAATGGAAGGAGACCCTCAGGGTTATACAAAAGTACATACAAGAGGAAGTGAGGGGAAAGGGAAAAATAATACAAGGGGGACAAATGAATGACAATAGAGGGGGCAGAGAGAGAAGAGGGGAGGGGAGGGGAGGGGAGGGGGGATAGTAGAGGATAGGAAAGGCAGCAGAACACAGCAGACACTAGTATGGCAATATGTAAATCAATGGATGTGTAACTGATGTGATTCTGCAATCTGTATATGGGGTAAAAATGGGAGCTCATAACCCACTTGAATCAAAGGGTGAAATATGATATATCAAGAACTATGTAATGTTTTGAATAACCAACAATAAAAAATGAAAAAAAAAATAAACCAAAAAAAAAAAAAGAAAAAAAAAATATTTTCTTCCAATCCATAGTCTGTCTTTTCATTTTGTTGAATATTTACTTTGCAGTACATAAGTTTTTAATTTGATTAAATTCTGGTTTATTTGTTTGTTTTTGTTTTTGCTACCTGAAGTTTGATGTGAGACTAAGAAACCATGGCCAAGGCTAAGGAACATTTTTCCTACATTTATTTCTAAGAACCCTTACCTCTTCAGATTGGGTTGATTTATTTTATAGCTGAAAATAAGGGTGAGTTTATTTTTTTTTTCATGAGAATATTCAGTTTTTCAAACATTTATGAAGGACCCTATCTTTTCCTCTGGTGTTTTCTTGGTGATTTTTTTTTTAAATATTTGAATATATGTGTTTTCATTCATTTCTGGGCTGTCTGTACTGTTACATTAGTCTCTTTTTTTAAAATGCCAGTACCATACTGTTTTGATTACTATAGTTTTGTAACAGTTTGAAATCAGGAAATGTGATGTCTTCAAATATGTTCTTCTTTATGAAGATTATTTTTTCCAGCTATACAATTACTTAAAATGTATTTGCTTCAGACAGCTCTTTCATTGCTGTGACTAAAAGATCTGACCAGAACAATTTTAGGAGAGGAAGAGTTTATTTGGGGGTTAGGGTTTCAGAGTTCTCACTCCATTGACAGCCAACTTTATTCCTCAGATCTCTAGGAAAGGCCGAGCAACATAGTGGAAGAATGTGGCAGATGGAATCAGCTCAAAGGATGATCAGGTAGTAGAGATATTCTACTCTCCAGATTCAAAATATGTGCACCAAAACCACACCCAGAATGAACCACTTCTTCCAGCCACACCCCAACTGTCTCCAGTTACCACTCAATTAATCCACCAGGGATTAATTCATCAATTAGGTTAAGCTACAATAACCCAATAATTTCTCCTCCAAACCTTCTTGAATTATCTCACAAATGAGCTTTTAGGGGACATCTCACATCCAAATGGTAAGAGTTTTCTAAAGAATTAAAGTAAAAATATTTAGAGATACATGCATATATATGTTTATTGCAGTACAATTTATAGTAGCCAAGTTATGAAATCAGCCTATATGTGTCTATTGATAGATGAATAAAGAAAATTTGGTATTAAATACAATGGATTTTTGTTCAGCTCTAAAGAATAATGGGATAATGTCATTTGTAGAAACTGGATGGATTTGGCTGGCATTATGTTAAGCAAAACAAGCTAGACACAGAAAAACAAGTATTATATATTTTCTCTCATATGTAGAGGGTATAAGGAAAGAATATAAAAAATGATGTCATAAAAGTAAAAAGGAGTCCTTAAGGTTGACAAAAGAAGAGAATGTGGTTGAGGGAGGAGGGGCAGTGAAATTGAACTAATGATGTTATAAGCATATACTATTATGCCACAATGATAACCACTATTCTGCCTAATCAATATGGACCAATGAAAATATAGTAAAAAAATTGTGTTGCCATAGAGATCTTTTGTGGTTCCACACAAATTTTAGGATAAAATTTTATTTCTATATATGTAAAAACTGGCATTGGAATTTTGATAAAAATGGAGTTGATCTGTATATTGCTTTGGATAATATGAATGTCTTAATTATATTAACTCTTCCAATCTGTACTATAGGCTGTATTTCAATTTAACTGTGTATTCATCTTGTCCAAAGACAACATAAAAGTAGCTAACAGGGTGTGTTACAAGTGCTCTACATCTTTTATTATGAGGGATATGCAACTCAAAGTAATAATGAGATATCACCTCACACCTTCTTAGGAAAAACAAAGATGTAACACTTATTTATGAAGGTGTGGAGGGAGGAGACCCTTGGGCACTGTTGATAGTAATGTAGATTATTATAGCCATTGTGGGAAACAGTATGGAGGTGCCTTGTAAAATTAAAAGTACAACTATCATACAACCTTGAAACCCCACTTCTGGGAATTTATCCAGAAGAATTGAAGCAAACACAGGGGGCTGACTTCAGACATATATGCTTTCCCATGTTCATTCCAATTCACAATAGCCATGATATGAAAACAACTTAAGTGTCTATTAATGTATAAGCGGATTCATAAATTTATATATTTACATATATCACACATACACAGACACACACACATATGTTCATACTATTCAGCTTTAAAAAGGAAAGACTGTTGAGCCAGATGCCATGGTGCAAACTTATAATCCCAGTGGCTCTGGAGGCTAAGGCAGGAGGATCATAAGTTCAAAGCAGCCTCAGAAACTTAGCAAGGCCTTAAGCAATTTAGTGGGACCCTGTTTCAAAACAAAAATAAATACAAGAAAGAAAGAAAGAAAAAGGAGAAACTCCTATTTGGGACAACACGAATGAAACTTCTTCAATTGAAATGAAATACACAAAAACAAGAATATTGTACTATGGTCTTTTTAAGAGTTAAAATAAAGTTGAGTACATTAAAATGGAGAGTAGAACATTGGTTACTAGAGGCAGAAGGGTAAATAGGAAAAAGTGGGTCAAACAGCATGAACTCCTATTTATGAAGAACAAAGAAATTTGAGATAAAATATAAAGCATGAAGACTATAGTTAATAACATTGTATTGTTAATTGAGCATTTGTCAAGCAAGCAGATGGACTCTAGGTGTTTTTTCTTCACATTTACATATATATGCACACACTATAGTAACTATAGAAAGTGAGGGATGAGCTAATTTTGCTTTTTGTTGTAATTATCTTGCTATGTATGGTGTGTGTGTGTGTGTGTATCTCAAAAAAGTGTGTTGTGTATCTAAATATAAACAACTAAAGCTACATATTGAAAATCTATACTTTCCCAGAAAATTTAACGTGCAAGCCTACACACACAGAAACACCCCCCCACACACACAGAATCAGTATTCTGTATCTGCAGGTAGTATATCTGTGTTGGTCCTGCAACTGACTACATATCCATATTAATTGTATAAAAATTATTTAAAATATAATGTCGGTATTGAACATGCACAGATTTTTTTCATTATCATAATTCCCAAGACAATATAGGCTAAGAACTATTTGCATGGGATTAGTTTATGATAATCAATGTAGAGATGATTAAAATATACTTGAAGGTTTGAACAGGTTATAAAAATATTATGCTGTTTTATATAAGGGGTTCTACACCTGTGGAATTTGGTGTCTGAAAGGTCTTTTAACCAATCTCCAACAGATACAAAGGGACAACAATATAGAGATTGGAGTTCAGACTCTGAAAAGAAATAATTACTTCAAATGAAAAGAATCAAGGGCAAGGTCACATAAGGACACCACAGAAGCAGCCAGCCCCAAAGTGGTGAGTCAGGGAGGATGAGTAACATCTACATTGAGTTGTGTATAATTAGGATAATTTTCTGCCTAGAGAAAGGGGATGTCAGATGATTATGGACAGAGTTGATGTCTCCAATTCCAGAAATAGCATGGTGCACTAAAAATGAGAAAAGCTTTGTGTTATACATCAGCATATGATGATTAGGAACAGAGAAGTTGGATAAAGAATGCACCTGGGAAATATCTAGGAACATGCACATGACCTATGTGAGTGCCTGTGAGGGCAAAGAACAGTGAGTTTGGTGGAGAAAAACATGCTTCCATAAAGGAAGAGCCACATGCTCACATTCTCCTACAGATGACATGTCACTACCATAATATATCCATGATTTTAAATTGCATCTACTGTTTGGCAAGTGTGAAGCTTCAAGCTTCTTTATAACTGTTGTTATAGTTGAGCATTGTATTTAGAAAATGGACTTACAAGATTTTGAGCAATAAAAAAAATGTAAGAAGTTACAATCACCTACCATTTCACCAATCAAGAGTTGCCTGCACTTAGTACATTAATAAATTTTTCCTCTGATTTTGTGTGTAATGAGGACATGATTATTATAGTGAGGATCACATCTACTAATGTATCCACTAGCCTCTAGAAAGTCTCGTTCTTTGATTTTACCAAGTATAGCAAATCTTAATGAGCCATTATCTTTTAGTTTGCATATATGCTAATTTTATGTAATAATATATTTAAACAAGTTCAGTAGCATTGATTATAGAGAGAAATACAGAGACAAGGACAGAGAAAGAGAAACATAAATTTTCAGGTATGTATTTGTGCCCTTATAATTTCTAAGTTGGTGAACTTATTTCAGAGAATTTCTTTGTGCCCAGAACTCGGTACCTGAGGAATTTTCTCAGATATTTTCTCCCAGAAATGAAGTTCCTCTGTAAATTATGGCTTAAATATATGTCTATTAAAGGGCACTAGGAATCCTTTGGAACTCACAATGATAATTGGCAAAATAAAGACCACTTAAAATATCTTGATGAAATTCTAATCACATTTCTTACTGTCTGTGTTCTGTCACTCACTCTCTTCTGCTCTGACACTCTTGCAATTAGATTGTACATTGTCTTCTTTCAACCCCAGCCAAAGTGAAAATGAAATTTCACAGGAAATAACACAGAATCTATCCCTTTTCTACTAAGTAAAATTTAAAGGTGTAAAATGTGTAAAAGAAGTATGTATCCTCAACTAACAAGTGTCAGCTGCTTGAATGTTTTTCTGTTGCTTTCAGGATCTCAGATGAAAACAAAACTTGCTTTGAAATCAAAAGATTTTGGTGTATATCAGTTTATCTGATTTGGTGTAAATCAGACCTATAGAGTATATTTGGCAATTTACCTACTGTACAAATGATCTGCTTCTACATCTGTAAAGTAGATTTGATAGTCCATATTAGAGAGGTGTTTTGAATATTAAAAGGCATTAGGTGTAAAATGTGTAGTACCTATTTGGAACTCAAAATACTAATTTCTTTTCTTCTCCTTCAAATTATGATCTCCAAAGATCATTTTTTGAATTCTCAAACTTTTATCACAATGCTTGATACATGGCTAATACTCATTACTTAAACATTTTTGTACAGATTCATTTGCAAATACTGCATTGTATACATATATATGTATGCATATGTATGTAGCAATGTATTACTGTGTAGATTCTTGGTCATAGTTTAATTGATATTTCCATAATAGTTGCTTTGCAAGTTATAAAAATCAGTGTGTATCATTACCTTCTAGCCTGAATGCCTACTGTTCCTGATGACTTGGTGAAATGTTGGCTCAGCAGATCCGCCTTCCCAGTGTCCTCAGCATTCCTAGACTTGCACTCAGTTGTCTCAGCATGCTGACATCTCTCCTACCTCATTGTGAAATAAAATTTTACTTTACATAACTGAACCCACTTGTAGGCAGTACTATTGTAACTCCAGTCCCTGCAACCGGGATGGCCATCCTTATATTTGAACAGCTGAACAATCCACTTCAAGGTACAGGACAATTTAAGAATGACTGACAGGAGGCAAGCGAGAACTCTGAGCCAGGGATTGATGCATCATTCCACTTCTTTTAAGATCTTTTGATTGACTCCATTGTCTCCCACAAACTTATAACCAAACAAAAAGACCAAGTGTCAGAGATTGAAGTGGCAGGGGATAGGGAGTGTGTTGGTTTCATTTCCTTGTTATAGCACACACTTTTAATACACACCATTTCTGACTCTCCCCCTCCTTTCTCCTATTCATAGTTTCTTCAATGGCAGTTGCATTGCAGTGATAGACTATGTAGATTTTGAAATATCTATTTTGTATATCTTAATTTATGAAAGTGAATAAATAACTTTGCAACAATGTATCTGTGAAAAATCACAATTCAAGTTATTATGTTTGTTATTAAGAGTAAGATTAACAAAAGTAGCATTTAATTAGTTTATTAATTTATAAATAAGGTCTACAAATCACATAAATTATATTTTGAAACTTGTTTATACATATTTTGAAACTTGTTTGAAGTTTTCCTAACAAAGCCAGCCATGCATACATTTTATTTTTAAACTTTTCACCTAGCTTTTGACAAATCACAGCATTATTTCCTTTCCTCAATTAGCAAGTTATCAGCCTGACACATTTATGAAAGCAAACAATAGCGTGAAAGAACCTGACTCGTTAGTCCTTCATGTATATTATCAACATCTGTTAATTACTAGCAGATGATTTCCATATCTCTGTTGTTAATGACAGTAAATCATGCTATAGTCTTCTCTAGCTCTACATTATTATTTCCTAATTATTGTCTAAGGAACTTAGGGGGAAAGTGATTGTTAAAAGACAGGAAAATTAAAAACAGTCACAGAAGACTTGGAGGCTGAGGGGAAATTTGTGGCATGATGGGAGGTTATAGGAAGATATGCAAATTAGGTGTTTGATCAAGAATAAATGTACACAAAAGAAAAAATATAAGGAGCAGATATAGTGTTGTGGTGGTAGATATTTCAATTGTGTCATGGTTATTAGAAGGATTCAGGACATAGAATTAAGCAACATTTGTGGCTAACTGAAGTTGGACTGATTGAGAAAATTTTCATGTGATTTTGAAATTTCTAGTTGGTAAAATTAGATTGATAGTAATATTTCTGCATCTTCTATAATATCCCATCTAATACTAGGTAGAATCAATAATAACATGTTAAATCATTTGTTATTAACTCATAAAATGTGAATAAAAACTAAGAGTTAAATAAAGCATGAACATAACTATATTTTGCTTTAACTAATTAACAATAATAAACTAGTTGAAATTGTAACAGGGAAATAGCATCCTAGTACAGAAATGCTCCTAATTTGATTCAGTTTAAGGTTAAAATACTTTCATTGCAATATACTTCAGGGTTACTTGATAGTGTAGTTAAAAGGTTTTCCTAGTTGAGGTGTGAAGTTAAGGGAGTTAAAATTAAGGTTTGAGAGAACAGAACACTGGGGAATCTTTCCAGAATATAGAGACTTTTGGTGAAGATTCAGAGGAATTGAGTAAATTAAAAGAATATTGAAAAAGATGATGAAAGAAAACTTTTCAATCTCAAAGTCTCAGCTGGATAAAAAAAAAAAGCACATTTGAGATTTTCTTGGCTCAAACCTTGATAAGTAGTAGGTGTTTCTGTGGAAACCTATTTACAGCGGTGGCACATATTTGAGACAAACAGGGAAAAGATGTTCCTATTAGATCTAGTCTCTTTTCTTAGTATTGCTATAATAAATAAAAGTTATTGGTGATGTATGTAAGATGTTTATATTTCACTCTTTTATTGTATTTCAGCTATTCACTTATAAATGCACATAAGACAAATACAAACACATAGTAATTATTATTTATTCATGCCACACAGAGTTCATATGTCGGTAAATAGGAATCCTGCTTACACATATAGTAGGTGGGCTTTTTACTGGATATCTGTTGTTATTTTATTTATTCATTGCCATGATAGAAATTTAACCCAGGGTTTAGCACGTGTTAGGGAAAAGTGCCTTACTCCCAGTACTTTAAATACTCTATGTGCACAGTACTTTTTATCTTGTTTTGAGGCAGCATCTTGCTAAGTTGCCCAGGCTGGCCTTCAACTTGAGATCCTCCTACCTCAGCATCCCAAGTAACTAGGATTATAGGCATGGGTCCCCACAACCATTCCTTGTTAGGTTTGTTTTTATTCATATGCAGTGAACGCAATCAAATATGCACAGAATTAAGTGAGGTTTGTTTATTTGTTTCAGAGCTGGGGATCAAATCCAGGGCCTTGTGCATGCCAGGCAAGTGCTCTTCCACTGAGCCACATCTCCAGGCTCAAACTGATGAATTTTAACAAATTTAAATAAATCTCCACCAAAAACCCAATGAAGATATATAAGGTTTCCTTTGCCTTAGAAATTTCTGTTCTACTCCATTCCAGTTAGTCTCTATCACCCAGAGGCAAACACTGTTCTTATTTCTATTGGATGTTGCCTACCCATCAATTTTATATAAATAGAGTACTGCAGCATAGAATCTTTTTAATAGGAACTTTTTATTTCAGTCTTTTCTCCTTTTATCTCTCAACATAATGCTTTTGAGAGTAATCAAGGTTGTTGGAAAGGCAGTAGGATTATTCCATTGTATAATAGATACTGATATGTTTATCTACTTACCTGTTGAGAACGCTCCCTTTCGTTTCTATTTTTTTTATTATGAATAGGCAATGAACTTTTCAAGTGATTCTATTGCATCTATTGAGATAAATAAAGGTATTCCTCTACTCTTAAAATGAATTTCATTGATCGAACTGAATCAGGAATGAAGTTTAAGCATTCTGGTATAAATCATACTTGATCACATTTTAGTATGATATATTTTTACATATATCTTATCTTTGCTAAGATCTACCAAATTCATATGAAGAAACATTATCATGTTCTACATCAACTACGCCATCAACTTTTACTAAGAGAGCACTATTCTAATATTAAACTAAGCAAAATAATTATAATCAAAGAAACTACATGTGGACATCCTCTATAAACACCAATGCAAACACGCTTATTGATTTTATAGCATATATTGCAAAATATATCATGACCAAGTGGCATTTTTTCAAAGAATGCAAGACTGGTTTATCATGAGGGAAAAATAATCAACAACAACCCTTTTACCATATGTGACAAACTGAATATGTTCCCACCAAAATATCCATGCCTGAATAATTAGAATCTATGAATATGTTTATTTATATAGTGAAAGGGGAGATTTTACTCTAAAATAGATGGGTCCAACTACAGCATGAGAAATACTACATGAATATTCTATTGAAGATGGAGGGAGGTTCCATAAGCCAGCATTGACTCCAGAAGGTGGAGACATGAAAACACTGCCTGTCTCAGAGCCTCAAGAAGAACCAAGTGCTCCAATTTGCAGTCCCACCAGCAATGTACAAGTGTACCCTTTTCCCCACATCCTCGCCAGCACTTGTTGTTGTTTGACTTCATAATGGCTGCCAATCTTACTGGAGTGAGATGGTATCTTAGGGTGGTTTTGATTTGCATTTCTCTGACTGCTAGAGATGGTGAGCATTTTTTCATGTACTTGTTGATTGATTGTATGTCCTCCTCTGAGAAGTGTCTGTTCAGGTCCTTGGCCCATTTGTTGATTGGGTTATTTGTTATTGTTTAACTTTCTGAGTTCTTTGTATACTCTGGATATTAGGGCTTTATCTGAAGTGTGAAGAGTAAAGATTTGTTCCTAGGATGTAGGCTCCCTATTTACCTCTCTTATTGTTTCTTTTGCTGAGAAAAAACTTTTTAGTTTGAGTAAGTCCCATTTGTTGATTCTAGTTATTAACTCTTGTGCTATGGGTGTCCTATTGAGGAATTTGGAGCCCGACCCCAAAGTATGTAGATCGTAGCCAACTTTTTCTTCTATCAGACGGCGTGTCTCTGATTTGACATCAAGCTCCTTGATCCATTTTGAGTTAACTTTTGTGCATGGCGAGAGAAAGGGATTCAGTTTCATTTTGTTGCATATGGATTTCCAGTTTTCCCAGCACCCTTTGTTGAAGATGCTATCCTTCCTCCATTGCATGCTTTTAGCCCCTTTATCAAATATAAGATAGTTGTAATTTTGTGGATTGGTTTCTCTGTCCTCTATTCTGTACCATTGGTCCAACCACCTGTTTTGGTACCAGTACCATGCTGTTTTTGTTACTATTGCTCTGTAGTATAGTTTGAAGTCTGGTATCGCTATGCTGCCTGATTCACACTTCCTGATTAGAGTTATTTTTGCTATTCTGGGTCTTTTATTTTTCCATATGAATTTCATGATTGCTTTAATTTGGAAAGCAGTATGGAGATTTCTTGGAAAGCTGGGAATGGAACCACAATTTGACCCAGCTATTCCTCTTCTCGGTCTATTCCCTAAAGACCTAAAAAGATCATACTACAGGGACACTGCTACATAGATGTTCATAGCAGCACAATTCACAATAGCAAGACTGTGGAACCAACATAAATGCCCTTCAATAGACGAATGGATAAAAAAAATGTGGCATTTATACACAATGGAGTATTACTTTGTATTAAAAAATGACAAAATCATAGAATTTGCAGGGAAATGGATGGCATTAGAGCAGATTATGCTAAGTGAAGCTAGCCAATCCCTAAAAAATAAATGCCAAATGTCTTCTTTGATATAAGGAGAGTAACTAAGAACAGAGTAGGGAGGTAGAGCACGAGAAGAAGATTAACATTAAACAGGGATGAGAGGTGGGAGAAAAAGGGAGAGAGATGGGAAATTGCATGGAAATGGAAGGAGACCCTCAGGGTTATACAAAATTACGTACAAGAAATAGTGAGGGGTAAGGGGAAAAAAAAACAACGGGAGAAATGAATTACAGTAGATGGGGTAGAGAGAGAAGAAGGGAGGAGAGGGCAGGGGAGGGGAGGGGGGAGAGCAGAGGATAGGAAAGGCAGCAGAATACAACAGACACTAGTATGGCAATATGTAAATCAGTGGATGTTTAACCGATGTGATTCTGCAATCTGTATATGGGGTAAAAATGGGAGTTCATAACCCACTTGAATCAAAGTGTGAAATATGATATATCAAGAACTATGTAATGTTTTGAACAACCAACAAAAAAAAATTTAAAAAAGAGAAAGCAAGTAAAAAAATCCCCCCCCCCAAAAAAGAAGAACCAAGTGCTGTTGACATGTTGACTTCAGTTCATTGTGGTATATTTCAGACTTCTGGCATCTAAGAATATGAGAAAATAAATAGGCACTGTCTTAAGCCATACGTTTGGGCCAAGTTGTTACAGCTATAATAAGAATCTAACATACCTTGGAAATGAACTGGAAAACAACATACTAATTTTATCTGAAAAGACGCAGAAAAATATTGTGTAAATGGGGGAAAGAAACCAAAGTAGCTAGCATTCACACCTAAATGAACACCCCTCACATTATTTCTGGAATATGCCAAAGTTGTCTACGTTTGGCATGTGTATTCTAAGATATATTAAATGTCCCTTTTTTCTGGTTAAGTCAAGAAAATAAAATGTATTTAGTTGGAAAAGAAAAGAAACACATTAATTGCAATGATTCTCTAAAAATAAATAACAAGGAGCCTTTAATAAGATACAATGAGTTACTAGAATTGATGCATTTATTTAGTGAGGTAAATAGAAGATATAAGGTTTTTATAAAAATATCAATTGTGTTTATATATGTTAGCAATAGGCAATTAGAAGTTGTATATTTGAATTTGGTGCTTTTTTTATGTGTGTCATACAGAAATAAACTGATTTAAAAGTAAACTTAGCCATAATCCTTGTTAGTCAAAAGAAAAAAAATATTCTTATTATAAAAATACATGTTTTCTACACATAATAATATATGAAGATGCAAATGAGATAATATTATAGTATAATTTATATAAAATGCATATTTTCTACTTCATAATAATATATTAAGATGCAAATGAGATAATATTATAGTGTAATTTTATAGGAGTTAATATTGATTAGACTTCATCCAATTTTAATGAATATAATTCTTTTACTACATATGTGTATATACATGCACAAATATTGCATAATCAGTACAATATTGTTGAATATCTAATACATTTTCACATTACTTTATCAAAATAAATACTTCTCAGAGTTATCATCAATTATAAATGTCAACTCCAAATGAAAGACATAAATTGAAGCCCTGAAACTACAAAACTACTAAAGAACACATCAAGGAAATGTTTCAGGACTTTGGAATAGGCAATAATTTTTGGGATAAGACAAAAGCAGAGGAATAAAAGTAATAAAGAGAGAAACGAAATTACATAAAATGAAAAACTCACCCATAGCAAAGGAAATATTTTTATTAACTTTGCAAGTTTCTGATATTTTGTGAAAAGCTTTTACTTTTTAGATATATTTGCTGTTAATTAAAACTCAAGAAAACAATTAAATTGTGTCTGCAAGAACAAAAGTATGGATTTCATGATTCATTTTCAAAGGTGTTGGAGAGAAGACACAAAAAATTAAGTCTCGTAAAAAAACAAGACTGATATTTACACATACATATTTCTAATCCATCAGAGTTGTATACAGAAAAAACTAGAATCCACATTTTAAGAGATAATACATTGTGAATAAGAAGATAATAAAATAATAATTATATTAGTGATTTTAATATATTCTAGATCCTATGCCAGAACTTTTAGAAATTATCCTAATTTAGCATATAGGATAGTGAAATTACTATAGCTGACTACCAATACCCAAGATCTTCTGCAGTCCCTAGAAAAAAAACAGAAAAGAAGAACGAGTAAAAGATCATTAGCACCCCAGGCCAAATTTCTCTATTTAAATCTCCTCACTGCTACCAATGAGGTAATTTTCTATTCTATTAGATGTAAATCAATGTCTTATAGTATTTGAAAATAGTTTATAACCACACCACACTATTATCATTCAGAATAGTTTTTTTAATTAAGAATTTTGAAATTTTAAAATCACCAAATTCATTAAAGTAAAACAAATATTTTAAAAATTAATTTCAAGTAATATAATAATAAAGAAAAGGGAAAAAACACAAAATGTGAATTCATGCTTTACTTTGTATTCTTTTTTCTTAAAGAGAGAGATAATTTTTTAATATTTATTTTTCAGTTTTTCGGTGGATGCAACATCTTTATTTTATTTTAATGTGGTGCTGAGGATTGAACCCAGTGCCCTGCGCATGCCAGGCACACATGCTTGAGCCACATCCCCAGCCATACTTTTGTATTCTTCATGAAATATCCTAATGCCAATGTTGGTCTAAATATGGTTTTGCTTAGTTATATTATACTTAAGCCATTGTGCTTTTTATTTCTCATTCACAGATATGGACCATGTTATGTTTATGCTAAATATTACAGCTTAGATTTCCCTTAATCAAATCACAAGTGTGGCTTTTTACATTTAATAGCATCTGGGATTTGTATTATGGGAAGTACTACAATATTTTGGCCACAAATATGTATGTCTCTGAATATTTTAGCATTTTTTACTTTAATATTTTATTGCCTTTTGAAAAAAAAATGTTGGAACTGTAAAATTCAGAGAAAATGTAACTATTTGTCTAACATAAATTCTGTTATTATGTGAATTATATTACAGTAGAGATAAAGAAATTTCTCAGGTAAAACACAGGAAATACATAAGTAAATTCATAGGAGACTAGCAAGTTCATCTTCAATTACAGTTTTTGACAGTGAATTATTTCTTCCATTAAATAAAGCCACTCATTCAGAAAATGAATGAATAAATAAAGATTATAAAATTACATTTCTTAATCTACAAAAATATTGATAGAGGAAATATAGCAAGGAATAACAGAAACCAAGGTCTCACTGTGATTTAGTGTCTCACTAGCAATATAGTTGAGGGACCCCCAAATTCACTTTATTTGGGGTTTTATACGCCAAGACAATGTAAATATAATGGCTAAAGCATTGAATAACATCTGTTTCTTCAAAGGGGAGAGGGAGAGATCTGGTATGTTCCTATCTTTCCTTCCCTACCTCAGAGTTGCATACCCCAAACATTTTACATTTATTCTTGAAAACTACAATGTTGGGGATGGCTATGTTGGTCCAAGTCATTGAACAAATGCCCCCACAGGATGTAGATCTCATCACTAAGATACAGTTTTCAATTTCCTTGAATTTTTACCCAGAAATCTCATTTCTGGGTCAAAAAAAGGTCTACTTATAATTTCTTCAGGAATCTCCAAAATTTTAGACCACGAGCTACACCACTTTAGGTTTCTTCCAAAAGTATAAAAAGGCCCCATTTTATCCATAATCTCACCTACATTTACTTCTTGTCTTATTACATTTTTTAAAAAAGTTGCAATTTATACATGGATACAATTTGTTATGTTCAAATTTGTATATTTAACATACTTATCATTCAAACATTTATTGCTATCTTGTGATAAGGACATTCAAAATGTTCTCTCCTAGCAATTTTGAAATATATGACATATTTTTATTAAATTCATTTTTTACTCATGTAAGATCATAAAAAATATCCATATTTATGGGCAACCACGTGAACCTTTGATATATTTATATGTTTTAAAATGTTTAAATCAGGTTAAACATATTCCTATTCTCAAAGATAATTTCTTTATGGTGAAAACATTCAACATATTTTTTATAATTTTTTTTGTTATCAATTTCCTTTTTAAGAATTGGTTTCTAAAGTGATTCTTATTTTTTTCCTTGATTTCTTAATTTTTTGAGATACTGTGATATTTCTGATCTTTCTACTATGTTGATGGCAATTAGATTGTTATAAACTTACCCCTTAACCCTGTCTTAACTATATTCCAAAGATTTTGGTATGTTATTTCTTCACACTCTAATTATTTTACCTCCAAACATGCTAATATCTAAACCATAACTTTCTCCCCTTGGTCCTCAAAAGCGCATACCCCTCTCACAATGCAAAATATATTTACTCCATTTTCAAGAGTCCCTTTAGTCTTAGCAGATATAGCATTACCCCAGTCCAAGTCCAAAATCTCAAGGCAAATGTATGGACTCTTTCTCCTGTAAATATGAAAAATATCTCACATATATTCAATGTATATTGGCACAGAGTAAACATTTTCAGTCCACATGGAGAAATAGAAGGAAGGAAAGGTAACAAAGCAAGACCGATTTTTAGCTAGGCAAGCAAGTCTTATAGTTCCATTTTCAGCATCTGGGGGACATGAGATTGTGATGTTCCTACCAAAGGCATGTGTAACTCCCCACCCCGTCACCCATGGTCTTGCTGGTTGCAGTCCACATGGTCTCACCCTTCATTCGTCTCTGTTTAACTCCTACAGCTTTCCTCAGTAGAGTTTCATGTCACTTGCTACTTGCAGCTTGTATTCTCTGAGGTCTACAGTGCAGATTTGGCTCCCTTCTTGCATGTTTATATATCACTCTCGGGTCCAGCCCATAGGAAATCTGACCCTGCTACACTCTCTTAAGCCTGGTCTCTTAGGCTTTCCTTTGAAACCTTGGTGAAAGCTTCCATGACTCTCCTAACTTCAGCATCCTACACATCTGCAAAACCATCACCACATGGGGGATGCCAAGGCTTTCCACCATCTGGAACATAGTCAAGCATCCTAGGCCATGACTGCAGCAGCTTCTGAGTGCCTGGGTAACTAAGCATGGTGAAACAACTCTGTAGGCCTTGTCGCATAAGCAGGGATGTAGATATCTCTCTAATGAATAAAATCTGGTGGATGCTCGGAAAACCACAATACCAATAAGACTGTGAATTGCAAAGATTGAGCTCATGAGATTTCAGAGAAAGAGTCTTTTGGTCTTTTCTCAAAAGGATTTTTTTTTCCTTTTAAACTTTGAGCCTGAGATGTGTGTGGTCTTGCTAGTTCTTTAGATGCCTGCAAGTTAATTTTTCTGCTGTTTCTGTGAAAAGTATTTAGTATCTGTTTAATGGCTATAATCTCTTTAACAATAATACCTTCCTTAGTCCATTTTACTCATGTTTTTCTGGTCAAACTGCAAGTTTTCAAACATTTCTTCCATTGGTTATCACAATAAACTTGGCTAAAATTTAACATCGGTATCCATGACATCCTCTCAATGCTGCTGTCTTGAAATTTTCTCTGTTAATTAATATATTATCTTTAAATTCAGCCTCACAGAAGGTCTCAGAACATAGGCAAAATGTGTAAAAATATTTGACAGATTTTAACATGAACAGACTCTAGTTCAATTTCCAAAAGACTCTTTCTCTGAAACCTCATGAGCTCAATCTTTGCCATTCAGTCTTATTGGCATTGTGGTTTTCTGAGCATCCACCAGAATTTTTTATTAAGCTGTGCTCACAACATTTTAAATCATGTACAGCTTACATTTCTAAACTTTTCAAAATTTCTCCCATGCATAACATGTCCAAAGACTTCTGAACCACATGGTCAGGTTAGTTATGAAAACAGATCCACTCCCAGTATCAATTTCTGAAACTGTAAAATTTAGAAACAGAAATTCCTTCACTGTGAGCACATTCCCTGCAAGAACAATTGAGGTGATGAAAAGTTTACCTTGGCTAGGCTTTCAGAGGTTTAGTCCATGGTCTGTTGATCCCATAGCTAGGGGCCCAAAGTGAGGCAGAATATCATGACAGAAAAGTGTGGCAGAGGAAATCATCATATGATATAACTAACAAGCACAGAGAGAGAGTTCTGCTCATTCAGGACAAAATATAAACAGCAAATTCATGTCCCCATTGACCTACTTCCTCTAACTACGCCCTACCTGCCTACACAGTTCCTGCTCAGTTAATCCATCAGTATTCATGATTTCACATACAATGACATCCTTCTATTTCTTTTTTGCTGAACATTGGTAATAATTTAATTTTGAGTTGTTTATAAATTTGTTACTTAAAAGAATCTCAAACATATTTTAAATAAGGTTTCCATTACAAAACAATAAGAGAATATTTTGGGATTATAATTTTAATTCTAATACAAAATTTTTAATTTATCTTCAAGAACAAGAATTATTCATAAGGACATGTTGTACTCCGGGGTTTCTTTGCATGTATGTATGATAATACAGAAAACAGTGTAATACTTTGTAAGAAAGTAAAACTGCACTGAAAGAATAGCTGCAAAATTTAAAAATTATACAATAGTAACTCATACAATTAATATCTAGAAAGTGACAAAGGGCAAGACTGAATTATAGAATAAAAGAGGAATTGTGTCAGTGAGTGTAATTATTTGGAAAATATTTAATAATTCTTGAATTAAGAGGTCTTCATTTGAATGAACTTTGAAAGAGGTACATGATAGCATTTATATGACATATATGTAAGCATTTTATTGTATAATATCCAAATGAATTTATGCAATTGTATAAATACTCTCAAAACAATTGAAATATAAAATATTCACAATTATAAATAAATCTATGTGATTCAATTTATATAATTTTTTTGTTTAAATAATCTGACAATTTTCACATCTACGATTATTATTTTAAATGAATTTGTTTTATTAAATGGAGTAATGTATTTACCTTGTTAAATTGGTCATTGTGTTTATTCCATACAGCAAAAGACACCACTCAGTTCATCAAAGGAAGCATTTGATAGATTTTCTTTATATTCAAATTCTCATTTTTAAATTTGTTTTATTGAAATGAATATAACTATAATTTGAAAATCAACTTGTTTATATAATATGCATAAATTTGAATACAATGATACATTTTAATTTCATTTGCATGTGTGATAATTCAGTTTAAATTCATTTTAATTCTTTCTGAAATTATTATTCCTTTTATCTTGAAATGCCTTATGTAGTTCTAATCAATGGCATGGATTCAGTTAAATTTTTCTGGTCAAGATAAGTCATAATCAGGTGGTAAAGAATGGTATTTTATGAAGCAGGTTTTTATTAAGAAGTTTTTCTGAAAAAGACATGATGTAGGTGTTTTCATGGGGTGGAAAAGAAAATAGCATACCTACCTACACTTCTTTATATTATATAGCTGGAAATTATTTCCCAGGGTATTCATGTGGCTCACAGATTATCTGGGTGGGTATGAGCCAGACATATGAAGAGGGACAATGTATGTTTTGACAAAGCAGGTATTTAGATAGAGGGAAGAAATAAGGGATTGCTTACAGATTAGAGTTTTGTCTTTGAAGTGACTGAGGACTCTCTGATAAAGCAGTAAGAGGTTTCTAACAGTTCTGAGACATTAGAGGTGTGATAATGAAGAAATTCATTCTTATCTATGAAACTGACCTATAATAATTTTAAGAGGAATTACTGGAACAAACTAGGCAGATCATATTCGAAGTATTATTGCTAGAGCTAAGTGAGGAATTGATTCAATTGTTCACACGTTAAAATGTGAATCTGAATTGCTTCTAGGGCGATGGAAAGATAAATGAAAATAAAGATCTATGAATTTGGTGGGTAGAAAAATGATTACCACATTGATAGATAAATTGTATAGGGCCTGGTAACTACATCACTTTAAGGAGGAAGTCTTGAGAAGCTTTTAAGGACAAATATATAAAATCTGGCTAATTTACTTCATGTATAAATTTTAGGCTGATAAAATTTTAAATGAATATCTAGCAGAAAAATTTTGGTATTCATGGGACTATGGCTTTTACTTTAAATAACCAATCTCCTTTCTGTTGAATGTATGTGTTATGGTTAAGCATACATTCCTTAGATTAATAATTACTTCCAATTTGGAACTATTAGTCCTGGACACTAATGGTGGCACAAACCAGCATAGGTACTTCCTTCATCATTAAAATGTATTAGGCTATAAGAAGATAAAATATATCATACAACACTCATTATCAGTGTTGTTGGTGTCATCAATCACTGGTTTCTCAATATAACAAAGTTGATTTAAGTGTCACTCAATACCAATGACTGCACATACTCCATTACTCCACAGTATTGCCTGTAATTGCCTTTTATTCTTTCATAAAACATCAACTGCACCGACTAAAATTGTAATGTGAGAGCCTTAATTTGGTTTCTGAATTAATTCTATTGGAAGTATTTAGAACAATCTCGTTTATTCCAAAGAAGGAAAATTGCAATTAAAATTCTACATTGAATATCAGAATGTCACTGAGGCCAAGTAGCATTCTACCCTTTTTGCAAAAGCTGTGTGCTATTTTTTGTTCTTTACTCTCAACTGTAAGCCTTGCTTTTATTCCCACAGTGATGGCATTACTCCAATTACTGGCAAGTAAATGGATTCTGCTTTATAATTACATAAGTTTGTGAAACTGGGACACTAGTAATCCTTCAACTAAGAAAGAAATACGGAACTGACATTTTGAGATGAAAAATAGGTCTTGATATTGTACAAAATAGTAAAGAATTGCAGACAAAAAAACATATGCAGCTTGCTAATGGGTGAAGTGGTGGTTATTATGAAGGTAATGCCTGCACTCTTCAACTACCACTACCACTGCACAGAGTTGATTCTCACGAGGTGAGAAGATGTCTTCAGAGTCTTTGAAAATAAACCATATGCAGCCAACAAAGTAGCTTAGTGTTGAGAAAGAAACTGAATGCAAAATAAGCCTCAAATTAAGACAAGCCAAATCTTAAAAGGCAGAGATAAGGGAGGGAAAAATGTGAAGTCTGTATGGGAGGAATGAGGAATATGATCTGAGAAAAAGCTTCTGGTGTATGAAGCTTCTATAAGTGTGTAATTCAATTTTCCCATTACAAAACCAGTGAAGTTACCAAAATGTATTTTATTATAATATAATCAAGGAGAACTTTATTTTTTATAAAGATCAAAATGGTTAAGTAGTTTTCCAGTTCCAGTACACATAATTTTAGTATCAACAGTTCCTAACTGTCTTATGTAACTCCCACTTAGTTGTCCTTTGTTCAGCATATTTGAATAGTAATTAATTACTAATTATTGTAATCAATTTTTTTACTTAAAAATGCCTTATGACTTAACTTTAAATTTGAAGAAAGCAAATAAACACACACACACACACACACACACACACACACACACACACATAGTTACTGTGTTTTCCCTTAAGCAATAATCTCAGTTCATCCTATTGATAGGTTGTATTGATGTTGTTTGATTATCTGGGTTTCTCCATTATACAGGAAGAAATACGTGAATTATTTCCTCAAAGATTTTGATTACTGAATAATATTTTGGAAGTCAAAGCCATTCCTTTCTATTCTTAGTAATGTAAATATGCAAATATGTTATGTTAGAATTATCTAGTTGACTTGTTTAAATCACAAACAGAAAAAATATATAATAAACTATATAGTATGAGCTCTTTTACTCTATTAGTTATTAAACATAACTAGGAGAATTTGAAGGTTCATAACACACAGAAATAATATGTATTTGAGGAAATGAAAATCCTGGTTGTTAGGTTTAAATATGTAGGTTTTGCAGTAGTTCATGTGATACACAATGCAAGGATTTTCATCGGAAAAATGATTGAGTTAAGAGGGCTTTAAACTTATCAGTGAAGTAATCCACTGATATGGATTAACTGGGTTGTAAGTATAGGCAAGTAGCATATTGCTGTAGGTGGTAGATCACTGGGCGTGTGCCTTTGGTGTTTATATTTTGTCACTCTCTCAAAGCAGAGTTCTCTTTATGCTTCCTATTGCCATGTCCTGACCTGCTTTCCTTGCCTACACTCTTTCTCAATAATGTTCTTCATCACTTCCAATCCAGAGTTATGGAGTCAGCCATCTATCAACTAAAAGCTCTGAAACTGTAAGCCTCAACCAAACTTTCCCTCCTCTATGTTGTTCTTATCAGGTATTTTGGTCATACTGATGAAAAAATAAACAAACACTGTTTATCTAGCTTGATCATTTTATGTATAAAATATATCTATAACACTATATTAGTAGGTCACATGATGACATAACTATGGAAAAATCTAGAACAAGGAAATGGACAAAAGAATATTTTATGTAGAGTGGTCAGCAAAGTCCTCCATAATAAGAAGAGCTTCCACTGAGCTATGCCAGAAATCATCCATGAGGATATCCAGTGAAAGATGTTTTAGGCAAAGAGCAGACAATGAGTCAAAACTGATCTGACAGCTTCAAAGAGGTGAGTGCAACAGCATCGGATTTTCCAAGGAGAGTGGAAAACAGATGACAGAATAGTGATTCTTGGTAGGAATTTGCGTTTATCATCTAGTGGACTTCTTTGTTCTTATAAAAAATGTGTTTTTCTCTAACTGACCTATGTACACACTGACAGGTTTTGTAAAAACCAATGACATGATCTGATGGGTTTGAAAAAATCACATTAGTCCTTGTGTTGAGAATAAACCACAGAGAAGAAGGTAAACATGATAAATCAACTGGTAGGCTATCAAAAAAGTCCAAGTGACTGATGATACCTAAGACCAGGTTGTACAGGAAAGAGGGACATTTTCCATACATTTTTTGAAGGTAAATGTGATGGTGTTTGTTGATAGTCAGAAATGTATGTGACTGACCCCCCAAAAATGATTCTTAGACTGTGGCTTGATCTGACATTTACTGAATTGGGAATATTGCGGGGGATTTGTGGGTAGATAGGATTTTTATTTTGGCAGTGTTGGATATGAGATAAATGTTAGTGTGGATATTAAGAACACATCTATTAATAGAAGTTTTAACTTTAATGAAGAAATTAATATACAGACAACATTTTGTGCCATAAGTTATAAATAACTATCATAGGAAGTTTTGATAAAGAAAACTTGGAACGTTCAGACCTAATCATCAACAAGGAGTTCAGAACCTTAGAACAGCTAATGAAATGTAAAATAACTAAGTTATTAAGTTATGATGGAGTATAAGTAAAAGAAGAAAATCATTCCCAAACCAGAAGTATTTTAGTTACATCGGGAAGATTTAATAACAGCCATTAGAAAGGTCAGTTTGAAGGTAAGGTTAACCTTGAACAAAATCTGTTTTGGTAACATGGATTTAAATGGATTTGGGAAAAAAAATGAATACAAATGAAATATTCTTATTTTAAAGTCTTTTATTGAAGAAAATGCACACAAATGAGAAAATGTTTGGAATTTTGTCCTTGTATAAAAACTAACTGGAATCTACTGCACATGTAGAAATGGTGGCCTTAATTATCATTTATCATTAAAAATTATCAGCCCAACAGAAGATAAAAAAACAGGTGCAAGAAAACCAGAAAATGGGGTCAGAACATGTGGACAATCACTCTTAAATTTTCCTTTCTTGTCCAATAAGAAGTAGCAAACTATAAATAAAGAAGAAAGAGAAGATGTGCCAAATTTCAGGAATGAAAAAATGGGAAAAATAGTTGATTGGAGAATGGCTTAGTAAGCAGAATCAAGATAGCAAAGAGTGGAAATAGTAAACCAATTGTGCTTAGGAGTAACATATTTAAATATTAACACAAAACTTTAAACAATGCATGTAAAGATCAAAAATAAAGAAAAATAGAAGTACCAAAAGCTTAGAATTAAGTTTATAAAATATAAAGATAGTTTTGGCTTTTGTAAAAAAGTGTATTTTTGAAAATAATGTTTACATTTTTAAATGTATATAATTTTATACACTTATGGACACCATAACAATTTCCTGAATAGCAGAAAACCATTACAATTTTAATTCCTGAAAAAATGATTGTAATACTAATGTACAATTTATATTTGTGTTATTGATATAAACAAGTTTTTTTATGTTAGTCATCTATAATTACATATTTACAAAGGTTTTAAAATATTATCCCAATAGCTATTTTATTTAAGAATCCTCTGTAGAACTTAGAAAATTAGAACAGTGAAATACAGATTTATAAATACACACATCACACATACAAACATAAAGAAAGAGAATGCAAGAAGAAAAGATTATCTAAACTCAAACTACATGCAGAATAATTTGAAGTTAGTAAATTATTCTGCATGTAGTTATTAATTTTTAGTAAAGTCATTTCTATCAAGTTTCTATGACCTGCATTTCACTGAATGCATGAATTATTCTAAAAGGCTTTACTAAGGTGAAAATACTAATACATGATCAGAGGGTCTTAAAACCAGAAAATTTTTGTAAGGTCTTTATAAATGGGAATTATACTTGGATATGCATATTCATGGGTTCTGCTTCAGTGGACTCAACCAGTTATTGTTTATTGATATTTGGGGAAAAATGACATCTGTACCGAACATGTACCGATTGAACATGAACATTGGTTTTTGGAATGAATCTTCAAATAATATTGTATAATAACTATTTACAAAGCATTTTGTGTTGCATTAGGTTTTATAAGTAATCTAGAAATTATTAAAGTACACAAGAGGTTTATATAGGCTATTTGCAAATAGTACATCATTGTACTAAGGGACTTATTTGAAAATTTTGCTCTTAGTGGGGTCCTGGAAACAATCTCTCATGAATATTAAAGGAAGACCATACTAGGAATTACCTAGATCTATAAAAAACAATAATGGCTAGCCTTAGCCTCTGATTGTATGAACAAAATTAAAATCAATGAATACATTTTTTCTTGGATTTATTGATGAAATCTTTGATGGAAATACTTTCAGCATGGCTTCTTAAAAATAAGTACTTGCATAAATAAATAAATATAAAAACCAAAGAACATAAAATAACTACTTGCCTCTAATAAATTCATTTATCATTTAATTGAGACTTTTGCTTCACTTTACACTCACTGAACAACATAATGTGTTAGTCTCTGAGCTTGGATAGGAAGGAAATCTAGGGGCTTAGCCTATTAATTTATGGTTGATTTATTGAATTATAGATGTCTAAGAATTTGAAAATATTTACAAATAAAGAGCTATCCAGAAAGTAGCATATGCAAGTATCCTGTAACATGGAGGGGGCATGACTATGGAATGGAAAATCTGTAGTCACTAAAGAGAACAGATAAAGAGCTGCATGAAGGGAGGTGATATGAGAGATAGGCTGGTAATTTCTTTTAAAGGAAATAGTCTTTATAGCAAACAGCAATGATTATTATTTAAGTGTTAAGTCTGGGAAGTGATTAATTCATTATAAATAGTGGAGGGCTGCACAAGAAGAAGAGAATTTTAGCTTTAAATTAGGTGGCAGACACTAGTCTTTTGCAACAAATTGGTGATAGTGAAAGGTATGGAGAGATTATTATAATGTCAAAATGGTATTGTAATAATATTATAATAATTTTATTATAATAATAATAAAAATTTCATTCTCAGGAAATAATGAGAGAATGAAAAACATTGCAAAAGTCAAGAATAGTATCTGATAAAAGCTTTTATGGTGAACCTAATAACAGAAAGTTTATATCAGAAATATTATTTCTATACAATTAGGGACTCACATCTCATTAATGAGAAATACTATTTGTTTTTCTTTGGTTAGCAGCATTTCTAAATATTGCTGATAATACATTGGTATGTATTATGTTATCTGTGTAATTCCATGAGTATTAATACACATGCATATGGTCAGAAAAGAAACTGCAGTGCATTTTCTACCAGGGACAGTCTACATTTGAAATTTCAACTATTCTTTCTTGAAACAAAGCCAGATCATTACCTTTAACTTCTAATTACATGATCCAATGAATTCTGTTTGTGAATGCTCATTTACCTTGCCATTATTTTGTTGTTATAACATTTCATTTATAAAAAGTACATGCAATAAAATGGATATACTTTCATATGAAGCTCAATAAATTTTGTCATGTGGAATATCACCTAAATTAATATGATTTACATAATCTAGGTCCAGTCAAACACCTGCCACTAAATACACAGAGGTAACCTGACTTAATTTTATTACCAAAGACTGATCATTCCTGAACACCATATGTTGAAAAATTTAGAGTATGTATTATTTTACATTTGACTTTTTATGATGTTTCTGAGATTAATTAATGATGTTCAATATATCAACAGTCTGTTACCTTTTATTGATGACTAGTATTCCAGTACATAAATATACCCCAATTGATTAGTTCTTCATTCTCCTATTTACTTCTATTTGACTAGTATTTATACAGCTGCTCTGAATGTTCTTGTGCACGTCTTTATTATGGACAAATTTATAACTTCAGGAATTTATTTCTGGGCCACTAATGGTCACACATTTAAAGGTATTAGAAACTAACATAATGGTATTAAAACTGACATTTTTCCAAAATGCTTTGTGCCTATCAGTGTAAGTTTAATTCTAACAAATAAACATCTATGAGGCGTTATCAGTTAGACACATGAAAACTTGAAACTGGCAGAAATAGGGTGTAGTATAGAGCATTCAGGATTCTTTCCTCTCTGGTGATGCAGTCAGCACTTATGCCATGTGGTAGAAAGCTGTCTTGTTCAGCTGACACCTTGTCTAGGATCAGGTTGTATGTCTGAGCATAGGCTCTGCTAAAACTGGAAGAAAGATTATGGGACATTGAAGTAGGCTGGTCACATTACTCATATTCAGAAATGTGCTGACCCAGGTTTGTTGTCTAAAATCAAGGCATAAAGATCTTACAATTTTATTAAGACAGAGCCTTGATCTCTGAATTGTATTCAGACAGTTTCTTCTTGCAGAAGTACTCACATTGAATTATCTTTTTCTTAGAAAAAATGATAGTCTAAGAATGTAAAATACAGTGTTATATAAAAACAATGATACATCAATAAATACTGGGAAAATAATGTTGGAAATTATAAGAAGTGAGAAGAGTGAATGAAACTTGTTTTCTGGAATGTCTCCTGCTTCCTTGGTTTGCCTGACAAAGATAAGATTTTTGCTTCCCTTAGATTAATATTTTAAAGTGATTGAACAAATATTGACATCAACTATGTGTCTAAATGATGGTAAATGCTGATAATAAATGGAAATATGATTCTCAGTTTCACATTTCTGACAATCCAGTGAAAGGGTAGGGAGAACAAGTAGGCAAAGTATAATTCTGTGATTGTGTATCTCTAGGAGGTGGAGGGTGGTACACACACATGGATTCCAAGGCTGCTCAGTAGGGATGTAGTAAATATTTCAATTGGTAGAGGAAATTCTATGAAAGCTATATAAATCCTGAGAAATAATTTATGCTCTTTTTTGTTTGCTTACCATTAAAAGAATGAATTTGGTTTGTATTATTTTGATTTTTACTTGACATGCTTTCCTTTGCCAAAAGACTCAATAATAACTATTTCCATCTTGCAATCATATTTTAAAAATTTCTTAATGTTAGCATGTCAAATGATGCAAGTGAATTTTTATACATGAATAAGATAAAAATTAAGTTGCAAGTAAGATGTTGTCATATTATTCTTAAGCATCTAGAAGTCTACCACAGTGCTAATATATAGCAAGACCTCAAACTGTCTTTATAAAGTTAGATAAAAGAATTAACCTTAATATACAGTTGTTTTTATGATTTGGATCTGGAATTTCCTGAAAAGCTCATGTGTTGAAAGCATAGACCTCAATATGGCAAGGTTCAGAGGTGGGTTTTTAATAAATGAATTGATTGTGAGTGCTATAACCACATCAAATGATTAATCCATTTGAGAACTATTAATTAATTAATTATTATCATGACTGGGTGATAAATGTAGGCAGTTGGGGCATGGCTGAATCACTGGGGCTGATTCCTTGGTGACTTTATCTATCTCTGTCCCCTTATTCTCTTCCCTTCCATTGCATTCCATTCCATTCCCTTTTCTTCCCCCTCCCCACCCCCTCACTGTTATGAGCTGAGTAGCTTTCTTCTACTATGCCTTTTCCACCATAATGTTTTGTTTCCCCTTCGGCCCAGAGAAGTGGAGCTGACTATGGACTGAAACTCAGAAACTGTGAGCCAAAATGAAGTTTTCCCTCTCTAACTTGTAGATGTCAATAGTTTTGTCAAAGTGACAAAAAGTGATTAACACAGATTTGATACTCAGCACTAAGCACAATTGTATTCATTACCAGGATTTTGTAGTAGGCTCATTATATGGAGTTTGGCAATCAGCAAGAGGGACCTGGGACTTTTAACCCCACCCTTTGGCCTGTCCATTGTGTAATATATAATTAATCAGTGGCAAGAATATCCTGATGAAAGCATGATCTTTACTTTTGAGACTTGAAGAACTGAAAGTCATTTCATGGCTAGGTGATAGGAATCAGACACACATCATTCAGACCATCTCCTCTAAGAAGGCACCTATCAGTTTCAGAACCCCATAGCTATCTGCATAAAATAACTCCAAATTAGCTTTATGGAAAAAAATGTGTTTTGACAAGCATACTCCTATATTCTTGTTGAACTGGCTTTTTGGACAAAATTGCTGTCGTTGCCCTAACATCTTTTCTCTTGACTTTGGGGTGAGCAGCTGGATTTTGTACTAACAGAAAACTTGGTGAGTCAGCTAAGAGGATTGTTGCTTGAAATGAGCCAGCCCCAAGGGAGGGGGGGAGACCCATGGAATATCTCCAGCAGCTACCAGAACACTTGCTCTAGGGAGTTTCCATTTCCTGCCTTAATCAAGGCACAGTCTGCCCTAATATCTTCTGTGGACATAAGGAATTGATATTTGAAAGAGCTGACAGGATCTTGTGTTGGTGAGTTTGCTCTGCTGTACACAGAGAGGACTTCCTTTCTCACCTTCTGTATATGGTTTGGGCTTTTGCCATTTGATGGTTGATATGAATTATTTGTTGGATCTTGCACCCAGTTCTGTATTTGTGATGTATTTGGGTTGTGTGTTTGTGTACAAAAAATATACATGGGAAGCTCAACATATATCCAAATTGATGGTGCAAGGATAAAGGAGTAAAAAAAAAAGCTATAAAAAGAAGGAATGGCAGAAATAGTCTGAAACAGAGAAAACTAATGTGCAGATTGAAAGAGAGAAAGACAATGGAAAGAAAACTGCCCCATACTATAAAAAGGAGAGAAGAGACAGAGTTAGTGAGAGAGGGGGGAAAATGACAAAATTCCTTAAGGAATTGTATTTAAATTGGCTTACAGATAAGTGAGAATTTAATTTTGTAAGTAAATAAAAACTAAAATTGTTTTAAGAATTGTCAACATACATGTTGCCTGGTTTTCTTGTCAGTCACTAATACATATATCTCTGTTAGTTGCTTAAGTTATCACAGGAAGATATGTTAATTTGAGTATAATGAAGTATTCATGACTTTCTATTTTTTAATTACAATGACTTGGAGTCTTTTTCCATTGACACAGAAATAAGTTAAAATGATGATTATTAAAAGTATTTGCAAAATCATCAAGCTTACAGTACTGCTAAATTTTATAAAAAATTTCTTTTCATAATTTGAACATTTGAATTTTGCATGAAAAGATATTTTAAGCTGGGCATGGTGTTGCATGCCTGTAATCCCAGGATCTTGGAAGGCTGAGGCAGGAGGATCACCAGTTCAAAGCCAGAATCAGCAATGGCGAGGCATTAAACAACTCAGTGAGACCCTGTCTCTAAATAAAATACAAAATAGAACTGGGGTTGTGGTCCAGTGGTTGAATGCCCCTAAGTTCAATCCCCAGTACCAATTTATATATATATATATTTTTTTTTTTTCTCATTTTGTTATCAAATTTTAGTCCTTGTGTGAAAGTTATTAAAGAAAACTTAATTTTTTTTTTTTTTTTGGTTTGGGGGATTGAACCCAGTGGCAATTAACCACTGAGCCACATTCCCTGTCCTTTTTATGTTTTATTTAGAGAGAGGGTCTCATGGAGTTCCTTAGGGCTTAAATTGCTGAGGTTTGAACTTGAGATCCTCCTGCCTCAGCCTCCTAAGCCACTGGGATTACAGGTGGCTAAATTATTATAGTAAATTTGAGATTCTGTATATCTGTGTACACATTAGTCAGATGTGTGTATACATCAGAAGGCTAGGTGTGGTGTTTCTGAGGTTAGTCTAATGTTCTGCTCAAGTCTGTAGAGTTAAAAAGTATGTACGTTTAATTTTTGCAAGGTAAGTGCTCTCTCTCTTTTATAAAATATGCATTTCATCTGGGACCTAAACATATAAAATGGTCAGTGACACATCTGAAATGTTTGCCCTTTGAATTTGTTACTCTGTGGGTGGCTAAAATATCCTGCTGTAGGAGTCCTGCCATTTGAAACTTGTTGTGCATCTGTTTGCTTTGACAGACAAGGCATTTTAATATTATGGTATAAATGACTTGTATTTTGTATTTTTGTATTTTAACTTGTGTTGACTTGTCAAGAAGCAAAGTAACTCAAATATAGTTTTCCTACTGAATTCTGGATCCATCAATTGTGAATTTTTGAAAAATATAAACCAAAATGGTATGTAAAAAAACTACCCGTGTAACTTTAGTACTAGTTATTGCTGATTATTTTGTCAGTTCAATGAATGAATGTCTTATTAGTGTAACTTAAAAGTGGAGTTCGGTTAACCATAGCTTGAGAACCATTCCTTCTAATCCTCTTTATTGCTCAAATGAGGCTAGATGGGCTTCAAAACTGATCCTACTCATCTATCATTTCCCCTCCATGTGACATCGTATCAGATCAAGAACTAGGACAGTCCCACCCTGGCAATGAGGGACAATGAAAATCAAACCACAGGATGGTTGATGAGTGATGCATTCAGAGAAAATTATTCATAGACAAAGCATGTGTGTGTGTTACTGGGGGAGAGTTGTCAAAATCAAAATGAAATAGTTTTTTTCAGCCCTACTAAAAATGAATTAATCCATGTGATGATGAAGGGAGGCTTCTTATGCATGATTGCCTGACCCTGGAAGACAAGAGCCCTCAATTTATGACAGTTTATATTTGTGTGGTTTTAATATTATCATTATAATGCAGCACAACTGTTGTCTTGGAGTAAAGAAAAAAATACTATGGAATTATTATTTTTTTTTAAAGAGAGAGTGAGAGAGAGAGAGAGAGAGAGAGAGAGAGAGAGAGAGAGATTTTTAACATTTATTTTTTAGTTTTTTGGCAGGCACAACATGTTTGTTTGTATGTGGTGCTGAGGATGGAACCCGGGTCCCACGCATGCCAGGTGAGCGTGCTACTGCTTGAGCCACGTCCCCAGCCCCTATGGAATTATTTTTAAACAGTGGGTTTTGAATTCAGATTTTATAAGGAGTCACCAGTCACGGACCCAATTTCTTCTGGGAGTCAACAAAACCAGAACCCATAACCTGTCAGGTCAACTACTTCATCTGAAGGTGTGCTATATGGGCAGCACAAGACCTAGAAAGAACAAGCCTTAATCACTAGACAACAATTCCAGAGCTTCCAAGGCAGTGTTTGCCTCTAGCTTGTCCATTGTGTGACAAGGTGACAAGAAGAACCCAAGAAAATAATGATTTTTGTTGTTGAGATTTCCAGAAAAGAAGAGCATGTCATGACTAGACCATAAGATCAGAGGTACATCATCGGTCCCACCTGCTTTGAGATGGTGTCCAGCCATCTGGGAATCCCACAGTTCCCTGTATAAATAATTGCTCAATCAACTTCCCAGCAAAAAGGCTTTGTGACAAGTGTTCTCCTAACTTCTCACTGAGCCAGCTTTTCAAATAAACCCATCATCTTTGTCTCTTGACTTAACTGGTCTGACATAGGAGGAGCAGCTGGACTTAGTACCACTGATAGATTTGCTACTAGCATCTAACAAGCAGAGGCCAGAGGTGCTAGCATCCTTCAATGCAAAGGGCAACAAGAAAATCTATCCAGACTCTGCTTTCAATAGTGCCAGAGAAATACACTGTCAAAACATTATCTGATTTTGAAATATACAATCTTACTGGGTATGCTTTGTATTGATGTCTTTTGTCTGCAAATTCATTCCACCTGAAATTATTTATCAAGACTTCCTTACTATGAAGCATTTTAAGTAGCTCACATTATGTTTAAAATGGTAGGTGACTTTTGAGAATAATCTACACTGTTAATTGGATTTCTTTGACCAGCCTGTATTTTAATCATCTGCACATTCAATAACTGAATCAAAGGTTTGACAATTATATGTCATGAAAAGGTGGCTTCTAATTCCAGGTGACAACTTGGAAATAGTTTTATGTGCTATTTTTCTCTCATGTTGATATATTTTTATCTTGGATCATTATTTTCTGCAGCCTAAAGACATTTTGGCTTTTTCATGCATCCATAATGAAGACAATTAAAATACTTTATATATATTATATGGACAGGATCTCTTCTTAATTGTTTATTGTTTGCTTTCAGAGTGATCAATTATATTAAATGAGGCCTGAAGTTAAAGAGCAGCTTGATGTTCTGTTTTTAATTTATCATTTCAGGTGATACTGACTGCTATTAAGGGTTCAAAAGGGAGCTAGAAAACTAGTGATATTCAGCAAGCATTGCACATCACTGAAATATTTCCAGTAGCTAAAATTTTCAAAGCTAAAAGAGTCTTCTCTTCCTCTAAGAAACCCTCCAATGAATCTAAGATGATCACATAAATTTCTATTTTTCTAAAATGAATTGATTCTAATATATTTATGATTTAATGTTTCTCAAAGAATGCAACATGCTGGAATGCCTACATGGATTAATCATTTTGTCTAAATTACCAGAATCTTAAAAAATATATACAACACATAGATAAGAAAATAAGGGGCAACTGACACAGAAAGCACTACTGGTACATGTCAAGGACTGTCAGGGAGTATGACAAATGAAAAAGAAATGAGAGTTTAGGCAGGAAGTGAATTGCTGTCAGTTAGTGGCATTTATTTTTCAAGAAAAACAAGCTTTTCAGTTATCTACCTAAAATATTCCTAATCTTATGTGCTGACCATTAATGGCTGAATCAAAAGTGCAAGGTGAAACAGAACACAGCTGCTGTGTATGATTGGCCAGTGGGTTGCCATTTTATTTTTTATTTTTCAACTTTTGTATTAAGAAATATTAGGCATGATCCTGAATTTGAAAGTCTCTACCTTAAGAATGTACACTGGGATGCTAGGGCCCTGATCATCAGGTGGTGATTTCATAATAGGAAAGACAAATGGAGAAGACCTCAGGCTGCAGCCTCCTCCAACCCCACACTACTGCTTTTTGAAAATAGCAAAGCTGAAATCCTGCACAGTTGAAAGACAAAAGGTCAATGTAAAAAAATCAGTTAATTTTTTTTTTACCTTGTACTGAACAATCTGAAAATAAATTTAAGAATTCCATTTACAATGGCATTAAAATGAAACACTTAGCAAGACTTATAACTGTAACTAAAAAAAATGAAAAACTTATACTATGAAGTATACAGAAATAATTTGAAACTAAGTAAAGAGAATCACAATAAATAAAAAAAAAAATCACCTACATATGGAATGGAACCTTTAAAATTGTAAAGATAACATTACTTCCAACAGTGACCTACAGAATCAAAATGACATATATCAGAATCCTGATTTCTTTGTAAAAAATGACAAACTGATTCTAAAATTCATATGGAATTTTAAGGAACTCAGAAAGGCCAAAACCATCTTTAAAAAGTGAAAAAAAAATATCCTCAACATTTCTGGATTTCAAAACTTACTATACTTTAATTGCAGGCAAGATAGTGTGGTACAACATAAGTTTTACACCAAAACTCTTAAAATGGGCTCCATGCACTAACATCTTTTCAAAAAATATGATATACAAGGGAGTAAAGGGTAATTCTATTTGGGGAAACCCAACAAAGGAAATACTGCACTCTACTGATTCAGGTCAGCTACAGGGGTTTCCTGTGCACTCCCGGTGGGCCATGATGAGATTGCCACTGTGCTTCTGTCTTTTTCTCTACATAATTCAGCCTATTCATGAGAACAACATCAGAAAAATCCCACTTGAGGATGAGACCTGACCACTGTTACTGCAAATTTTTTAAGGCATCAAACCATAGGAAATTCTGAGTTAAAAGCACAGCTAAAGTAACAAGAGACCTAGGCACATGGCAGCCAAATGTCATATGGCATTCTGGATGGGATACTGGCACAAATGTAGGACTTCGGTGAAGAATTATGGATATTTGAATAACATGCAGGATTTAATATTGATAGTGTATCAATATTGGTTTATTGCTTATAACAAATATAAGATATTAACAGTACAAGGACCTAGGTTTGGGATATATAAGTGTCTATGTTACCATCACATGTATTTTTGTAAAATGAATACGATTCTAAAATTTGAAAATAAATTTACCTAGTGAATGTTAAGATAATTATAACCATATTAAAATTAGTACTGTATAAAAAGCATAGTAATAATGATATTAGGTAAATATACACTCTTCATATATGCAAACACAAACATATTTGATAATTATAACCATATTAAAATTAGTAGTATACAAAAAGTATAGTGATAATGATATTAAGAATATACTCTTCATATATGCAAAATAAATATTATTTGATGAAAATATACTGTTAAGCTAACTTAATTTGTATGCATCTTATTAATGTAAATCCATTCTCTTTATTTGGTCTCCTGATAGCTTATGCATGTTTCAATATTAACACTTCACATATGTAATAGAAATTATCCTGTATTTATTTATCTATGTTCCTAGCTGGACTATAGTTCTTTAATAATTTTCATTTGTTCTTATAGGTCTTCTTAAACTTTTATTATAAGAACAATGAATAGTAAGGGCTGGGGTTGTGGCTTAGCAGTAGAGTTCTTACCTAGCATGTGTGAGGCACTAGATTTGATCCTCAGCACCACATATAAATAAAATAAAGTTATTGTGTCCACCTACATCTCTCTCTCTCAATCTCTCTTTCTCTCTCTCTCTCTCTGTGTATGTATGTGTATATATATATATATATATATATATATATATATATATATATAGAATAGTGAATAGTATAGAACTTTGGAACTTTTAAGACACTTCAGTTAATAAGTGCTCAGTGAATTGATGACTGATTTAATACATGAATAAATGAATAAAACACATGTGTGAGTGGAGTACATTTGCATACATATATTATGTGTATTTATGTGTGTTCACACACACACATATATATAAGTATTCTGTTTTTGCATAGATATATAAACAGTAAACAAATTAATAACTTTTATTAAGCTACTAAAAAACAGGAAGGGATGAATTCACTGTTTTTATTTACTTTAGCAATGTTTCAAATCCTATAGAGTATATTAAATAAACCTTTCTTTTTCTTTTTTCTCTTCTTCTCAAATAACTTTTCAGATACCTTTTCCTTATAACCATTAATATCCTAGACATACACTGAATTTTTACTATAAATAATACTCTCTGAAATATACTGTTATCTTTCTAATATTTAAATAAGCTTTAGATGTCAATGGTCTTAAGAATGAAGGTTTGAAGACAAACTGTAGTAATGCAAACTTGTAAAAATGGAGACAGGATGTAACCATATATAAAGTCCTATTTAACAAGGTATGTACATCTTTAGTTTCTTAGCAACTCATAAATAACTTTGTAATAGTATCTATCCTGCTGTTTTATAATTGGCAATTTACTTCCTTAGCACATGGTTTAGATCTCCATCCCTGAGAGAATATGGATTTTTTCATTCATCAATCAAACTACAAACCTTGTAAAAATTTTGGCACAAAGCTGGTATAAACTCAATTGACAGAGGCTTAAATTAATCATTGCTCATTTTCAATACCCAAACATTGTGCATTTTCAAGGTCATGCATAATTTCACATATATTCTCTAATATTACCTCCTAGTTAGATGCATTGAAGCACTCTGCAATCCCAGTGATATGGGAGGCTGAGCAAGGAGGATTTCAAGTTGAAGGCCATCCTGGGCAATTTAGCAAGACCCTGTCTCAAGACAAAAATAGAAAAGACTGGGGATGTAGCTCAATGATAGAGGATCCTGGGTTCAATGCACAAAATAACAATTTCCTCCTGGATTTTTACACCATACAACATTTTCTCATTATTTCTCTGGGTAGAATATTTTTTTAACGTCTTAGTTTGTGTTCTCCATCCTTTCTCCACTATCTACAACTTCTCTAAATCTTAATTGGGTTTCAAAGGGTACATTATTGTTTTTTGTTGTCCACTTAATTTTTTTTTGGAACGGGTGGGTACAGGAAATTGAACCCAGGGATGCTTTACCACTTAGCTACATCCCCAGCCCTTTCATTTTATTATTTTACATTTTGAGACTCAGTCTTCCTCAGCTGCTTAGGGCCTCACAAAATTTCTATTGACTAGTCTCAAATTTGCAATCATCCTACTTTAGACTCTGGAATCACTGAGTCACTGTGATTACAGGTGTGCCCCACCATGCAAAAGTCCCAATTGATTTTTAGAAAAATATAGATTTTCTATACAATCTTTCTCAAATTTAGTCGATATTTCAAAATTTACTTGTCTTTATACATTTTATGGCATTTATGTTTAATTATAAACTGTGCAATTGATACATATATGCAATGATCGAATCAGGGTAATTACCATATCCATTGCCTCACACATTTGGCTCTTTTTTGGGGTGACAACATTACAAACCTCCTTGAGCTCTCTTGAAATGTGTAGTATTGTTAGTGACAGTCATAGTTATAGTCAGCCTGATGTGAAAAAAAACACCAAGTCTCAACTTCCTGTCTAATTTATTCCTCCTAAATGTAACTTTGTACTAATGGATCAGCAGGTCCCCAATCCCTCCTCACCTTATTCTCCTCATATGATAGTAATCAAGACTCTATTCTCTACTTCTTTGAGATTCACATTTTTAGATCCTGCATATGAGTGAGACCATGGAATATATTTTTTTATAACTGACTATATCTGATTATCTCACTTAATACAGATCCTTCAGGTTCATTTATGCTGTCACAGATGAAAAAATTTCATTCATTCTTATTAATGTAAGTAATGGATAAGTAAGTATTGGATAAATACTCAAACACAGTGGCAACAACATACAAATGGGATGATATCAAACTTAAAAAGTTCCTGCATACCAAGGGAAGCATTCCACAGAGAGAAAAGACATCTTACAAAATTAGAGAAAAATATTTACACATTGAATCAGAAATACAGTTAATATCCATACTATATAAGGAACACAAACAAACCACACAAACAACTCAACAGCTAAAATAAAAAATCCAATTAAAATTATTTAAAAGCCAGGTGTGGTAGTACATGCATACTATAATCCTAGGTAGAAGGGTTGCCAGTTAGAGGCCAGCCTTAGCGATTTAGCAATGTCCTAAATAATTTAGCTAGATCCTGTCTCAAGAATAAGAAAATAAAATGTTATGTGAATGTGCATCAAAGTGCCCTGGGGTTCAATCCCTGATACCCAAATAAATAAGTAAAATAAAATGAAAAAAATAAAATGGACACAAAAAATAAAATATTTAATTGACATTTTTTTAAAAAAAGACATACAAACCACCAAAAGGCATATAAAAAACTCTCAGCCTCACTATCATTAGGGAAAAACAAGTCAAAACACAGTATAATATCAACTTACAAATAAGAGCAAGTATTGTCAAAGAGAAAAAAAAAAAGGATTCAAGTAAAGTACAGATTTACACACTATTGGTAGGATTTAAAATTAAAAATAGATATTAGAGAAAACATTATAGAGTTTCCTTTAAAAATTAAAATAGGGTGGGGAGTGTAGCTCAGTGGTAGAATTTGTGTTTACCATGTGTGAGGCCCTGAGTTCAATTTCCAGCAAAATATCACTACTACTACTGCTAATAGTTGTACTATATGACTTAGCCATCCCAACAATGGGCATATATTCAAAGGAAAGAGAATCATTTTGTCAGAGATGCATCTAAACTTGATTATCATGGCATTATTCACAATATCCAAGATAGGGAATTAACGTAAGTGTTGAGTTCTCTTCAAAAAATGAATTATATCATTAAATTCGTTAATAAATTACACCACTAAATACAAATAAAAACCACAAAAATTGTGGCTGATACATAAATTTATAGTTTTTATTTATTATTTATTTATTTGGTACAAGGGATTTAACCCAGGGGTGTTTAGCAACAGAGCCACATTCCCAGGCCATTTTACTTTTTATATTGTAATTTTGAGGCAGGATCTCATTAGGGCCTCACTAAGATACCTAGGATATCTTTGAACTTTGCCATCCTCCTGACTCAGCCTTCCAAGCCACTGGAATTAGAGGCATGTGACACCATGTAAACACCAAAGTATATCCTGTACCTTTAATTTCTCTATGAATTGGGCTATAGAATAAATTTTCAAAAGCTGATCAATCTTCTGTTTGTAATGCTGGGAAATATAGGTTTACAGTTTTTAAAAGTACCCATTTTGCTGAGAAAAATGTTATCTTGTGGAAGAACTGTAGAGACCACAACATAATAATACAATGCAAATTACCTTAGTAATGTGGAACCTTGGGAAAAATATCACTTGTTAATCTACAATAGCTATGCTGTCATAATTGTATAAACTTGGTGAAAGATTACACTTCCTTAAAACAATGAGATCATCAGCTAGATAGTCACCAATTAGCTAATTTAAGTTCATTAAAAGAAAATAAAACATGTGTAATTAGGAAAACATTACTTTAAAATATTAAAGATAATTATAGAATTTAATAATTTGTGTAGAATTATTTCATATACTCTTTAAGTAAAATCATACTTCTACCTTATTCTAAAGGCTTAACAAATTAGGAAATCAGACTTAATATATGTATTTAATACAAAAATAGCAGAATTATGATGTTGTTGATAATTAGGAATTCTAAACATAAGGATATGTCCTTTGTAGAAATGAATTGCTTAAAACAAAATCTTATTTTCTTCTTTTAATTGCAAAATACTTTATTTTAAAGTAATAAATGTAAATTAAAGAGATAATATTTAAATGTTAATTTGATATAAGCTTCTCTGAAATCATATGTGGCCATTAAACTTAAGACTAATAACTTTTAGAAAACACTTTGATAAGTCTCTGCCTTTTCAGTTCTTAAAACTTCAATTCCTAAACAGTCAAATCTAAACATTATTTCTTGGATTATAGTTACCAATAAGAGGTTTTGTTCATCTGAATATTGATGAGGGTTTGAGAAATGAGGTAGAAATTTGGCTTTACTTTGTCTTTTTATGAAATATTAAGAGAAAAAAACAGTTTTTATTAAAATAGTCTGCAGATGTATTAACTAATAGGTATTTTATATATCATACAGAAAAAAATACCTATGTATTTTGGTTGAATTTTTCTCTATTTAAAATGGTGCAGTATGTCATAATTGGAAAATTACATCTCTTATTCATATATTCAAGATATATTTGAGTGTGTTCTGTTTAATGAATATATTAAAACTAGACATATACCAGTGGTCACATTGACAAGATTTCTCTCTGGTAGTGTTCAGGGCATAATGTGGATTAATTAACTCAAAATCAAAGGCAAGTCTGTGTGAAGAAGTATGAGAGTTTTCTAACTTTGTGTAGTTTCTCTGATATGCTTCTCCTACTTTTCAAAATTGCTTTTGCTTTTATGAAATCAGCTAAGACGTTTTCTCTTAAGTTCTACTGAAGGAAATTAAATAAAACACATTACATACATTTTAGAATAATATGTAAAATACACATTTTAAAAATTCCAGTATTTTCAAACTACATTGTATGCCATTTTTATAATTAAAAATGTGCATGTCTGGTCATAGTTGCAAATAAAATCCTGCTGTAATGTCAACTTAATTTGCCATAGGGAAAGCTTATAAAGTGATCTAATATAATGATATCATATACGTCTGAAATAACATTCTAATTTTAGTTATGATCCATGTTAAGTCATTTTCATCAATCTCATTTTTCTGATAAAAGTCAGAAAATAATCTTCTGTGTGAAGGCAACTAATCATTGGATGCAGTGGGTAAAAAGCATGACTTTGTCAATCACTTGCAGAATGAGGATGTTTGCCAACGCAAATGTAGAATAATTTGAGTGAGCAAATTAAGACAAGAGACAATAATTGGTTCTTTTTAAATCTGAATACATTTTTATCTATAAAAGGTCATCTTTGTCTTCAAATATTAATTTATAGTTAGATAGTCTTAAAATTTGATTTTGTTCAGAGCTCTTTTTAAAGAGATAGGGCCAATATAACAGCATCATTTTATAATTATTTTCCCTATATTCAAGTATTTTTTAGCTGAGATTGTGTAGCATCTTACAGAGATTAGGTGAAGAAAAATTCAAAATACTCATTTTAATCTCTAAATGAAAAATGAGAACAAGAGGGCAACAAAGTCAAATGACAATTGAAACACAAATTTATAAGATTTGTATTTGGGTAGACTTCCTTTTATTTAAAATTATTATGTTTTCTATAAGGAAAGGACATTGAAATATTGTGCTTTGGGAAAGTAGCTGAGGTTTAACATGGTAGTTGGAGGGTTTTTTTTTTTTAATAACTTTATTTTCCTTATTTATTTATTTTTATGTGGTGCTGAGGATCAAACCCAGGGCCTTGCACATGCCAGGGGAATGCTCTACCACTGAGCCATAACTCCAGCCCCTGGAGGTTTTGGTATAAAAGAAAGAATGTTAGGCTCCTATTTGAAAAACAGAGCTACAAGACATTCTAAATTGGTATCCATGGTAAACAGGCATACAGTCTGCCTTTGTTCAGAAAACCGTGAAATCAAAAGTAGACCCCACAGAACATGATCCTATTTTGTGTCAGTTAAAGCAAAACTAAACTAAACAAAAAATCTGTCACTGTCTTTGGAGAAAATTTCTAAGTCTTATATTGTTCTGATATGTATAATATTTCTGAATCACTGCTCTGTTCACATATCAAAATGTTGAAATATGGAATTATTTATGGGGTATCACACAAAGGCAGTTTTAGTAGAAGAAAAAATAAAACTTCATTTAGTCCCAGAAGAAATAGACAAGTTTAGTGAATTATTCACCTATAACAAGAATCTATTGGATTAGTACAACCGAGATTTGTAGAATATGTGTGTTCACACACACACACACACACACACACAAACACATATATATATTTTCTATCTGCTGGATAGTAGTTTAATATTGTCTATAAGATTAAATGGCTTCAAAAAATTAAATGGCTTATTTATATTTAAATAAATATCTATTACTCCATTTTTTTTCTGTTTCTGTTATGCAGATGAATTTCCATATTGGCTAGTTTTCCTAAAGTCAAACTCAACTGTGTAATTCAATCTGTCTCTCATGTATGAGTTTCTTTCTCCATTACTTTTAAACTGTGGGTAATAGGACAGAAATGTATTGGGTACATAATTAAAAATCACTCAGAGAAGGTAAAATATAGATTCAAGAATATAAGTAGCAACTAACAGTAATATATTTATGAGGATATGGTAATTATGGGGAAAAGATATCAGTAAAGGGTATAAATATCAAATAATTCAGGCATTTTTATATGTATTGTTGATATAATGGTCAGGATTTAATGAAGGATGTGTCAGAGGTTAGCGATAAAGAAAAATAAATACATAAAAAATAATTACTAAATGTGGCTTTAAAAAAATGATTAATTTGAGAAGCAAAACTCTCTTAAAGGACTTTCATTTTCAATGATCATTAAGAAGCAGAAAACATAATTATCTTCCAGTCTGAAAAAACTAGAAAAATGTAAAGTATATAAAGCAATCGTCTTCCAGATAGTAACGAGATAATAAAGCAGGAAACATAGGATAAAATCAGAAGTCATTAAAAAGAAAATAAAAGATGATGAAAACAACAGTTGTTTTTTTGAGGTGGTCAACAGAATTTATAAACAGGCTAAACATAGTGCTCACAAAAGAAATGAATTATAGATGGTTGTGATGGGAAGGAAAGGGAGCTCAGCATTATGGGTAGCACTGATGAAAAATTATAAAGAAATATTTTGACTAACAGTAAGCTGTTAAATCACAGTCAGAGTTTTAATGATTGTAAACTAAATAACCAGATGTGAACACACTTTATAAAGATTACAAAAAATATGAGCTAAGATAGAAAAGTGGCATAAGACAAGTAGACTATAAAAGGAAAGAGGCATAAGACAAAAAATATCCAATGAAACTTGTCACTATATACAGATATAAGAATTGAAAAATAGAAATTAGGAGAAACTGCAGATTAAACAAAAAAATACTAATAAAGAGATGAATTTTAGAGAAGAAACATATGATAAAAATACTGATTAATTAGAATAGATAAATAATTTCTAATGTATCCATTTAAGCAGGATTCCAATAGTAAAACAAAGAGTGGTGATAAAAGGTAATGGAGATGGTTGGGAATGTACGAGTTTGGCCATATGAAATTACTTTGCATTGAGGTAAACTCCGTACATTGCAAATGCAAAATAAAATAAAATAAAATAAAAATTAAAACCTGCACATAAAAATTATAATGAAAAGAGCACAGAACACCAGAGATAAAGAAAATCTCTTTAAAAGATCTAGATGACCTGAATTATCATTCAGAAAAATTCAGAATGTGAGATAATTTTTTAGCAAATAAGAAATAAAAGAGGAATCGAGAAAGAAAGCAACAAAAAGAATGAGAGAGATGGCAGAATCTATATTTATAGTAATTATCTTGCTAAAATGTTAGCCTCGGAGTACTGAATTGCAGGAAAAAACAAAAACCTATCAAAAAATAGACATAAAATGCATAAATTCACAGTAGTATATGAGGGAAATGAATGAGATGAAGGACTATCCAAAAGAAGGTAAAGCACAAAAATACATAATATCAAAACAGAGATAGAAGCATGTTCTGCAGAACTTATGATTCAAGCCATAAATTCATAGAATGATACAGACAATGGAGAGGGCAATAGACACCAGAGAAAATTAAGTCCACACACAGTACATATACAGCAGCCAGAAGACAGTGACATTGCAGATCAGTAAGAAACAATGAAGCAACATAGCAGTTCTACTCCGGGTTATGTCTTAGAGGTACACAAGCATAAATGCACCAGGAATCCTCGAGAGGAAAGTCTAGAAGTACTATAATCTCTATGTGGGCAGAAAAAGTTATCTCTTTCGGGTAGTGGCATAGTTCTGTTACATGAAGCATTGCCTACACTTAAAAATATTACATGAATAACTTCATTTTCACTTAGCAAAGCCACAAAAATATATACGAGCTACTTGTGTTGTAGGATGAATAAAGATATTGCTGTACCTACATGATTTGGAATATCATAATATCAATATAAGTTAACTAGACAAGCAACTATTAACAATTCAAACTAAACATTAACCAAAAAAGTCACAAAATTACACATTTAACAATATTTAACTTAAAGAAGTATAAAACACAGTATTAAATAGTATACCCTAGTAATATCAATTAAACTAAATCACTGGTAACAAAAATTCAAAAAAGAGGTAAAGGATTAGAGGAAATTGCAAAGTCAAAAGTAATTTTTTAAGATAAATGGGATGTTCAGACTCTGGATATTTGTTCTTTAAATTGTTTAAATGCATATAAAAGAGATAATAAAAGTGTTATTTTAATATGGAAGATAAAATAGTGGAGCCCATTATATTTTCTTTATATAAACTACATGCACACATTTTTAAAGAAAAGAGATGAATGAATTCTAAGTGTCTCTCCTTGGTTTACTGACTGCTCTTTACCTTTGCATGAGGATCATTAAGGGTTTGTGTAAAATATGAAATTGAGTGATGTCGTGAGCAGTAAATAAAATCATTGCTTTGAACTATGTAAACTCTGGACATTGAGAAGCTGCTTTTGGGAACCCTGAGTTGCACAAGTATCTATGGAAACGTCCAATCACAAGATGACTGCTGTTGATGGGGAGAATTCCTAGCTTGCCTTGGAATTTTCTTGTGCAAAAGCCATGAATTCAAATCCCAGATACCTGGAGATAGAAAAAATGAATGTAAAAATGGATGTAGAAAAAACTGCTGAGCCTTAACCAGTCTGTTTTGCTCAACTTCATCCTATTTACCTCAAGACATTTTTCACACCAAAACCCTTTGATGCTCATACCAGTACAATAAACACGGGGGTGGGAGGGGTGGCTCTCATTCCTTGTTAGAGCCACTGTATCAGAATTGGTTCCCCTACTGAGTCCTGCTTTCACTTCTAATTGAGTCTTTGTTTTTATCACTAAAATTTCTAATTTCTCAGCCCCATTCACAGCCTGCGTTTAGTGACTCATTCATCCACTGCATGGGCCGTGGCAGACAGGGTGAATCAATGCAACATTCAGTTTGGAAAATTATTTGCATCTTCTAGAAAAAGTGATAAATCACACATTTTTTTTCAATTTCTTCACTTTGAGATGTATGTTTGACATGTGCATACTAAATGCTCAGTGAATATTCTTTGAATGAGAGTCTTAAAATAATGTGATGAAATTTAAATATTCTCTGAAGAAAAGCATCTTATTAACTTTGGTCTTCATATGGGAAGGACTTATGGGTAAAATTTGCCTAAGGTGAAATATTTTATTTTTATAGATAAAGTGTTGAAAATGTATAAAGTCAATAATACAAAGTAGCACATGTTTCAAATTGCTATATCAATTTGAGTTTATTAGATGGAAAGCAGAACAAACATTCATCTTTATTTTAGGGCAAAAGAGCAAAATATCATTAAATAAATATTCATTGAGTGATCGTTTTGAATGAACACTATTACAAAAACCAACCAGTTTTTTTTTTAATCTACTTTCTCTAGATTGGTTATGCTGATTTATGATGCTGGAAGAAGAAAGGTAAACTAAACGTATTTATCTAATATTAATTTTTAATCTCTGATATAAAGTAACAACTCCTCTATTACTTTGTGTAATTTTGTGGTTCATTGAGCCAAAATATTCGAATTTGACAGTTTCTACATAAAACTGTTGCAATTATCCTTTTCAGAAAAAATTTTAAAGCACTGAATTTTAAATATATTGACTTTTTATAAGGTTCACTCTTCACCAGTCTACTAAAATGTCTATTTAGAAGATGGAATATTATACAGATTCAACCAGGAGAACCTGTTGTAATGATTAAAGTAACAGATGTAGAATTACAAGTGATTTCTGTTTCTTTTTTATCTTTCCATGTGGTTTTAAATTATAACATGATACAGGCATTCATTGTATAATAAATTTTATGAATAATATACTGCTTTTATTCAATAGTATATAAAATCTAGAAGTAAAAATGATTTAAAGTTTTCAGAATATTTTATTTCAGTCTTATTTCTATATGCATTTTGTTTTTCATTAGAGTGTGTAACTTATTTTTCATTTTTTCAATGAGTTCATAATTTGAACATATAACAATTAAACATAGATAATAGTAACCCCACCCACCAAACCCAAGCTGCCAGTCTGTAGACACACTGTGTGACCCTTTGCTTTTCACTTCCTGTATTCCCTTTCAATTTTTGATGCCCATGTTGGTCTACTCGAGTAACAGAATAGGAAAAGTGTTTTTCAAATCCTGACTTATAATGATCAATAAATCACTTTACTGCCTCATAATATATTATTTTACCTTCAGAAATTCTGATCTGTTTTTTTTTTTAATATGGATAAGCATTTGTTAGACAATTGTTCCAGGAATGGACAAAAAAGAAAGGTAGAGCATACACCCACATGATATTTGGGGGTGGTGGGAAAATGGAACTTGTAGGATCAAAATCCTAGTAAGAATTGAATATCAGAGAAGTGAACTGGAATGTTGTAGTTGCTATTTCCTCTTGTGACATTTTGCTAATTTTCAGCTCACTCTGGGCAAAGGGCCATGACAAAATTTCTACTGCTACTAGGAAGGATCATCAGCAGGAAGCACAATTAACTTTCTTGTTTCCAATATTATTTCCCGAAGCTACTAATTTATTACACATTGTCCATCTTCTTAGTATTCATTAGTGATAGCCACTGCATAACATCAATTTTTATTTTCTGTAGTCTCTAGTACCAGTTCTCTCACAGTCTACCATTTACCAATATGCCACAATTCATATTTTGTTTTTTGTTTATTTTTTAACATCACAGTACCACACTTTTAGCAACAGTTTATATTATTAGGATATGGCAAAAATACATGGCCAGGCAAATAAATCCTGACATATTACCTGAATTTTATTGTTTTAATTTAATGCCAATTCTGATATATTTCTGATGATTTTAGGGCATTTGTGACTGCTTGGATTTTGCTACTTTGTTTTCTCAATATGACTCATCCATTGTCAAAACTACAGAAAATGAACACATTGCAATATTGAGGACAGTTGCTTAAGTACTTCATCATAGATGGAACCGATTATTTCTATTTTTGTATTTTGTATCAGTGTAGTGTACTGATTTAGAATATGATATACAGGAATAAAAAAGGCTTTGAAATGAAATATATTTAAAAAATCCTTTTCAACCATCTTATATAGTTCATTAACCAGTACTTGTTTACTGAAGATCAAGGTCTAGAAACATTTTTATTTGTAAAATTATTTTAAATGCACTACATGCAAAGTAATGATATAATATCACCATTAGATATGTTAATGCACATCTCAAAGTTGAAATGTGTACTCCTTGAAGCTCTAAAATTAAGTTACTCAAAAAATTGAGAATGTAGATAAGAGAATGGAGTGGAAATCATCTAATATCTAATGTGAATATTGACTTTCTTCTATGACAGGAAATAATGAGGTCAGTTTGATTGCTGGCTTTGAAATTTCATACATTTAACTATTTATATTCTAAAATTCTGTTGGTGAAATTTAGATCCTTATGCTTTTATTCCATTTGATATAAGCAGTTGAAATCGTTTTAATGTTTCACAGCCAAATGATAGAAGTTTTTGGATACATGCTGTGTGGACTTGTAAAACGTAGATGTCTGCATTAACAAAATACCTTAGAATGGATAATTTATAAACAACATGATTTTGTTGCTCCCAGTTCTGAAGGGCAGAAAATTCAAGATCAAAGAGCCAGTAGATTTAATGTCTCCTGAGGATTTGCTCCATGTAGTAAAGGTGGTGCTTTTTGGCTGTGTTCTCAGTTGGCAGCAGAGGTAAGCTGTACACCTCAGGCCTCTTTTTATTAGAGCACTAATCCCATTATGACAGCTCACCTCAATGTCCTCACCATCCCTTCAAGACCCAGTATTTAATAATTTTGCACTGAGGATAAAGTTTCAACATATGAATCTTGTGGGGGCTAATAAACATTCAGACCATATCAATAGGTCTGTTTGATTTCTCATGTTTATAAAGCTTGTCAAATATACAAGAAATGAACCAATGTATATGGATTTCAATAAGACAAGAATAAAATTAAAACATCAATTGAGATATATATGGCCGCTATATTATGAGTTAATCATATAGAAATCCTCATGCTGATAGTGACTGTTGATTTGAAATTTGGTGTTTTATAATAATTTGAAGCTACATTATTATAAAACAGATCTACCAAATAATTTAACAAAATGTTTTTTGTAAGATTAAAAGCAATGCTTGATTTTACTTTTTGAACAGGACTCACTATTAATTAGCTTAAACTTTTGTGATAAGTATTGGTAATATTTTCAATATGTTTAATAGCTGAAATAAAGTAAGTAGAGCCATACCTATTTCATTTCTCAGAATTTGTGTTGTTCCTGTTGCTGTTGTTTGTTTGAATAAAGCTTTTGCTAGAATATAGATCATTGGACAATTACCTTGTACCATGATGTCCAAATGTTTCTTCCCCCAAATCATAGGATTTAACATTAATTACCAAATTGTACCAACCTTTCTTTTAACTTGCAAATGTTTCTACCTACCTTTGTTGTTTCGTGTAGTTTCCTACATTTTGTTTTTGTGTTATATTTTCTTTTTGTCAGAAACTTTCAAGTACTTGATCTACCTCTATTAGAGTAAAGCTTTTTCTGCCTAAACAAACAGATTAATTTTGGCCAATATGAATGTATTAACATGATTTTATGGAATTCACTCAAAAAGATGATTGCCATATTACAGCACCACCTATGTGGATATTTTAGAAATTGGTTATATAATTTATAGTCTTAAATATGTTATACAGAATATAATTATATAATTAGTAATTGACCCAACTAAAGAACAAAGAAACAGAAGCACATCCAGAAAACAATTAAGTAATATGCATGGAGATATCCAAACCATCCAAAGCACTGTAAGAGGCATGTTTTAAAAATTTTATATGTACTTTAACACTATACACATAAAAGACCTTCTTCCCGAATTATAATTATTTCACTTATAACCTGATTTTGTCACTGGTGCAACACAAAATAATTCTTAAAAATATATGAAAAATCTATTGAGTGAAATGGTTGAGTCCTATAATAAGTCCCAATGGAAATATGGAAGATAATTCAGGATCCCAGATAATTTGATGGGCAAATATGTAACTGAATCTCATAGTCTGCAAATGGAATTGATTTGTGTGTGTGTGTGTGTGTGTGTGTGTGTCCATGCACATGTGTGTTTTGTGTGTGTTTAGATATTCATTGATAATTTGCTGCTAGCCATTAACTAATGTAATTATAGCATAGTGATACATAGATGCTTTCTATAAATGTACCAGATGTACTGAAATTACTGTTTTGAACAGTACATATTTTTCTGAAAATAATACATTTTCCACAACCAAGCTAGAAATCATCCAAATGAGAAACATCTCTTATTGACTTTATGCATGTATCTGAAAACACACACACACACACATGTTCCAGAGGAATTTGGTGATGTCTCAACTCATTCACAATGTAATTTATAAAGAAACTATGCATACATCACTTCATTGGTCTTTGAGAACTAAACAGTATTTCTGCTTTACAAATAAAATAAGCTAAGAAAAACTTAATTAAAAATGAAATGTTTCCTACATTCACAAAAGTATGAAATACTTGAATCATGTCTTCTCACTAGGTTATGATATTCCATTTCTGCTAATCTACTTAAATTTAGTAATCACAAAAGCAAGTTATAAGAATCATTACTATTGTAGTTATAATTCTGTTTAGATACATTTCCATTATTAGGCTGTAAAAAAATGAAAATCTAAGTTGACTCTTCTCTCTCATTTTACTAGGTTCCAGCACTTATCTTTTAGCCATTCGAATTCATTCATATCAATGACTTTTACTCTTTTATTCGATAAATGATAATACATTTTAGACATTATAATGGCTAGTAGGGATACAGGAATGAATAATTATATATTTTCTTTTCCTCATATTGTTAACTATCTAACATGAATACATATATAAAAGAATCTAACTTAGTAAATTGGAAATGGCCTCAAAGATCCATATTCAAAACTTTGGAATCTGTGACTATTTAATACTACATGACAAAAAATATATAAATTTTTGATTATTTATTTTTTGGTAGCTGGGGATTTAATTCATACACATTAGGAAAGCATTTTATCACAAGGTATACTTCCTGTCCTCTTTATTTATTCTTTTGAGACAGGTCTTGCTAAATAACAAAGGCTCATCTCAGCCTTATAATCCTCCTCTGCCTCATACTCCTGAGTAATTGGGATTTTAGGTTTTGTCACCATTCCCCACAGCAAAAAGGACTTTATAATTGTGATTAAATTAAGGATCTTAAGATGAGATGATTATCCAAGATTATTTCCATAGGCCCAATGTAATACAAGGGCACTGAGAATAGAGTGGGTGATGCAATGACTGAGTAGAGTGAGAAAAGGCATTGTGATACAGAGCCAATGGACCAAGGAATGAGTGCAGAATTCATGCTGGGAAAGTCAAAGAACCACATTCTCCCCTGGATACTCAAAAAGGAACCTGTTCCACCAACATCTGTTCCTGTTCCATCCACAAAATTTTTACATAGTAAAAACTTTAGGAGATAAAGTAAACTGTATTTCTTGAATGAAAAACACCTTTTAAGGATAATTTAGTGAATTTGAATATTTGACTTCTTAATGAAGGCAGGGTATTATAAATTAGGGTATTTAGAGAAGTCTATTTGGAAAAGAAAGACACATGATGCTTACACATTTATATTGGCCATGAAGAGTTTGTGAAACTCTATTGACAATATTAATAGACATGTATATGCTTTGGCTTGGGCTCAAAAAAACAGGTATTGTAGAATTCACATAAGCTCAGAAAAGGGGCTATAATTCAATTTCGTAAGAAAATAAGCTTGCCTACAAGAATTTATGGACCAGGGCACTAGGGTTTCCCAAACTCAGGACTGTTGGAATTTTCCTATGGATAATTCTTTTCCTGAGGGAGAGGTTGTCATGTTCATTACAAGAGTTTAGGAGCATCATTGACCTCTAATATTAGACACAGATAGAATCACCGTACTCCTTGCTCCATCAAAACCATCATCACAAATAACAATGACCAAAAATATCTATACCTATTGCCAAATGCTCCCTTGGTGTCAGTTTTAGGTGAGAGCATTGATATTAAGTGAGACGAGGAGACCCTGAACAAGAATAACAGTTTAAATCTAGGTACAGATTTTAACAGTCACCATGTTAGGAAAGTGTGACCTGACAAATACAAGAAAGTGTGTATCACAGAACAAAGTGAAAAAAATTCTTTTAAAAAGACAGCATTAAAATATTATCACCACATACTTCTGAAAGATAAAGCAGAGAAAGATCTAAAAGATATTCTGTTTAACAGCCTAATGACACTTCTGACTGTGAAGGTAACTGTACATAAATGCTATTCTGAACAAAATGACTAAGTTCTAATAAAAATCTCAAGACAAAATTTCATTTTAAGATTAATTTCTTAGAAATTGTAACCAAAATGCTTAAAAATTAAGAAACTATCACTTTATTTTGGCTTATTCTCCCAGTATCAGTTATTTTCTATCAAATTCTTTTTTAAAAATTTCTTTTATTCTATAAATACATGACAGCGGGATGCATCACAATTCCTATTACACATATAGAACACAATTTTTCATACTTCTGTTTGTATATAAAGTATGTTCATACCAATTCATGTCTATCAAATTCTTAAAACAATCTAACATCTATGAAAAGCATTCACTATTAAAGATTTGAGATTTAAGTCTTATTTAACCTTACATGTCAATCAACACCAAATGCAGTAGAAGACAGGAAATAATTAAAATCAGAGCTGAAATAAATGAAATTGAAACAAAAGAAATAATTGAAACAATTGACAGAACAAAAAGCTGGTTCTTTGAAAAAGTAAGTAAAATGACAGACGCTTAGCCATGCTAATGAAGAGAAAGAGAGAGAAAATTCAAATTACTAACATGTGTGATGAAAAGGGAAATATCATGACAGACACTACAGAAATATAGAAGATAACTAGAAATTATTTTGAAAATTTGAACTCCAAAAAAAATAGAAAATATTGAAGGCATTGACAAACTTCTAGAGTTATATAATTTGCCCAAATTGAATCAGGATGATATACAAAAAACAGGTCAATTTCAAGCAACAAAATAGAATATAATATCAGAACTCTACCAACAAAGAAAAACCCAGGAGTGGATGGATACACAGCTGAGATCTACAAGACCTTTAAAGAAGAACTAATACCAATACTCTTCAATTTATTTTAGAAAATAGAAAAAGAGGCAGCACTTCCAAATTCATTCTCTGAGCCAATATCACCCTGATTTCAAAACCAGGTAAAAACACAACAATAAAAAAACTCCAGACCAATATATCTAATGAACACAGATGCAAAAATTCTCAATAAAATTCTGCAATTCAAATACAAAAGCATCAAAAAAGATCTTTCACCAAGTGGGATTCATCCCAGGGAAGCAAGGTTGGTTCAACATATGGAAATCAATAAATGTAATTCATCACATCTCAATAGACTTAAAGATAAAAATCATATGATCATCTCAATAGACACAGAAAAAAGCATTTGCCAAAATATAGCACCCCTTCACATTCAAAACACTAGAAAAATTAGAGATAACAGGAACATATATCAACATCATAAAGGCTATCTATGCTAAGCTCCAGGCCAAGATTATTCTAAATTGAGAAAAATTGAGGGCATTCCCTCTAAAATCTGGAACATGACAGGGATGCCCTCTTTCCAGCACTTCTATTTAACATAGCTCTTGAAACACTGGTCAGAGCAGTTAGACAGATGAAAGAAATTAAAGATATACTCTTAGGAAAAAAAGAACTCAAATTGGTACTATTTGCTGAAAATAAAATTCTATACCCAGAAGACCCAAAAAATTCCACCAGAAAACTTCTAGAACTAGTAAATGATTTCAGCAAACTAGCAGGATACAAAATCAACACCCATAAATCAAATGCACTTCTGTATATCAGTGACAAATCCTCAGAAAGGGAAATGAGGAAAACTACCCCATTTACAATAGCCTCAAAATAAAATAAAATAAAATAAAATACTTAGGAATCAATTTAATCAAAGAGATGAAAGATCTATATAATGAAAATTGCAGAACCCTAAAGAAAGAAATCAAATAAGACCTTAGAAGATGGAAAGATCTACCTTGCTCTGGGATAGGCAGAATTAATATTATCAAAATGACCATACTACCAATAGCACTATACAGATTTAATGCAATTCTTATCAAAATCCCAATGACATTCCTAATAGAAATAGAAAAATCAGTCATGAAATTTTTCTGGAAAAATAAGAGACCCAGAATAACTAAAGCAATTCTTAGGAGGAAGAGTGAAGCAGGTGGCATCACTATACCAGACCTTAAACTATACTACAGAGCAACAGTATCAAAAACAGCAGGATATTGGCATCAAAACAGACTGGTAGATCAAAGGTACAGAATAGAGGACACTGAGACTAACCCACAAAATTATGATTATTTTATATTAAACAAAGGAACCAAAAACATGCATTGGAGAAAAGATAGCCTCTTCAACAAATTTTGCTGGCAAAACTGGAAATCCATATGCAACAAAATGAAATTAAACCCCTCTCTCTCACCATTCATAAAACTCAACTCAAAATGGATCAATGACCTAGGAATAAAACCAGAGACCCTGAGTCTAATAGAAGAAAAAGTAGGCCCTAATCCCCATCATGTGGGATTAGGCCCCAACTTCCTTAATAAGACTATTTTGGCACAAGAATTAAAATCAAGAATCATTAAATGGGATGGACTCAAACTAAAATGTTTCTTTTCAGCCAAAGAAACAATATGTGAGGTGCATAGAGAGCCTACATATTGGGAGCAAATTTTTACCCCTCAAACATCAGATAGAGAATTAATCTCTAGGGTATATAAAAACTCAAAAAAAACTAAGCATCAAAAAAAAGAACAAATAACCCAATCAATAAATGGGCCATTATTACTGTGTGTATACATGTGAATTCATAATCAATGTGATTCTGCAACCTGTATAATCAGAAAAATTAGATATTATATCCCATCTGATTCAAATATGTGATATGAAAAGGTCATTGTACTGTCATGTGTAGCTAATTAAAACAAATTTTAAAATAAATAAATAAATAAATACATAGGCCAAGGACTTGAACAAAGATGATATACAATCAATCAATAAATATACAAAAAAAAGTTCATCATTGCTAGCAATTAGAGAAATGCAAGTCAAAACTACTGTAAGATTTCATTCTCATTACAATCAGAATGGCAGCTATCATGAAGACAATCAACAATAAGTGTTAGCGAGGATGTGGGGAAAAAGGTACACCAATACACTGCTGGTGGGACTGCAAATTGGTGCAGTCAAGATGGAAAGCAGTATGGAGATTTCTTCGAAAACTGAAAATGGAGCCATCATTTTACCTAGGTATCCCACTCCTCGGTCTATACCCAAAGGCAGGGACACAGCCACATCAATGTTTATAGCAGCACAATTCACAATAGGTAAGCTACGGAACCAATCTAGATGCCCTTCAATAGATGAATGGATAAAAAAAATCTGGCATATATACACAATGGAATATTATTCAACATTAAAAGAGAATAAAATCATGGTATTTGCAGGTAAAGGGATGGAGTTGGAGCATATCATGCTAAGCAAAATAAGCCAATCATAAAAAAAACAAAGGCCAAATGTTCTCTCTGATAAGTGGATGCTGACCCATCCACTGGAGACACTGGATAAATGGAGGAATTTAGGATTGGGCAAGGAGGAACCGGGGAGGGGAGGGGTCATGAGGGTAGGAAAGATGGTAGAATGATATAATACCCTAGATACATGTATGATTGCATGAGTGGTGTGATTCTACATTGTATACAATCAGAGAAGAAAAATATTGTGCTCCATTTGTGTACTATGAATTGAAGAGCATTCTGCCATCATGTATAACTGATTAGAACAAATTTTTAAAAAAGAATGTGTAAAAATAATGGAACCACTGCTCTTTTTCTAATTTTCAAGTGAAATTTTACTAATTTTATTAATTGACTATAATCTAGGGACAAAAAAACACACTAACAAATAAAAACCTTATTTTCACAATAGTTAAACTGTGGAATCAAATTAAATGCCTTTTGGTAGATGAATGGACAAAGAAAATGTGGTATATATACACAATGGAATATTACTCAGCAATTAAAGAAAATAAAATCATGGCATGTGCAGGTAAATGGGTTGAGTTGGAGAAGATAATGCTAAGTGAAGTTAGCCAATCCCAAAAAACCAAATGCTGAATGTTTCTCTGATATAAGGAAGCTAATTTAAAGTGGGGTAAGGAGGGGGAGCATGTGGAGGAATAGATGAAATCTTGATAGGGTAGAGAGTTGGGAGGGGAGAGAGGGGGAAGGGGGTTAGCAAGAATGGTGGAATGTGATGGACATTATTATCCAAAGTACATGTATGAAGACATGAATTGGTGTGAATATACTTTTATACAACCAGAGATATGAAAAATGCTCTATATCTGTAATAAGAATTGTAATGCATTCTGTTCTGATATATAAATTTTTAAAAATAATTTAAAAAACTTATATCTGAATTATTAAAACATTAATTATTAAAACATATATTAGATATTTAAGTATACATATTTTACCTTTTCATGAATGTATTGTTTCTGTCATCTTCAGTGCATTAATCTTTCCTCAAGAAAAAGATATAGCTATGTTAATTTGCATTAATGTTTTCATCTTTTATGAAATGTCATTTGAAATTTGATGAGGAAAAAAAGATCTACCCAAAAGGACTAAAATAATCTACGGTTTTGAAAATTTAGACAAATTATTATCTTTAGTGCTAATATGTTCTAAATTTATTCAATGATTTAAAGCACAAAAATATCAACTAAATTTAACCCTTGGTTTGCCAAGTTTTGAGTGGGTTGACACACAGAATCAAAGGGAGAAAACAAATGAATTAGATTAGAAAGCATTGTGGACTCTGGTTTTTTATTTGAAAATTTAAAAAAATGTGATTAAATTTTAGACATAGTAACTAGAAAGACCTAATTATTCTATAATCAAGTCTATTGCTCTATTATTTTATGCCTTCTCTTTTGACAACAGAATGCTATTTCAAGTGTTGTCCAATACTCTAAAATAGGAGGATTCTATTATTGCCAGAAAATATTCATGGTGAAGTTTCTGTAATAAAAGTGATTAATTTGAAGATGAGAAGACCCCCCCACCACCAGCAGAGCTGAAATCAGTCACCTAGTCTTGCCTTCTCATTGGAGGGAATTCTAATGAGAAGCATGGAGTAATAAGAAAGATGTTACTAGGAAATATAGAGGGTACAAACACTCAGGACTGACTGAATGGGTCACCTCGGAAGGCCATTGTGACCCTGACAAATTTGGAGTGTCTATGGGTTTTGGTACCCTTGCTCTTACCTGAATTTTTTATACTCCCTTAATCAGACTTTCAAACTCCCATTCTCCAGAAGCTTGTCTGCTAGAGAAGCTTCTGTCTGCTACAGAAGCTTGTCTGTATAGGACTTTTTGTGATCTCAGTTTTGTGACTCCTGGATTTTCTGAATACATGTCTGATATTCTTGTGCATCACTGCCTTCCCTTGTCCTGCTCATGCCTGATTAACCTACCTAACAATAACTTATTTTTATGACTAGTTTTTCTTAGCCAGTGTTCATCTAGTGAAAAATTATCTATTGTAATTTATATGTATTTCAAATCTGCATGTATACAATTGCCATATAGGTGAAGATACAGAAGTAGCCATGAAATTCAGTCCACCAAAATTCCACACAAGCAATTAAAAACACAGCATGGCCCAGTATTTTTTATATTATATAAATTTCAAGTATCATTCAGTTATTTATTGATTTGATGTTTATTCAAGTATTGTCACTGCCCTACAGTGATTAAGAACAGGAATTAGAATTCAATTTGTCCATATTGGATTAGCAGCCTCACCACTTCCTAAATGAGTTGTTTTCTATTGCATTGATAACAAATTACAGCAAACTGAGTTGTTTATAAGAACACGAATTTAAGACAGTTCTGTTATCTAGCATGTGGCTTACTCACTAGAAGAAAAAGGTCACTTCAGGGCTTTGTTCCTTCAGGGAGATTGTAAGATAAAGTCTTTTTCCTTGCCTTTTTTGATCTCTAGAGGTGGGCCACATTCTCAGTTCTGAGGTCAGGGATAGCTGGTTAGGACTTTCTCACACTAAAAAATCATCTTTCTCTCAAACCTCCCCTTCCTATGAAGGACCACTGTAATAAGGATATGCCCAAGTGGATAATTCTGGAAAATCTTATTTTAATGGCAGCTGATCAACAAATTCATTTTCATCTGCTTGCAATCTTAATTTCACTATGCCACGTAAAGCTACATATTGATGGTTCCAAGGATTAATGTCTGGTGGTTTTGGGGGTGAGGGGGCATTATTCTTCCTAAGGAACTTTAAGATCTCCTGTGTCAGAAGTTTGACTTGAGGATAATATAATAAATGACATAAGTATGTTCTCTGTGACTGTTAGATATTATGATTCTTAATTTCATGGGAAAATTATAAATTACAAAATTCTCTTTGACATTAAATGGAGCTTTCTGCTCTATCTTAAGAAGGAAAACTATGTAACATTCCAAATTATTTAAATGTTAAACTCTCAATTTTATGAATAATACATTCTAAAATTTATAAAGCAACCATAAAGCAAAACTCTGATTATTATTTATATATTATAATAGTATAAAGTCCTAATAAAAAACTTTTACTTGGCTGTCAATTTTTGTTCTAAGTTCCCTATAAAATACTCCCTGGATTAAGTTGGAAAATGACTGTAGTTCCTTTTAAATCCTGTGCATGTTTAAATAAACACGTATCTATTTTAAAACTGCTTCCTTATCCAGCTTAACAATAATACAATATATTTAGGTAATAGCATGTTGATATAATTTATATTTATTTTTGAAATGCAAATTATTAAAAAGAAACTCAGTTCAACTTTTACAAATAAAGGCTTCTTTATATTCCTTGAAGATTTTTCCTTTTGTAAATTCAAATAGGAGGTGATAATAAAAAATGTGTGAATGCATCATCAAAGTACATTTTGGACAGTTTCTATTTCTATTCTCTAATTTATAATGCAAGAGTTATAAAATTTGACTACCTTCATGCTCCTATCTTGGATAGAGATCAGTGGAAATTTCATAACCTCAGTTCTTATGAAGCTGCTCTGCCACAAGGAACAAGTTCTAATGCTTTAGGAAAGAGAGATGTTTATTACAAAGGAAAGCACCTCCTGAGTCAGCCTGTTAGGGAGATTTGCTGCCACTTTTATTGAATTCCTGAGGGTTTTATTCCTCAAGCTATTACTCTCAAACGTATAAGCAAGAAAAGGCCAGAGCCCTGTTCGGCTTTATTGTCTCTCATGTAAATGTTTACCAAAGCTGAGAACAATGCACTAAGTCAAAGCAGTGCTATCTGATAGGCTTTTTATTAATCTTTTCTTTCACCTCAGTATCCTCTAGTGGCTAAGGAAGACTTGAATTCAGATCATGTCTTTGATACTAGTCTTTTACTTTGGGTAAGTAACTTAGTACTTCTGAAAATGTTTCTTAGGTGAAAGCAGTATAATATCCATATGATGGTCAGATAGTGTTAAACAAGACCACATTCCACTTATGTTTTGGACTCCTCAATCCAATGTAAGTTGTTGGTATAATGTCTTCTTTAGTCTTCATGCCAACAGTCTTCTCTCTGCTCAGTTATCTTTCTGTTAAAGCTTTGTAATTCCTCAGTCACACTCAGAAACAGGACATTCTATGTGGTATTTGCTGTTCCTTGCCATTGAAATTCTAAAACCCAACAAACGTCTTATGGGATACTTATGCAAAGAAATCAATCTAATTCTCACAGCTTTTCTTGCTTTTTTGGTCTGTTAGATGATATCTTCTTAGTTATATGACAATGAATTGTATACAAGTACTGTATGTAATCAAGTAATCTATCAACCTAAGAGAGAAAATGTAACTTGGTTTAATTTTATGTCATAAATGAAAAACTAAAGAGTTTATTAAGAACAACTAAACAGTATTAAGCTAAATATAGCTCATTTCTATAATATCATAAATCCTCTCTACTAATAATTCTGTAGCAAAAAAGGATACATCTTTAAATAAACATATGTACCCTAAATCATTTATATTAATGAGGAAGGAAAGATATGTTTCAGGAAGTAGATTTTTAACTAACAAATCTATTTCAGGGCCAAGACAACAATATTCACATTGACCTATTGTGACATGAGACCTCTAGTAACAAGATGGTCAGAACCTCACTTCTATGTCCTAATGAAATAGCTCACAGAATTGCATGCTACTTTAATAATTATAATAATTAAAAAATAGAGGATTGAGTTTTTAAGCTTGCATGATAAGGAAAACTCTGGTGAGAAAGGGACAGATGAGAGTTCTCTGAGAAAAGCTTTATTTATTTTTACCTTTATTATGCACTTGCTACTGGAAGGGATTGCTTAGGTTGCAGTGAACCACAGGTTAACAATAGATGTAATAAGGCCACAATTCATACCTCACCATTAATCCTAATGCTATGACACAGAAACAGGTGTATAAGAACTAAGCAGCATTCTTTTATAATTTTAGCATAGTTCGATCTATAAATGTCATTTAATGTAGTGTATCCATATTTCAAAACATGTGCCATTGTCTCAGAAAGTAGAAAGGCCATAGCTAGAATTTGTTAATGTTCTACTAAAAAAATAAGGTTTTTATTTGTTAGTGTGTTTTTTTGTCCCTAGATTATAGTCAATTAATAAAATTAGTAAAATTTCACTTGAAAATTAGAAAAAGAGCAGTGGTTCCATTATTTTTACACATTCTTTTTTAAAAATTTGTTCTAATCAGTTATACATGATGGCAGAATGCTCTTCAATTCATAGTACACAAATGGAGCACAATATTTTTCTTCTCTGATTGTATACAATGTAGAATCACACCACTCATGCAATCATACATGTATCTAGGGTATTATATCATTCTACCATCTTTCCTACCCTCATGACCCCTCCCCTCCCCGGTTCCTCCTTGCCCAATCCTAAATTCCTCCATTTATCCAGTGTCTCCAGTGGATGGGTCAGCATCCACTTATCAGAGAGAACATTTGGCCTTTGTTTTTTTTATGATTGGCTTATTTTGCTTAGCATGATATGCTCCAACTCCATCCCTTTACCTGCAAATACCATGATTTTATTCTCTTTTAATGTTGAATAATATTCCATTGTGTATATATGCCAGATTTTTTTTATCCATTCATCTATTGAAGGGCATCTAGATTGGTTCCGTAGCTTACCTATTGTGAATTGTGCTGCTATAAACATTGATGTGGCTGTGTCCCTGTAGTATGCTGTTTTCAAGTCCTTTGGGTATAGACAAAGGAGTGAGATAGTTGGGTCAAATGGTGGTTCCATTCCAAGCTTTCTAAGGAATCTCCATACTGCTTTCCAGATTGGTTGCACCAATTTGCAGTCCCACCAGCAATGTAAGAGTGTGCCTTTCCCCCACATCCTCGCCAACATTTATTGTTGCTTGCATTCTTGGTAACTGCCATTCTGACTGGAGAGACATGAAATCTTAGAGTAGTTTTGATTTGCATTTCAAGAAAATACTTGATTACAGTTGAATATGGGGAACTAAATTGAAAAAATAAGCATGACATTTACTCCAACACAATCTACCATAAAATCAAATATTAACAGTGTCATGGGGCATATTCTTTAACCAATTTAAGCTTTAATTTCCATGCATATTGAATATTCAATTACTGTACACATTTAAGTAACATGATATAAAAAAAAAACAGAGTGCTATGGTAGGAAATTATATTTTCCTCCTATTATTTTTACTCTTATCTCAACCATCTTATTATTTTGTGCATACATTGACTTGGCACATGAGATGCCTAAAATTGACAAAAGGCCATTTTCACTTCTGATTCACTGGATCCCCTGGTTGAAGCATTTTCGCCCTTGGATCCCAGAAATTCCAAATCCACAGAGTCCCAGAGTATGAAAATAAGAATCAAATTTCTTAAAGTAAATAATTATTTGCACTGGTGAGAGGGACCATTGGTAACTACATCCAGTCCAATGACATCCACTGTATCTTGGACCTGTGTGTTTTTAACAACAGAAAAATTCCAATCAAATATTGGTTTTGTTTTTATGATATGGTGATGCTGCATTCTACAAATATTTCAACCCTTAAAATGTTAATGATAGAGATCAAATTGAGCCTTCTTTGAGTCATTCAACAATTCTACTTAACTAACTACTTGTAGGTGATGAAAATCCTTATAAAATCAGCTTATTGCATTTTGATTTCGATTTCACATTCCTTTATATTAACATATGGCATCATGTGTCAAGTTTGCAATAGTGATGACATCAGAAGATCTATAGTCTAGGAAAATAAACCCAGGGAAATGTGAGTATGAACATTGAGAAGTGCCCTTTATGCTTAAGAAAGAGTATATATCTATCTGCCAATGAGTAGTTTTGCCAAGTTCCATTTTATGCACTGTAGAACGGCTCCCTGAGGTGGAAAAAAATCCTGATATTGCAGTGTTTTTTTATTATTATTATTATGTTTTATTTTAATTGTGTAAATACTTCCACCCCAGCCAATTTCATTCTACCACCATGATGTCTCTAATACTAAAGTTGAGAAGACATGGGTACAACTGACTTTTGAGATCTGACAGGAGCAGCTTCCTGCTTACCAGGCTGTGGGTAGATTGTTCACCTGTAGTTAGGAGAAGATTTTTTATATTTCTTTTTTGTTTTCTCTCTTTTTAGAGCCCATTGCTAAGTTCCTTCAAAAAATAAACAACCAATTTCAAGATCTATTTTTAGAATTACTTTCTTGGGGGAAGGGAAGACTATGCAAAAGGATGAATAGTGATCTAGAGGGCCAATAGGTGACTCAAGCACATACAGATATCATAAGTACATCTCATAGTGGGTGACTTATTTAGAACCAAAATCTAAATATATGCTGGACTCTACCATCTAAATGGCGCCTCTTTTATTTTATCAAAATAAATTACTAATTTACTAATTATAAATTACTAATAATTAGTAATGACTATTTTTATAAAATAATCATTAGTAATTCAATAATCCCTGAGTGTCATATGGATATAATTATAACTGAACAGATGTAAAAGTAATGTAACTTATTTAAATATGTATAAAATCTATATTGTAATACATTATACCTTAGAGTGATTTTTAAACTATATAAAATACAATGGTCTAATATATCAATTTTTCCATTTCTTATTAAGAGTAACATGACTGCTAGATGGATAAATACAATTTTGTGGCATTACAGATAATTTTGGTGCTGCTTACTTACAAACATGAAAATTAAAAGTACTATAGGTTAGTAGAAGGGTAAAAATTTATACAGAGAAATTAGAAAATTAAAATGTATTGACATTTCTGGACCATAAGAAAAGTTATATATTAAGTAGTTTAGATAGGGTAAGTTTGAAGCTTTAAGATAGCTTGAAATGTCTAATGCCCGTAAAAATGAATTATTACACAGTCTCTACCAGTTAAGTCTGTAGGACAAACTTATTATAAATAAATATAACAACTTTCTTTCTCTACACCATGGACAAAACCGTGGAATGCCCCATCAGTAGCCCAGGCTGCACTGTTATCCCTCACCACTCAGAAGGTTAACAAACATTAGGACCTAAAACAACAAAAATTGATTCAATATTTTAAGAGATTTTTATTCCATATTAAATTCAATGTTCAATTAACATTAAAAATTGGTCACCTTCCTTTCTCCCTTTTCTCTGCTTTGACAAATTTCAGTGGTGTGCCTGTCTACAGTAGGTTGTGGACTATGAATTGTGTGTTCATTTCAGAGGCAATTGAAAAAGCTAGGCTCCTGCAGCCAATAGTTGAATCTGCAGGATATTGAGAAGAAGAAAGGGTGACCTGAGCTATTAATTACTTTCCTGTGGGCAGAGGATAGAGTTTGTGGTTGATGAATAAAGTGTTTTCAGGATTTTCATATTTTAATCCCATTAGATTAGGCCTTGCCAAGACAAATATTATTAGAACTAAGAAGAAGGTACAGACATTTCTTAGGTATCGCAGAACAAGATGTGCATAGGGAAAAATATGAAAATTACCAAAACAATGACATAGGGTTTACAGGTATTATTAATTTCTCCCTTAGTTTCAACATTATGAACTTGGAAGTAATCTGGAAATTCCTCACTTAATAACATAAATATAGTGCCCCTGGGTTCAATCCCTAGTACCAAAAAAAAAACAAAACATAAATAATATACCTATTATCAATTTTGAGCATTAGATAAAAATAGCTACATGTAGGATACTAGCTATAAATTTAAAGTCCTATTTTCAAATTTCAGCTTTTCCATTATATCAGTTGAAATACAAATTTAAAAAAAATTAAAACTAGGAAAATATATTTTTTCATGTCAAAAAAAATCACCTTTAGAATATTATTGATTGCCTTCAACCATGTGATTTCTTGACTGGTCTTTATATAATGCTCTGTTATTGTATTGCATGTGATGATTTCAAATATGGGCCATTTTCACAACAGGAATAAAATTAACTAGCATTGTTTGCTGGAGAAATGGAAATACAGAAGTTAGCACTGCAATTTTTGAAATGTAAACAATGTAGTTTAAAAAACATGAAAACATGTTTGATTACAAAACCCCTACAATTTTATACTAAAATTAAAAAGCAGTAAGGATACCTTATATATTTCACTGAGCATAATCCCTAAGGATGAAAAACATTCTTCACAATTTGCATATTTTGCTTTGTTATTGAAGCCTGGGGTATAAGTAGCAGCATTCCCTTATCCATGAAAGGTATAAATAAATATGCATATATATTTGCATCAGGTTGAGTTTGTATGTGTTTGTGTTATATGTGTTTACTTTTATTATTATTTCAGTATGAAGTCAGAGCAAAAATAATTGCTTAAGGCAGAGCACAAATATTGCACTTTGTTTTCTAGCAGTAAATGGTCTGTTGTTATATATATTTCTAAAACTATAGGCTGTTTAGGAAATGAGAATCACATGAAACAAACTGTCATTACTATGGGCTTTCATAACAACTGTGTTAATAAACCATTCCTTTATTTGTATTATGAGTTTAACTTTTTTAATTTTAATGTCCTTTTTATTCATCTATACTTTTATTCATTGAGGAAGAAATTAAACTAAAACACCCAATAAATTTTTATCATTGCCTCTAATCATTCACCTGTCTATTGCTTTTCTTACATAATTCTTTGGATTAAATATTTACTTTAAATATCCTTATGGATCACAATAGGTCAATATTTTCTTCCTCATATTTATAACTTGATATTTTTATCAAGTCTAGCTAGTGATTTGAAATTACTAATCTAAATTTTAAGCAACATAAATGATATAAGACTTTTCTTGAAAATAAAATGAACCAGTGATGTGGATCAGTTAGGTATGTGTATTCAGTGTTCTGAAGTTATCATATTATATTCCATATATTTTTTCTGTTTTTCTTTTCTTTTTGGCCAAAAACTATTTTCATATTTTCCTCCCCTAATTATTTTCTTCCACTTTATGTCAATAAATTATATTATGCAATTTCGTATTTGTTCATGTGCTTTTATGTAGTTCTTTGTCTTTTATGCATTTGCCATTAAGTGGGTTATTGAATCAACCAGTTCATGTTTCTCTAAGAATAAGTTCAAGTGTTCAGTTACAACTTGTTCTACACCAATGAAAGCATTCCCCAGCTGACTAAGCATACAAATTACACATGATTTTTGAGCTCAATAAGCTTCTAACTTACAAAGACTATTTTAAATATTTCTTTATAATACTGGAAAACAGATAAATTATCATATGAAAGAATTAAATAAGTCATTTTTGTGTGACTAAATAAAAATATGTGTCAAGATTTATATCCAAATGTAAGTGAATATAAAAAGTATTGACAGAGGAAAAATATTTATTATTTCATAATAGATAAACTTAGTCATTGGGATATGTGTGTGTGTGTGTGTATGTGTGTGTGTTTGGGTATGTGTGTGTATTATATGTGTTTACTACAGTTTGGTATTATCAGTAAAATTGCTTTTGTTGAAGGTATACAGAAACTAAACTATACTTAATTAAAATTTTATTCATTCATATTATCTATGAGAGATGTCTGCTATTTTGTGTTTCAGAAAATGCTTATCTAGTTTTCATCTGATCTAGCATGGTCATAAATGGTCTTCGCAGATATTGATGCTCTGTGAAATTACCTTCACAGGTAGACATTGGCAGAGTGTCAATATCTAGCTGAAGTACCTGATCAGCTCTTGAATATCAGGTGTTACATTTTTCCTTCTTTATTATGTAGTTTAGATGAGAAATTTTACTTTTATTTCTATTACTAGGAACATTCTTGAATCATGTTGCATGTAAAAAGCCAGTATGCTTAGAAGTGATTCAAGATTTATCTCAGTAATATAGGTAAAAGCTAATTTGGGATAAGGTAAATATAAAAAGGCACTTATTTAAAATATTAAAAATGTTACAATCTCCAAACCATTGCTTAATATTGCTGTAATTTTATATATGAATTTATTTATTTATTAGCACTGGATAAAAATTAGAGATTCATTACAATTTTAGAATCTTGTACCACAATTAATATTCACAAATATTTTGCAGCTATGTAAATTACCTCATTCAAGATATGGAAATAATCAGTGATTGATACAATAGCTCAAATATACCAAATTTTCTTTGTAGTATATTGTGATGTAGATGTAGTCATAGAAAATAAATTCCCTCTTCAGACATATCGCTGTTTAGAGACTTAAAATTAAATCTGGTATTATGTTTATGTAGCATGTGTTATTATTTCAAGAGCTGAAATTAGAAAACTGAGGCAGAAGGCTATTATATCTTTTGCCTGAAGGTTCAATGAAATCCAATAACCTATTACTGATGTGTTTTATATGTTAAGACCAGTTTAATGGTTTCAATTATTAAAACAGAAAAAAAAACAAGTAGTCAAACTAGTAAAATAGGGGGGAAATCTACAATTGAAAATGTTTTTTTTTTCCTTTGGTTAATTTGAATATATGCATATAAGGAACATATTGAGAAGAACATTTAAAATTAAATGATAAAAGTAATTTATTTCATGAGTATGAATGATTTTACAACCTGATGGAGGTCACTGTCTATTAAGTAACTAATATCTGAGATTTCAGAACTAGTGATGACATTTTGCTAGATGCCATTGAAGATGAACACATTCACATTTTCATTTTGCTAGTTTATGTGCAAATGTATTCTGCCAGTGGCCATGGCACAATGTACCTTACTCATGTCTGCACAAAGGTAGAGAATAGAATCAATACAGTGTCTACCTGTAGTCTCTGATCCGCTTCACTTTAAATTTGAGATATCTTAGAATTTTAGAAGGTTATTTTAACTATGGAAAATTCTACAATTTCTTTTTCTGTACTATATAATTTACTTATCTGATTTCTAATTTCCCCAAAATATCTTGATAGACTTCTCATGCACTGAAATTTGTCACTGTTTTTAATATTTTAAACATATTTTCTGGCCAAGAAAGTTTGAATGTAGCAGGTTTTATTTTTTAAGTAGCTATTAATTATTTTTTGCTTATTTTTGTTATTGACATAACTTTTGTCATTGCTTTTAATTAATGTTTCAGTCTTGCTTTTGTAGTTATGGTTTCTAGTTTCTGACTTACAGTGTTTGTGCTAAAGATACTATAAAAGGTAGAAGTGTATATTAGGTGTCTATTTCATCTGTACAAGTTTAGAGATATTGACTCGTAACTAATTATAATCATTGCATTTCAAATAGTGAAATCTTTGAGGAAGAAAGCATCTTTAAATACTTAACACTTACTGTAAAGCCAGCATTAGCAGTTGCTCTCTAGATAATTAGAATAACAAATGAGACAAACAATTGGTCATTTTCAGGACTGTCTCTAGATATCATTTCTAGATTCATAAATTATATGAATTTACATATAACTTAAATATGTAATTATATTATGAGAGAATTGAGAATTTTTTAATGGTATTTTTTTAAAGAGAGAGAGAGAGAGAGAGAGAGAATTTTAATATTTATTTTTTAGTTTTCGGCAGACACAACATCTTTGTTTGTATGTGGTGCTGAGGATCGAACTCCGGCCACATGCCTGCCAGGCGAGCACGCTACCACTTGAGCCACATTCCCAGCCCCAAGAGAATTGAGAATTTTATGTCAGGCTTTAAAAAACATCATTAGATTTAATTATGGCTAATAAATATTAATATTATATCTGAACCAATAGTTTAGTATTTACTACAAATTAATATTTGACCCATGATAATTAAAAATCCAATGGAAAATAAGACAAGGGAAGATTGATCAGTCATCAATTTTGAGTACATGTACATAAATACATTATCTATTCAAGAATGAATTAGTTATACCAATTCAGTTTTCCTTTTTCAAATTAATTAATGTCACCATTATTTATCATATTACTAAATCTAGTTATCCAAGGAATATTTTATAAAAGATTTCCTTATGTACATTCAAATACATTAACAAGACATCTCTCTCTCTCTCTCTCTCTCTCTCTCTCTCTATATATATATATATATATATATATATATATATATATATATGATTAATCCAATCCATATACTATTATCATTTCATGTAGGCTATTGTTAACTTTTACAACATCCAAAATTTTATCATAACTATATCCCCCACTGTCTTCTTCTTCTCCTGTTCTCCTCCCCCAAAACCATGAATGATTTAATTAAGTTGTAAACAAAATGATATAAGTTTTTACCTTATAATCTTACAATGCATTTCCACCTAAATTCAAATCCATAACCATAAACAATACCATGATTTATCTTCTACCAGGTTCTGAAATCTCACTTCATTCTCCCTTTTTAGTGCAATTCACACACATGAGTGTTCTTAGTCCCTTCCAACCCACACTATTTTGTATTGGTATTGGGGATTGAACCCAGGGCCCTCATTCTGTACCTCTGAGCTACATCCCTAGCCCTAGTTATTTGAATAAGCCAATTTTTATCTGAATTTTAATATAAATTTTACTTTGATTGTGTAACTACCACTGAAAAAATATAGAAGATTTCCATCACAAGTATTTTATATGTTCACTGTTGCACACAAACCTATCTCCATTCCACTTCCATATTCAACCTCTGCAAAACAACGATCTCTTCTCCATTTTTTAAAAATCCATGCCATCTAAAAGGATGTAATTGGAATCATATACCATGTAAAAGTGTTTGGCTCAGCTGTTTTATTACTATTTTTTTTTTAACTAAACATTTCCCTAGAGATCCAAGTCATTGTGTGACTAATAGTGTCCTCTTTTTATTGCTGTTTTTAGATTGTAGTTATTTAAAAACTGTTATGAAAGCTATTGAACAGATTTTAATTTATCTATTTTCACTTGGATACAATGGCTGGTATGTATGATAATGATTTTCTTAGTTTTATCACAGGCAAACTGTTTTCCTGAGTAGCTCTACCATTTTATATTCTTATCAATAATGTATTATTGAACTTTTCTCTACATCCTTTGCATTATTTGATGTTCACATTATTTTAACTTTTAGTCATTTTAATAGGTTTGTGATCTGTTATGGAAATATATTAATTTGCATTTTCCTCATAGCTAATAATATTTTAAATCTTTGTGAACTTATTTCAGTTAGAATACACTCTTCATTGAAATTCAATTGTTTGCTCTCATTGTTATTTTAAAAAATTGAGACTTCTTTATTCTAAATGCATAACCTTTCTCAGATATGTACATTGTAAATATTTTTTGCCATTTTATTTTACTATTTTTCATCTTTCACAAAACAAATATTTTTAAGTTATATGAGACACAATTCACCAAAATTGTATTTTAAAAATTTTATTTTTCCTGTTAAGTCTAGAAATATTTTGCACAAATCTAGATTAAAATGAGTTTTCTCCTAAGTCACTTTTTCTAAAAATGTTATAGTTAAATATTTTATCTTAATTCTGGTATTGATTTTTTAAGTTGAGTTTTGTACAAAGTGTGAAGTTTTGATCAAGTTTTTTTCTGCCTTCTTTCATGGAGGTCCAATTGTTCCAAAACCATTTAGTGTCAAGGTGATCCTACACCTAGTGAGTGCAACTTCATCAAAAAATCACTTGAGCACATATGTGGTAAACCAGTTGTAGTTCCCAGTTTGGTTATATGTAAACATGTGTCTATGGCTCTTTCAATAATGCACTCTATTGACTATTGTAGATATTATAATAAGCCCTGCTAACCAGTGCAGCAATTTTTACATTTGTTAATGTCTGTCAAGACTGTCATAGCTGTGCAAGGATGTTTGACTCTCCATGTAATATTTTTAGAATAAGCTTGTCTATGTTCAAAAGAAAAAAATACTGAATTTTTTCTAAGAATTGCATAAAAATGTATAAGTATAAATTATAAATGGTTTAAATATAAATTATAAATTATACATATATGTAAGAATTTATGGATAGTGGCATTCTACCATAAGTCTTTAGGAGCACAACACATTTTCCTATTTGTTTTAGTTTTTTTTTACTTCTTTCATCAGCATTAAGTAATTACCATTGCATAGATCCTGTTCACATTTTATTTCTAAACATTTCCTTTTCTTTGGCACAATAGTATTATCAAATGTAGTGTTTTGAATAATTACTAAACAGACATTTTTAGATCCTTGTAATTTTCTCCAAAGATAATTATGAATTCTCTCAGCAACAAACAGGAGCAGTTTATTTCCTTATAGTCTCAAATAATGTTAATTTTTCTTGTCTTATTACACTGAATAAAATTTGCAGTGAGCTGTTGAATAACAGTTGTGAAAGCAGATACTCTTCTCTTCCTTCTTATGGGGAAAATTTCAGTCTTTCACCATTTAGAATGTTAACTTTAGGTATTTTGTAGGAGTTCTTTATTGAGTTGAAGCAATTTCCATCTATTTCTGTTTTCCTGACAGTTTTTATCATGAACGGGAACTAGTTTGTGCAAGATATTTTTAATAGTTGATAAGATCGTGTGACTTTCCTTCTTTACTCCATATATTTGGAGCATGTGATAAACAGAAAGATGTCCCCAAGCACACACACTCTCCTTTTCCAAGTCCATGTAATAATTATTTCACTCTGTGATACTATTACATAGAAAAGGAGGATACAGTTTGCAGATGGAATTAAGTTTGGTAATTCGTGTTTTGTTGTGACTGAGAAGTTGTCTGCCTTTTGCCCATGTCCTGAGACTTTCTGTGAAGCTGATTTAAAAGTGATGGTCTTTTTAATTTGGTGTGAGAAATTGTGCAGCATAGCATTCAGGCAGTGTCATGGATATTTCTGTTGTCTTTTAGCCAAATTTATTATGATATTCAGGAGCCAAAACAGAGCAGAAAATTTTGAAAAACTCCAACTTGAAACGCAGGAGTAAAACTGGGGCTAAGAAAGTTGCAGTTGTTAAAGATACTATTACTTCCATTAAAGGAGGATTCAGTTTGCAGATGGAATTAAGTTTGGTAATTAGTTGACCTTAAGACATAGCATCTATTCTGAAATATATTTGTTAGATTTTGCTTGAGATGATACGAAAGATGGATTGAGAGTATATCATTAGCTGGCAAGATCACATCCATATCAGGCTCAAGGGATTAAAAGTGACAATTTTCTTGAGAAGAGTCCTTCTTCTCTTGAGAAGAGTCCAGTGGGAAATCCTTCTTGAAAAAGGGGGCATAAGAAGTTTTTTTTTTTTTCAATGTGCTCAGACACCCAGGCACTTAGAGAATGCTGCCGCCAGGTTTCCTGGAGGCTTGGATATTGCTCAAGATGGAGGCAGACCTTGGCATCAACCACGTGGTGCTGCTTCTGCAGAATAAAGGATACTGGAGTTAGAGGATCATGGTGGTTTCCACCAAGATTTTAGAGGAAGGCTTTGGAAGTCAGTTAAAGTGCAGCAGCATTGGAGTCCCTGTGGACACTCCTTGAGGAGGCAAGGTGTGGAGATTTCAGGAGGAAGCTGAAGGTGCAGTGGAGATCCCTTAGATTAAGAAATATCAGTAATGTGAGACATCTTCCTAGGAAAGTTGCATTAATTGAGCAGGGACAAGCCAACAGCCAATAATGTACAGGGAAGATGTACAGAAGCCCTTTAGAGAGGACATCATATACAGATGGATTTCGATTTTGCTTTGGTCCCATTCCTTTTATCTATGTCCCTGGTTTTTGTGAATGGGAGTGTTTACTGTGTACTTTTATATATTGGATAATTGTCCCGTTACTTTTAATTTGATAGGCGCTCACAATGTGAGATTCCCTTGAGGCTCAGAGAAGATTTTGGACTTAAACTTTGAGCAATCTTGGAACTGTTGAGACTATGGGGACTCTTGGAAATGGACAAAAAGTATTTTGCATTATGAAATAGTTGTGAACTTCTTGGAGCCAGGGGCAGAATGTTATGTTTCAGATGTGAGGTGTCCTCCCAAAGCTCACCTGTGAGACAATACAAGAAGGTTCAGAGGAGAAATGGTTGGGTTTGGAGAGTCTTAACCCAATCAGTGATTTAATCCCCTGGTAGGCATTAACAGATTGAAAAACTAAAGTGGTAGGATGTGGCTAGACATGGTGTGAAATGGGAACATGGCTTTGGAGTATATATTTGTATCTGGCAAGTTGAGACCTCTTGCTCTGCTTTCTGATCATCCTGTAAGCTGGTTCCCTCCATCACACTCTTCCACCGTGATATCCTACTTTATCTCAAACCCTGAAGAATGGAGCCTGCTATTGATGGGTTGAGACCTCTGAAACCATGAGCCCCCAAATGAACTTTTCTTCCTCAAAAGTTCTGGTTGGGTTCTTTTAGTCATAGCAATGAAAAAGCTGACTAAAACAGATGTGGAAGTAGGAAGTAGAAAGAGAGCTAGAGAAAGGTCACACAAGAAGGACTTATTCTGTTATTGCTGGCTTCCATGGAAGAAGGTGGTCATTATCTAAGCTATGCAGGCAGCCTCTAGAAACCATAAAAAGCAAGTGAATGGATTATATCCCATAGCCTAGAAATGGATGCAAACCTGCAACATCTTAAGTTTAGCCAGTAAGACCGGTGTCAAACTTCTGACAGAGCTATGAGATAGTAAACTTATTCTGTGCAAATTTCCACGCACTTTAGTATTTTGCCACAGCACCAATAGAACATTAATATATTAAATTGCCTGAACTGCTATTTTAATGTTTAATCAGTTTTATATACCTGAAATATATCCCTGTTGGTCATGTTTTATTATTAAAATTTCATACAATGCTGAATTTTGATTTCTTAACATTTTATTTTTCATCTAAGTTCATTGAAAATTAATATTCTATATTTTTTTTTCTTTTTCTTTTTTCATGTACTGTCTTTATGTGGTTTTGTTGTTAAGGTATACATATTTTATCCTTATAAAATAAGTTTTGAATTTTTCTTTGTCTTTAATTTTATAGGCAATATTATGAAAATCTGATTATATTTTTTCAAACATTTCATAGAATTTTTCAGTAATGTTTTCCTGATGACTTGATTCCTTTTAACATTACATAATATCCATCTTATCTCTAGTAACTCACCCTAATTTATGATTGAATTTGAAGTGATTTCTGGTAAACAGCACATAATTGGTCACATTTTAAAATTCATTCTGACAAGTTCTTGCTTTTTTATTGGTCTAGACATTTGAATTTAAGGTAATTATTCATGTATAGAGTTCACATTTTATTGTTTGTTATTTTTTAAGATTCCATTTGACAAATTTATATGACTTTTAACATTTTGCATAGTTTCATAGTTATTTAATAAGCAAAACAATGCAAATTATGTGGCTTGTCCTTTGCTATCAAAATTCTATCACTTTTAATAAGGTGTAGAAACGACTTTTCTTCATATCTTTATTTTTCTAATTTTATTTAGTTTTTTGCTACTAGGGATTGAACTCAGGGGCACTCAACCACTGAGCCACATCCTGAGCCCTATCTTGTATTTTATTTAGAGACAGGATCTCACTGAGTTGCTTTTTGCCTACCTATTACTGAGGCTAGCTTTGAACTCACCATCCTTGTGCCTCAACCTCCTGAGCCACTGAAATTACAGGTGTGTGTCACTGTGCCTGGCACTTTTTCTACTTTTAACTCTCATTATCTTGATTATCAGGTAATGCTGTAACTTTTGTTTCTATCACCAAATACTTTTTTTCACTAATGAAGACATTCTCTTGAATGTAGAATATGCTTATATTATTCTTTTATCCTTCCTAATGATCCAAGATGTTTTTACTTTCTGTTTGACTAACTCCCTTTAGACATTCTTTAAGAACACATTGACTCATGAGAGATTATTTTTGTTTTCCTTCAACTAAAAAAAATTTGCCATTTTTATTTTAAAAAAGTAGTTTCACAGATGTAGATTGGATGATTGACATTGCTTTCCTTTTAGCACTTGCAAACTGATCAACTTCCTTCTGGCCCATGAATTATTTCTCCCTGTTATATCCTTGAGATTTGTCTAATATTGCTTCTCTGTGTTTGTTTGTTTATAATTATTGTTGTTGTGAGTTTTTTAAATAATTTATAATTGTGAAGTATTTATATTATAATCACTTTAAAATTTTTGTCAGATATATCCACAAATGGATTTTCATTGATGTTGGGGTCAGTTGAATAGCTCTTCTGATTTAAAGTGTGATTTCCTGATTGATGGTATGTGTTGATTTTTTAATGGACCATGTGTATTTGTCTATTATGTTATGAGATTGTATGTCCTAATTAAATCTTATTTAAGCAGGCAGTCAGCCATTTCAGTTTAGCAAGCAGGTCTTGAACTACTTTGGGTCACTGTGGTGCTAATGAAGTGTGAGATTCAGAGCATTTGTAGTATGAATTTGGTCTGTTTTGTTTTCTTGATATTTCTGTTTTCCTCTGTTGACCCTATCTGAGGTGAAGAATGCTTTCTCTATGTGGACCACGCACTGTTTATCGATGCAGAAGAGGTTTCTGAAATCTACAAAGACATAAGTGTTTCTTTAGTTAAGCACTTATTGGGATAGAATGCTCCATGCATGCAGAGAATAAAGCACATCCCTCAGCTGCATACTTGCTGAGGTTTGAGTCTTTATGCTCCCAAAGGAACCTGGATGTCTCTGAATGGGGAAGGGACTCTGTATGTGTCTCAGGTGCCAGAGCATACAGAATTCACCACCACCCCAAAGAAAAATAAACTAGTTAGGTGGGATTCCCATCAACAGTTCTTATCCAGTTTTCCTGATTTGTAACCCTGGGGCTTCTGCTCACAGGAACAATGATGCTTTGGGTAAGCCATCTTGTGGCACAGTGCCTCTCATGGGTGCCACTTGGTTAATAACCTGCTGACTCTGGAGGAAGAAAGAAATTTCAGACCTTTGGGGACAAAGAGGCTACTCTGGATAATCTTGTGGTGGTAGAGTGCCCCTTAATAACCATCGTGTTATCTCTTGAGCCAAATAGGGGGATGGAGAGTACTTATAATTGTTATTATTATTATTATGATTATGATGATTAATAGGTACTAGAGACTGAACTCATGGCCAAGCCTCAGTCCTTTAAAAAAAAAATAATTTGAGACTGGGTCTCTCTAAGTTGCACAGACTGGCTTCCAACTCTAATCCTCCTGCTTCAGCTTCCATGTGAAACTGTGTATGTCACTATGGCTGACTCAGTTATTCTTATTGTTTATGGGACTCCAAATCAATCCCCATTGCTGGCAGTGTCAAGTTCACCAGTTTATCCACAGGAAACTAGATGTCTCTGTATGGGGAAGGGACTCTGTATGGGTCTCAGGTGCCAGAACATACAGAAGTCAGCCCCACCCCCAAAGGAAAAAAAAAAACTATTCTTAGCCATCAACAATTCTTATTCAGCTTTCCTGAATTGTACTCTTGGGGCTTCTTCACCAGTTACTTTCAGTGGGACTTAACATTCTGTTTATAGTCCTGGGAGAATGGAATATTGAACTTGTTTACCCCACCTCCCACCAATTGTTAGATTGCAATTTAAAGACTAAAACGATCTTTGCTGTCTCCTCTGGCTGAATGGCAAGATAAGTGTTAAAGTCTTAGTCGTCCTCTCCTGGGGTCCCAGATTAATTCAGATATTCACACTTCTTTGATTGCCTTTTGGATTTCCAAGCTTTAGGTAGATATACTAAATATTCTGTGGCATCTTTTCCCAACCAGAGACCAATTTCTACTTTTGTCACAGTAACTTATCATGTTTATTTTTTTAACTTTTGTGTGGACTATATTTTGTATCTGAGTTAGATTTCCTCTTAATCAGTTCATCATCTAGTGATATCAATGTTCACTAATTCTCTGTAGAGCATGGTTTAAAATATGGTGTTCTTGGTGATATCACTCCAAGAAATAGTGTCCACTTGCAGATATAAGATTGTACTTATGATTTTAAGAGCTATGTATTTACATTATTTAATTAAATATCAGTTTTTAATATAGATCCCAAATAAATAAGTTGATTCTCCAACTCAGCACTTTAGATATAGAAAAACAAAATAACTCCAAAGAAAACTACAAGCCAATACCCTTGATGAACATAGATGCAAAAATACTTAATAATACTTAGATCCAAAATTAATTAATTTTAGAATAATAAAAAAATACATAGGATCAATGCAACAGAGTTGGTTCATTCAATGGTAAGTGAGATTAATAAACACTTAGCCAAACTAGCCCAAAGAGAGAGAATAGATATGAAAATCTTCAACAAGATTAGAAATGAAAATGAGATATTACCATAGACACTTATGAAATCCAGAGGGTCATTAGAAATCAATTTGAAAATTTATACAACAATAAACTGCAAAATCTAGAAGACATTGACAGATTTCTAAATACATACAACTTGCCCAAACTTAAACAGAAAGATACAGAAAATCTAAACAGCAATTAAACACCTACCAACAAAGAAAAGGCCAGGACTAGATGGATTCTCAACAAAGTTCTACCTGTCCTTTAAAGAAGAACCAACCCTAATCTTTCTCAAATTAGTCCAGGAACTTGGAAGGAAAGAAACACTCCTAAACACATTCTAGAAAGTCAGTATAACCTGATACCAAAACGAGACAAAGACCCATTTAGGAAAGAAAACTACAAGCCAATACCCTTGATGAACATAGATGCAAAAATACTTAATAAAATATTAGAAAACTACATTCAAAAAATATGAGGGAAATAATACAACAAGATCAAGTGGGCTTCATCCCACAAATGCAAGGCTGGTTCAACATATGCAAATCAACAGAGGTACTTCACCACTTAATAGAATTAAGAACCAGAATTATAGGAGCATCTCAATAGATGCAGAAAAGACCCTTTGATAAAACATAGCCATAATTCATGTTAAAAACATTGAAGAAACTAAGGATAGAAGAAACTTACTTCACCATTGTAAAGGCTATATATGACAAACTCATAGTCAACATCAAACTGAATTGAGAAAAAACAAAAGCATTTATTTTAAAATAAGGAAAAAGAAAAGAATACTCACTCTCACTATCTTTACTACATATATTTCTCAAAACTCTAGCCAGGACAATCAGGCAACAGAATGAAATTAAAAGGATACAAATTGGAAAAGCAGAAGTCAAATATCACTGTTTGCTGATGACATGATCCCATTTCCAGGAGACCCATAAAACTCCATCAGAAACTTCAGAGCTGATAAATAAATTCAGCAAAGTAGCAGGGTATAAGATCAAAACTCATATAACAATAAAATTTCTATACTCTGAGAGTGATTCAGCAGAGAAAGAAAGCAGGAAAACCATCCCCTTCCCAATACCTTAAACAATACAAAACAAATTCCTGGGAACTAATCTAACCAAGGAGGTTAAAGGCCTCTACTATGAAAACTATAGAACACTGAAGAAAGAAATTGAGGAAGACTCAGAAAATGGAAGGACCTCCCAAGTTCTTGGATAGACAGAATTTATATATTCAAAATGGCCATACTACCAAAAGCAATATACATATTCAATGAATCACAATTAGAACATCAATGCCATTCTTCACAGAACTGAAAAAGCAATCCTAAATTTCATTTGGAAAAATGTGACTCAGAATAATCAAAATAATTCTGAACAAGAAAAGTGACACAGGAGTCATCACAATACCATTTCAAATTTATAATAAAGAGCTATAGTAGCCCAAACTATTGGCATCATAACAGACATGTAGACTAATAAAATCAAATGGAAGACTCAGAGACAAATAAAAATTTTTACAGACTTGTGTTACTTGACAAAAGTGCCAAAAATATATGTTGGAGAAAAGAAAACCTGTTTTAAAAAATGTGCTGGGAAAACTGGATATCCATATGCAGAATAATAAAATCAGATCCCTGTCTTCCAATGTTCATAAAAGTCAAATCCAAATGAATCAAATACTTAGAAATTAGACAGAAACCTTGCAACTGATAGAAGCAAACTTAGGATCAACACTCTATCATATAGATACAGGCACTGTCTTCCTAAACAAGAACCCTAAAGCTCAAGAAACAGAAACCAAAAATCAATAAGTGGGTTACCATCAAATTACAAAGATTCTTCAAAGAAAAAGATTAAGAGAGTGAAGAGACAGCCTACAGAATGGGACAATATCTTTGCCAGCTATTACTCTGACAGATAATTAATATCCAGAATATATAAAGAACTAAAACACTCAATGCCCAAAGAAAACAAATAGCCCAATCAATAAATGAGAAAAAATAAACTGAACAGAAACTTCTCAAAAGAAGAAACACAAGTGGCCAAGAAATACAGCAATTAGGAAAATGCAAATCAAAACTGCATTGATTCATTTCACTCCAGGCATAAAGGCAATTATCAAAAACATGAATAACAATAAATGCTGGATAGTATGGGAGCAGTCAGTTACACTCTTATATTGTTGGTGGGACTGCAAATTAGTACAATCACTCTGGAAAGCAGTGGGGAAAATCCTCAAAGATCTAGGAATGTAATCACCATAGAACCCAGCTACCCAACTCATCAGTTTTATTAAAAAGTTGTAAAGACAGCCACCTCAGTGTTTAAAGCAGCACAATTCACAGTACTCACAGTATAGAATCAGCCCATAAGCCTGTCCATAGATGAATGGATTAAGAAAATGTGGTATATACACAATGGAGTTTTACTCAGTCATAAAGAAGAATGAAATAATGGTATTTGCTGGTGGTAAATGAATGTAAAATGAGAAAAATCACACTAAGTGAAATAAGCCAGACTCAGGAAATCAAAGATTGAATGCTTTCTCTCTCATATGTGGAAGTTAGAGCAAAACAAAGGAAAGAAGATGGTTGGGGAGGGAATCAGGTATCATAAGATATAGTGAAGATTAATGGAGTAGAAGAAGGAAACAAGAGTGAGAGAGGAAGGAAGGGGAATATAAATGGAATGAATTTAACAAAAAATATGTTGTATTCATATATAAAGGTACCAAATGGATTCTCCCCTTTATGCATGTGTAGAAGAAAGGAAGATTAGTAGAGGAAGGAGAGTAGGAGGTGGGAGGAAGGGAGATAAAAGTGGATGAAAATGACAATTGAATAAAATTTCTTACATGTATAAATTTTTTTTCAAAATGAACTCACATACTATGTATAATTATCATGCTCTAATAAAGAAAAGAGAAATACTATGCATGATGAACCCAGAAAACCAAGATGAATGAATTTCCTCATTTGTGGCATTAGAAAATATGAGTTTTTTTGGCAGGGGTTGTGGCTCAGCGGTAAAGCGCTTGCCTGGCATGTGCGGGGCTCTGGGTTCAATCCTCAGAACCACATATAAATCAATAGAATAAAAGGTATTGTGTCCAACTACAACTAAAAAGTAAATATTAAAAATATATGAGTTTTAAACCTCTCCCCATTTAAGGCAACAAGAATGACTAGGAAGTGAACTGTAGTTATGATTGGAAAGCGAAGGACCTTGATGATTAAACATCAGATTGAATATAATATTGGCTTTAAGGAAGAAACATTGAACCTATTTGAAACAGAAATGGAGTTTTATTAGCAAACATACAATTTTTCCTTATTGATTTGATACATAAAAATTATTTTTCATTTAGCAACTTAAAAGTATGCTCATGAGAATACTTTTGCTTTCCCATAATTGTGGAATAAGATATGTCAGCAAACTTTTAAATTCAAGACCAGTTTGTAAATAATTTGGACCAGTTATGGGCTTTGTAGGTTTTAATGAGTACAATCAAGTTCTGGAATAGCCAAATTGTCAGTGTGCTGCTTATCGGAGTCCTAGCTATAGCATCACCACTCTGATAGTATATGAACAACATGGATGAGAGCTTAGACAACTTTATTTCTTCTACAGCATTAATGTTTGGCCCTAAACTGTTAAACAATGCAGAGTAACACCTATGTTAATTTTTATCTGCTATCAAGTCTTATATCCTCTTGGTGGGCATATAACCTGCAAGGGTTACAACCATGTGATGTGTGTGTGTGTGTGTGTGTGTGTGTGTATTCAAACTTAAACCCTGAATTCATCCCTGAACTACAAATTCCCATATAAATTATTTATCATTCTTATTCTAATAGGCATTCCGAAAATAACATCAAAAATGAACTCTATTTGCTAGCACCTTTAAAACTTTTCTGTTCCAGTATACTTCATGGCATTAAACATTACCATCTTTTTCCAATGGTCAAAACTCAAACCTATAATTTATCTTTTATTATTCTTTTGTTCAAAAATAAATGACTTATTTAAGATTATGATGAGGTCATATCCAAATAAGCTTAATTATTGTAAGTTAAAAAGCATTTACTACCTAACTTACTGATCACCACAGCTTACCAACAGAGTAAGTGTTGCTAGTGCACCGTAGAGTATAGTTGCTTATGCTGATGATTGCAAGGCTGCCTGAGAGATGTTACGACCCATCTTCACAAGTGAATACTGTGTTATGTGTTGTTATCCCAGGAAAAGATAAACATTCAAGTGGCAAAACTATCTGTTGCTTTCACACCATTCTAAAGTAAAAAAAAAAAGTCCTAATTCAAATCATCATAAATTGAGGACTATCTGTAAATGTTATTGAGCAATAAATCTATGCCACATTTTCTTTTATCTATCTCCAGGTACCACATTCAAGTCAATCCCCCAAATATAAACCAAATACATGCAAAATTTTCTATTGTCTTCACCATTCCAGTGGACTAAACTATAATGATCCAAGTTGGACTGATGCAAGTAGAATTCTTACCATCACTTTTATTTCCCTAAAACTCTCTTGTCAGTAGTCAGTGTGAGCTTTAACAAGCATCAATCAATCCAAATTACCTTTTTGTCAAAAACTCAGCAATTAAATAAAATGGAGGATGCTATTCTTTACTCAAAGCTACAATTCTCAATATGAACTGGCCTCTGCATGCTGCCCTAAAATTTATCTTATATTTTTATCTACTTAATCACTGTGCTTCATATATATCAGGCTCAAAGTTCCATGAGCAACTACAGATTATGTGAAACCTGAGATTAGAAGGTTTTCCCTCAGGTCTTTACAACGCTATATCCATCTGGTCTTTCATGTGGTAACCTAAGCTTATTCCTCCCCAGACAGCCTTTGCCAGACTGTCCATTATACTTTATTATATTGACTCCTTTTATTTTCAGTTTAGCACTTTTCATAAAGTAATATTTCTATGTTTATATCTTAGTGGTTTCCTACTAAAATATAAGCTTAATCAAAATAAGATCACCTTTTCTTTTTGTATTGCTAAATTCTCATGGCCTTTAAGTATGACTGACATCATGGAGATCCGGAAATGTATATGGAATAAAGTAATATTAATAATATATAACAAATGGAAGCAGCCAGAAAATTTTATCCATGGAAATATTTTGCTGTTTCATTATTTAAAATGATATTCAACCTAACATTTTCACAACTCTTTGAGAATTATAAAGCAAAACAGGATAAACACACTTGAGCTATACAGACTGTTAAGACTTTCCTTTAATATAATACTATAGTCTGGCTGGCTTAAACAATGGGCATTTATTTTGTCCAATTCTGGAGACTAGGATGTGATTCCTGGAGATGGCCCTCTTTCTGACTTTTAGGCAGCCACCACTTTCTTCTGTCTTCACATGCCTGAGAGAAAGAGAACCCTCTCTTCCTTTCCTTCTGTTTTTTTATAAGGACACTAACACCTTTCTGGGGGCTTCAACTTCATTACTTCATCTAAACCTGATGACCTCCTATGTTAATTAGAATTCCTAGAAACAGAAGCCATAGGTGATACATGCATATATGATTGGATGGATAGATTAGATGGATGAATAGATAGATACGCCATTTATTAGAAATATTGATTCAGACATTTATGGAAACAGAAAAGTTCAAAGATAGGCCATCTACAAAACAGAGAAAGCAGGAAGTCAGCAGAATAACTCCATGTAAGTTTGAAAGCCTCAGAACCAGGGAAGTTAATGGTACAACTTTCAATCTGAGGCTAAAGAGTCCAGGAGATCACTAGTATGAATTGCAGCATCCAAAATAAAGAGAAACTGGAGTTCTGATGTTCAGGGGTAATGGAAGGATGTCCTGGCTTAGGAATGTAGAACATGAATTAGCACTTCTTCTGCCCTTGTGCTTCATCAGGACCCCCCTGCTGATGGGATGGTGCTGACAGGGTTATAGTTTTGACTTACATTTTTCTGATAGTTACTGATACTGAGAACACATTAAACAGAAGAAATGGGATCCCTATTTATCATTTTTTTTATCATGTCCTAGGAATTTGTACACTTATGTTTTTCTTCCACAGATAATTATTCCCTCTCTGTTTACATGTGTGGACATAAACCCCAATTACTTAATATTTCATAATAAAATTCATCTTGATTACAAAACTACTTAAAAAATGGACGTTGTCATTTTTTTCCTTCAATGTTACAACATTAACCAAAAAATTCAGTTTTTGGTCACCTAAAAAGGCTAGTTTTAAAAATTAAAATATATTTCTTATCATTTATATTTATATTTCTTATATTTATATTTACATTTATTATCATTTAAGTACATATAGATTGATCTATATTGGGTGAGTAAATATATACTTTAAATAGGTTGATGGTTATAAAATCTATTTAAGTATTAAACTCATTAGGCTAAAATAAGTAAGTACATCTGATATGAAGCTGATTATTATACTCATGTTGATTAGAGAGAGATTAAAATGAGCTAAATGCATTATTTATTTTTCTTGCTTATCATCATAAAATAAACATGTGAAATTTAGTTATTTTGGAAATATGAGCAGGACAGACAAATACAATAATTAATATAAAATGAAATATTTTTTTATTTATGACTTCATTTATGCATTCTGTGTACTTACTGGGAGACAGCATATTTGTTTAAACTGTTTGAACTTCTTACTGGGCCAAGAGCAATTTAATAATTCAAAATTCTAAAATTAAAAATGATAAAAACAATAAGAATATGCTTCCAAGAAGGTTTCTATTACCTGCATATCTTATATGTACTTTTGGGAAATAAAATAGATATCTACTGCAACAATTTATGTGCTTATTGCAAGAAAAAAATTATTATCACTATATTTCTAAGTATACATACAGGTTTAATTGTTCCAAAAATATCTAACATACACTGCATTTAACTGACTTAAAATACTATAATAGTGGGATATTTCAGTTCAATTTTAATAAGAAACCTTTTTCTTCATTCATTCACATTTTACATACATACATTTTACTTGAGATAGTTATAGATAACAGCCACACTATCAATATTGCTAAGTACTGAAGAGTTTCCTGTGTATACATCCATATTTGACTGTTTTAAAATTAAATGGAAATAAATTACAGCAATATAACTATTACAAAAGTTTGGAAGATATTTTGAGGGTTTCTGTAGTGAGTATTTTTGAATGCATCAATGGGAGAGAAAGAACTTTAATAGTGTTGAATATATTTTTAGAAACAATAATTTTCTTGAAAAACCTTTAATTTATTTGAGATAAAATTCAATGTGATTTGAACTTTTAATGAAAAAATTAATAAAATAATAACATGTGTTAGTCATTTTCAATGTACATTAAAGCATTTGGAAAAGTTATTTAAATGTGTATGCTTAGATTATCAAAATATATATACATAAGTTCTTAGCAATGTAAAATCATTACCTCATATTTTAATTATAAAATTGTAAGTGATGAATCACGTGCAATAACACATTTAACACTATGATTTTGCTTTTAATCAAACTAAACCATTATTTATGAAGTAGATATTTTCAACTCAATTTGAGCAGTTCTAATTGTGAAACTGTAATTCACCATAGATATTTTAACCAATATTTTAAAAGACAAAAATGCTTCAATGGAATTTAATAATTTGCATTTGAAAACCACTGAGGGTATGTTTCTCTAGGAAATATTAATTAATTTTTATATAGAAAATAGAACTGCAGCCAAGAAAACAACTTTTCTAAATCAAAGGAGAAATTATTGTTGTTGGTGATTTTTTTTCTAATAGCAATACACAATCAAACACTAATACTAGTTGAATTGCCAAGCAAATTATTATATTGCCTCAAAATATGTGGCCAAGGTTCAGTTATACGTTGGAATTAAACACATTACAATTAAAATATTCTACATCACATTTTGGGTGCTGTAAATAAAAGAATAAATGAAAGTTTTGTATTTTAAAGATAGGATGATACGGACCCATTTGTCAAGAACCAATAGTTTTATTTAACTTTGTCACTTGAAGTACTGAGTCCAAGAATTCTTTAGAATTGTCTCTAGAATTGCATACTCAAGAGAAAAATTATGATTAAAAACTTCAACTTTATCTATATATCATGTGTCACATTATACTGATCTTTCACTTTTAAAAAATCATATTTTTATTAAAACAACCAATTGAATTATTTGCTATTTAAATATTACTCAAATAAAAATAAAAATTTTCCTGATTCCAATAGTACTTAAGTTTGACTAAAAGCTATCTTTATCTAAATCATAATGTCAGGTATAATGAGATAAATACCATATCATTACCAATTTTGTTTTTTTTTTTAATTTAGAAGGTCCACTCTTATTTTTCATATGTTCTTCATAGAGTATATTTTGACATATTTATATAAACATTGAGTACATCTTATTCTAATTAGGATCCCAGTCTTGCAGTTGTACTTGTGGAGTTACACTGGCTATACATGTGGAATCGTGTATTCATATATAAATATAGGAAAGTTATATCAGATTTATTTCACTATCTTTCGCATTCCCATCCTCCCTCCCACCTTTATTCCCCTTTGTCTAATGCACTGAACTATACACCACCCCTTATTGTGTATTAGCATCCACATATCAGAGAGAACATTCAACTTTTTTTGTGTGGGGGGGGTGGTGGAATTGGCTTATAGTCTCCAGCTCCATCCATTTAAATGAAAATACCATAATTTCATATTTTGTCTGAATAAATTCTACTCAGTGTACATACCACATTTTCTTTATCCATTCTTCTGTTGAAGGGCACATAAGTTGATTCCATAGCTTGGCTATTGTGAATTGAGCTGCTATAAACTTTAATGTGGCTGTGTCACTAGTGTACTGATTTTAAGTCCTTTGGATATATAACCAGGAGTGAGATAACTGGGTCAAATGTGGTTCTATTCCAAGTTTTCTGAGGAATCTCCATACTACTTTCTAGACTGGTTGCACCAATTTGCTGTGCAACCAGTTATGTATGAGTATACATTTTTCCCCACATCCTGGTTTATTGTTACATTTATTGTTGGTAATTTTCATTCTCACTAGAGTGAGATGAAATCTCAGTATAGTTTTAATTTGTATTTCTATAATTTTTAGGGATGTTGAACATTTATTGCATATGTAATTATATTATAATTATATAATTATTATATATATATAATTTGTATTGCTCCATCTCTGAATTGTCTATTCAGTTCCTTAGCCCATTTCTTGATTGGGTTGTTTGCTTTTTAGTGTTAAGTTTTCTAAGTTCTTTATATATCCTTGAAATTAAAATATGCAGGTAGCAAAGATTTTATCCCATTCTGTAGGCTCTCTTTTCATGTTCTTGATTGTTTCCTTTGCTGTGAAGAAGTTTTTTAGTTTGATACTATCCCATCTATTGACACTTGATTTCACTTCTTGTATTTTAGAAGTCCTGTTGAAGAAGTCAGTTCCTAAGCCCAAATGTTGGAGTGTTAGGCCTACATTTTCTTATAGTATGTGTAAGGTTCTGGTCTAATGCCTAGGTCTTTGATTCACTTTGAGTTGAATTTTATGCAGTGTAAGAGATAGGGGTTAAATTTTATTCTGCTACCTGTGGATTTCCAGTTTTCCCAGCAAAGAGGCTATCTTTTCCCTGCTGTGTGTTTATGATGCCTTTGTCTAGTATGGGATAACTGTATTTATGTAGTTTTGTCTCTGTGCCTTCTCTCTTCTCAAAATATTTTAATGATAGTTGTACTCATTTAAACCAAATAATCTGTATCTGAAAACAAGTTCTGATTAGTTTCATAAAAAGTTGCTACTGAACCCAGTAAATTTAGTTGCTTATGATTATTAGTGAAAATATCATAAGTGTTTTAGTGGATGATAAAGTCTTTACTTTTAAAAAATATATATTAAATGTCAATATTTTTAGAATATATTTCTATTTATTAATTATTTTAGTAATGATATAAATTGGGTATACATGCAAGATTATTTCTTTATCAGAAATTAAGAGAAACTAATCTCATTGTGACATTATTAAACTATAAATAATTATCTATAGATTTCTCCTTATGTTTTGAAACTTTGTTTCTATACAAAATATTGGCTAGTGTATTGTATTCCCACTATATATGTATCATTGTGGCCAATAGTTTTGACTGTAAATAATTATAATATTCTTACGTATCTACTCTCTCTCTTTTTTTTTTTTTTTTTTTTTTGGTGCTGGGGATTGAATCCAGGGCCTTGTACATGCAAGGAAAGCACTCTACCAACTGAACTATATCCCTAGCTCACTTACATATCTACTCTTGAAGACTGTCTATCTCAAATACAGTTTAAATTGCTGAGATGTTCATTAGCACAGGAACTTGCTTAGAAGCACTCATATTGACTTAATTAACTTGCATGGAAACACTTTTTCAGAGTTTATTTATTTATTTATTTAACTGTAGAAGCCTAGAATACATTTCAAACAACTATAATAACCTACTGAGGACAAAATTATAACATCTATCTTGACAAAGGTAAAATGAGTTTAAAAAGTAGGTTAAAGAGAAATACTAAAATACAGGAATAATTATAAACTGCAATTGAGTACAATAACACACTATTTTGGGGGGTTGAAAATGGTACCTGAGAACCCTGTGGCTAATATTGACCAAATGTAATAATACAGTCCTCAAGTTTGATTAAATAAGTCGGGTATATTTAACATAAGCTTCCTTTTTTCATGTATGAGGCAAACTCTTGTTAAACTATTTCTCAAGGCCTAGTACTGTAAGTTATTTGAGTCAGATATACATCAATTTGTAGCTGACTGATGTTGTGTAAGCCAAAGAGCTGTATATCAAATTGATAGTTACCAAAGAAATAGATAACATGGATTTTTTTAAATAAATTTTGCTATTTACACAAAATATTGGAATGCATGACAAAAGATGTTTATTTTCCTAGGAGACATTACCATTCTCTAGTAGGTATGATGCTTCTGCTCATATTGATTCACAGAACAAAGAGAAATAGCTCTCAATTTGCAACATACGATTTTAAATCTGTCAGATTTAATTTGATGATATAAGACTATATGGTTTTCCAAGATTAGAAACAAGCAGTAAATCGCACAAATAATAAATACTAATAATTTTGTAACTTTGACAAAAGTTCTAGACTTTTACTGTTCTGGTCATAGTAGTTTATAAAGTACATTTTTTAAAGTGGAAATTAAATGGTTACAAACTATTTCTCAATGAAAGCATTGATATTTTGGATCATTGAATTGATCCTCAATCATTCTTACTTCAAGATCTTCAAATAGTGTCTAATATAGAATACAGCAGTCATGATCCTTGATATTTACCTAAATGATTTCAAATTAATGTCAACACAAAATCCTGCACAGGATGGTTTATAGCATTTTTATTCATAATTCATACAAATGGAAATGTTGTTTGATGGAGAATGGATTAATAAATTGTGATACTTTTATGAAATTGAATAATATTCAATGATTAAAAAGTATGATATATTAAGCTGCATAAAGACATGGTTGGAAGCATGGAGGAAACGATGTTGCTGTAAGTAACTCGGAAGATGAATAGCAGCAACTATTGGTGAAAGGAATTATAGAGAAGCACTGTACTCTATGTACTTTAGCTGGTCAAGTTCCCTTTGGAGGCATTAGTCAAGATCTCTGAAATGGAACAGTTAAGTATTAAGTGATTTCTGGGCCAAGTTAGTGAGACCCTGTCTCAAAACAAAAATCAAAATAGTTGGGGATGTAGCTCAATGTCGACCACCCTTGGGTTCATTCCCCAGAAGCATACTCACATAAAAAGAATAAAAACTAGAAATGATCTATAATATTACAGGATTAGTTGAGAGGCATCTGTATGAAAATATGCAAGTCTTATAAATTTATAGAGAGAAACAGAAAAATATGTGAAATACACACACACATATATATATATATATATATATATATATATACACACACACACACACACACACATATATATATGTATATATGTATATGTATATATATATTTCCTGTCAGCTGAGAGAACACAGAAGCAATAGTCTCTTATCATGTACACAATTAGTGCCCAGATCCTATCTTCTAATACCACTTGTCTATAAAAGCCATGGTCCCTTAAAGAAATAGCTGACTTTTGGTCTGGGACAGGGTATATACAAGATGAGCTTGGAACATTTGTATCCTAGATAATGAAGAATGTTTTAGGAATCCTCAATGATTATGTATGTCAAAGGATCAGTCTGCCACTGAATGGACTTCAAATGACCCAATCAGAAACAATTCAAGAAGTGAGTCCACAGTAGCACAAATGAGTATGTAGAGACTGTTGTAAAACAGACAAATCTCTGATGCAGCATTCCAATAATTTTTATAACTACTCACTTTTCCTCAACCCATAAATATGAGCTATGCATACTGACTTCCTTCCAAAGAGAACCAGAGAAAAGGAGAAAAAAAGAGTAAATTCACAGTATAGAAATATGACAAACTCTAGCTTACCTAGGTGATCAAGGTTAAAATGCACAGTGATAACTCATGTTGATACCATGTGCCCTTGATAAGATGTGATAAGAATGGCATTTTATGTCTGTGATTTTCTGCCACAAAACCCATAAACACCAATCTAATCATAAGAAACACATTAAACAAACCCCATCTTAGAGATATTCTCCCAAATGATACATCATTATTTATCAAAACTGTTAAGGTCATCAAAAAACTAGGAAAGACTGTCACAGTCTGAAGAGCCTAAGTAGCATCAGCATTTGTAGATATTATATACTAGGGTATTAGAGAAGCCCTGATTCAGATAGCTAAAAATACACAAGAAGGCTGAGTCTATTGCTTAGATAATGTCTGAATGGCCAGAACAAATGAATTGATAGGCTTTTGAACAGATACACACATGTTTAGACATAATCTTGGTTTAAATCTTGCCTGCATTAATTTAATTCATGGAATTTCTTCTTTAGTCTCTATTAAGCAATATTGAAAACAGCTCAGCAATGTGCAAAATAATGCTGTGCATACTTTTAATTGCTATTCAAATAAACCTTTTGATGTATTCTTATTACATTACTATTTTACATCAATTTTTAAAATAGCATTTGTCATCATACTGACATATTTACCATATTTTCCTAAAAAGAATATGATTCTAATTTCAGTTTTGCTCCTCTCTCTGAATTAAACTTATCTGTTAGCATATGCTAGAGTATGGAGACATTATCCCTCAAGGGGTGGATGTCTCTTTCTTTGCTAATTTAATTACATTTTCGAAAACATAATGAAGTGTTTGAATAAAATAAATTACTTTGACCTGTTAATTTCAGTTTGAAATTTTAAAATTTTACAAAATCATTAAAGATAAAAGACTTCTTTATTCATGTTATGGTTTGGATATGAGGTGTCCCCTAAAGCTCCTGTGTCAATACAAAATTTTTAGAGATGAAATGATTGAACTGTGAGAGCTGTAACCTAGTCAGTGTAGGCTAGGCTGAATGGACTACGGGTGGTAACTGTAGATAGATGGTGACATGACTGGAGGGGGCGGGTCACTGGGGGCTTACCCTGGAAAGGTGTACCTTCCCTGTTACTCCCCAGTACACTCGGGAATTATGGTGTAAATAATAAAAATAAAAAGCTCTCAATTTTCTCAACTGATATTTACAAACTTAAATGGGTGTTACTGTTTAAGATGCAGACATATACTTGTATTTGTAAAAAAGTCTTTATGAATGGAGATAAGTATTGAAAATTCAAGCTGCAAAGTTCTGTGAAATTATTATTGTATTCCCTCTATTCAAACCGATGAACACAATTTTTCTCTCTATAATATTTATTTTTAAAAAATCATGGTTTATAAGGGAAATGCATGGGAGGATTTTTTTAGTGATGTGTACATCTACTGAATTGTCTTTGTTGCTCTGCTTGTAAACCTGAGACTACTCTTGAAATATAGCTGAAGTTAATTAAGGATCTTGTGGGAAAAACTGAAATTGAATGGCCAGCAAGAAGTTAATTATCAGATGCATGAACCACTAGCTGATTGTGCAGCTTTTCATAGTCAAATGAGAAAGCCTATTAAAAATCAAGGAAGGTGGCCAAGAAAGCAAGATATTATCACAAAAAAAGATAAACAATCAAGGAGAAAATTTGTCCAGCATATTTCAAATTATTCAATAGGAAAATTATGGATGAACAAATCCAAGAAACAGGAATATATGAATACATTCATTAGTAGGCAATTCACTTCAAATTTCTATTGAAATATAGTGTTCCTTTATTTCAATTAAGGCTCAATTAAAACCATGTAAAAACATAACATTTAGTATGGAAAAGAAAGTGAGCACACTTATGCAAAATTGGTGGAAATGCAAGCATAAATATTTTACCAAAGCATCCTGCCAAAATCTATTAATTTATACACACTTCAAGTGTGGGTGTTTGGGGAAGGAATTTATCATTTGCTTCATCATAATTCTTTGTATAATATTATTTCTCTTGCATGTTTTCCTAAGTTTTATATAACTTTTTGTATGGTAATTCAACATATAAAGGAATTCAATTTCCAAAGAAATTATCTTAGAAAAATGTCTAAGCATCAGGCAAACATCATAGGTTATATGACTTTCAAGTTTGCTATTTATAAATGCTTATTAACTGATTTAGAATTTTTTTCCACTTTCATGTTAGGAGTTTATAGTTGCAGGGTATAATGCAGAATTCAATGTATGTTTCTTTGTTAGTCAGCTTTCTTTTTCTGTGACATATAGCTGAAATAATCAACTTATAAAGATAAAAATTCATTTCGGCTCTGAGCTTTGGGATTTTGAGTTCATGGTTGATTGGCATTACTGTTTCTGGACCTGTGGTGAGGCAGCACATCAGGGCAGAAGTATGGGGTAGAGCAGAACCACTCACCTCATGGTTGGCAAAGAAAAGAGAAAGAGGAAAACACTGTGATCCCTTAGTTTCTTTGATGACACATACCCAGAGATCTTGCCTCCTCCCAGTAATATCTCTCTTGGGACCAAATCTTTAAAACATGGACTTTTGCAGAACATCCTAGATTTACACTGTAGCAATTCTATACTCTTCTGTGATCTATAGGTTAGTAGAAAAATAAATAAATTTTAGTTGACAAGCGCTATTTTGTATGGAATATAATATGCTTGGGAGCACCTATGAGGACAATTATATTAGTTTTGGGAATTAGGAAAGAATTGCTAAGAAATTCATCTCTAAATAATCCAAAAATTAAAAACATTGATAGAAAGAAAAAAGATCCAAGGGAGAAAACAACAGAAAATATTTCAGGCAAAAATTACAGCATTTAAATGATGTAAATGTATGAGAAGAGCATTATATATTCAGAGATATAAATGTAGCTAAGTGTATAGTGCATCCTGACACATACAGAGGTGGAGCATGAGGTGAGTAGAATCAAGATGATGAATGATCTTGCAAACTGTGTAGAATAATTTAGATTGCTCTCTGAAGACACTTGCTTATAAATTTAGTATATTGCATAATTCCAGTTGAAATATTTGATTTGGTGACACAATGTTAGACATTCACATGAAAAGACAATCTACAAAGGATAGCAACTGAGAATGTGAAGATATATCAAGAGCCATTTCAAGTGTGGTTAGTGGTATCAAGATGTTTATGTGTTTGGGGACAGAGCTATGAATGACAGAGATGATTCTTATAGATGTTTTTCATTCAATTGTCTTATAAATGTTTTTCATTCAATTTCATTCAGTTTTATTGTATATCATTGCAATCATTTAGATTTATTTGCAAATTGTGAGTTCATTAAAAATATTTTGTTATTCTGTTTTGTAAAATACTTTGGAGAGTTGGTTCGTCTTTAGGGGTTACATATTATATTTATGTGGAGATAAATGCTAACTTTGTTGTGTTCCCCATAAAAAACTGCACCAGAAAAAAAATGTGAGAAATTTCCATCACACAATGGAAAGTTTGCTTGAAAACAACACTAATATAAGAAATGGAGAGAGACAGGCGCAGATAGTCAAGGAGAGACATACTGCCTTTCCTCTGTAAGAGACCCTTGGTTAGGCCATTCATCAGACAAATTCCATTCATTTTCTTGATGGTAATGGAAACCAATAGTTTGATTCTGAAACAATTTGCTTGACATTTAATTCACCACCAGTTCAAAGTGTATAAGTGAAATCCCTCAATGTGCATTTATTCTAACATTTCTCCTTAACTTATTCATATAATACCTTAACTTATTCTTATAATATGAATAAGATTATATGCATGTCTAAAACTTCTGAGATTATTTTCTTTTAATTAGTAAGCTGAACAATTATGTCATTTGATCAAATTTCCAGAATTGTAAAGTTATGATTTTAACATTTATTTAAATGATTTTTTTGGTCTTTATTGCAAGGATGTATACCTGATAGGTGCCAAAAAATTATAATCCCAGAAACTCTCAAACATGTGCCACACTCTATGATGTGTCAACTATCACTAAGGAAAATCAGAAATAAATACACTTCACTAAAAAAGGTTAAATCTTTCTCTCTCAACACTGTTCATTTGATGCAGTTATTATGCAACAGGACCCTCTGGTGTTTATGTTAGATGCAGGGATCCATTTACTCTTCTCTAACTTTTAGCCTTCCGATGCATAGTGTATTCAAAGAACAGTACCAGTATCCCACATCAGTTTGCAATTTTACTGAAACTTTCATGTATATAAAAGATTATGAGGGAAATTCAAATAAGCATATTTTAATGTTTTTGGTGTTGATATTTAGTTTCACTGCTTTGTAAGCAAAGAATATAGCCTATAGACACATTTATTTATTTGTATATTCTTCAACTTTTAAATTTTATTGATATTTTCTTTGGGAAAAATACAATTTTGCAAATGTCAATAAGTGTAATATGCATATAAAATAATGTTTTTAATCACATTATTTTATGTATTTCTCTGTGAATATATTATTACACACTTTCATTGCTTTTGGGTACATAAACTTATTGTAATTTTGCTATTCATATCTACACATAAGTTAGTTTGTCCTTTAAAATAATTTTCAATTCATTTTTACTTTAAAATCAGACATATTTTCTATTTGTTTTTGTTTATATTCTGGTGGTATGTACAAAAATATTTAAAGAGATTATGAAACAAAATCAGAAAACATGTCATTTTCACAAATAATATGTTTCTTTATCATTTGGTTAGTTAGTATCATATTAGAGTAAAAATATTTTTGTTAGGTCTGAAGAATAGTTGGTAATTAATTGTTAAAGGAAAGTGGTAGATATCCTAAGGAGAATAAATGAGGAATAGAGAAGTAAGGGTAAAATTGAAAGCTGTGTGGTGCCATGTATTATGGTCTTTGGTGTTAGAAATCCAAACTACACTAGCTGATGCAATGAGCAGTACTTGAATCTCACATACCAAAGTTCATTGTCAGAGTAAGATTCTGTGCTGAGTAATTTAGTGTCTTTATGTTGTTTTACAAACTCATATTTTCTATGTCAAAGTCAACTCCTCTAGTGAACTGCAGAAGCTAAAGGAGCTATTTGGGAGAAACGATAAAGTAGTTTTTTTCCCCACAAGTTGTCTATCATAAGAGTAAGGAAAAGCTTTCCAAGATACGTCATGTAAACCTGTCATAAAGTCCTCAGTCCAAATTGAATCATATATGCACTTTTAAATGAACCATGGAAACAATTATTTGATTCTCTTCAGCACAATAAATCCTGACCTTTCAGGTAAGATAATTTCTCCAAAATTGCTACTCAATGATACTCAGTGGCATAAAATGAATGGATTTGGGGACGTTAACCACAATGCTAAACATAATTCATTTTAGGAATTGTAAGTAGGTGTTTTTCACTAACATCAAAAAAATATATTGTATCACTAAATTGCTCTTTTAGACATATTAAGTATATTTATGCTATTTTTGGTATATGTGCTACTGTTAATGATGTAATACATATAAGCAAAAAATATTAAGGGTAATTTACTTGAAAAAATTCATGTTGCTGTGTTTTTTAAAAATTCCTAAGTGTCTTAATTCATCCTGTTGCTATAATTGATTACTACAGACTTGGTAATTTATAGAAATGGAGGGTTATTTCCCTCATGGTTTGGGGGACTGGGAAGTCCAAGAATATGGCTTCAGTATCAGCTCACTTGGTGATTGCCTCCTTGCTGGTGGGGACTCTTGGCAGAGTCCTGAGATGGTACAGGGTACCACATGGCCACACAGAGCAGGAAGTCAGAAAGTGTTCACTTTCATCAAAAAGTTACTCAAACTATATTATATTAATTTTTTTAAAGTTGTATTGTTCATGCCAGTATTCGCTATCAAATTATTTTGGCAATCACTTTCCTTAAATCGACAGTGTCTAGTACAACCATTGGCAATAGAGAAACTGTGGGCCAGTCTGTAGCATCCAGAAGCCAAGTGGCTACTGTAAAAGTAAATTGGTAAGTGTGATAGAAGAACAGAATATTTAATATCATTTACATTTAAGTAATTTGAATATAAATAGCAACATATCAGGTGACTGCTGTTATTCCAGCATAATCATTGATAGGAGAGGAAATATTTTGAGAGTATGTCAAGTAGGGTGCACTCAAAAACACCTAGCTACTTACATACTGTAAATTGTGTGCATAATAAGTTAATGACCTACATATTAAGTGAAAAACTATAAACTATAGGCATAAGAACAGAATTATATTATGCATTTATTTAGGCACATATTTTCTGATCATAAACATCATATTGTTAAATTCTATGTTATAGTAACAAAATATACCCAGCTATAGTAAACGAATCCACAGTCCTTTCTGCAAATACATAAAATGCCATCTGCTTATTTTTTAAAATATGTTTACTAATTTTAAAATGTATTGTCTTCATTCTTCTTGTGCACTGTGACTTTCATAATATAGGAATAAAAATATTTTTTTTTCACAAATAAAGGCATTAATATGTATTATATCAGAAAAACTTATCTTTCATATTTAGGTAGATACTCAACTATATGCTGGTAATAATTAAATTAATACTTATTTAATCATATTATTAATGGGGTCACAAAGTATTAACATACTTCTTTTAAAATATGTACTATATTTTATTTTTTGTGGAAAAGTAATATATACATACCAATGCTGATCATCTAAAAAATTTATGGCATCTGTTCAATTTTCTTTGGTAGTGCCTAACGTTATTTAAGACATTTTATTTTAAAATTGTGAGTATGCACTTACAAGTATAAGGACTATTAAGAAAAAAATTAAAGATTAAAAATTTATAAATTATGCACTAAAAGAATTGCCAATGTATAGTAGAATCCTACATATTGTTAGAGGAACTGCTCTGTTTTCTTTTGGGGTCAGGGCTAGGTTAGGAGCACTTAGCTGTTTTCTCAGAACTATCCTTATTTATATATTTTATTAGTATTAGAAATACATCTTAATCCAATTATAATTACTGTATTTGGTAATTTATCACAATTGTGTTGAAAAGTGATGGAAACATAACAATATTATTTTTTTCATGTTTTATATGTGATGTCTTTAAAATCAAAGCTAAAATAATTTTTAAAGGCCAAAGTTCCTGCGTATTAAATAGGAATATATAAATACATAGACACGATTATAATTTGAGTATCTGATTCTATACAGGTATGTTATTTATACCTCAGATAAATAAAAAACTTATAAGAGGAAAAGCTTATTTGTGTATGTGGGTTCAGAGTTTCCCATCCACATGCAGCTCTCTCAGTTGCTTTTGGGTCTGTGATGAGGCAGAACATCATGGCCAGGAGTAGAGTATACTAGAATAAAGCTGCTTATCTCATAGCACTGGGAAGAAAAGAGGGAGGAAGGGGTCAGGATCTCTACATTCAATTTGAGCGCACACCCTCAATGAACTGATGCCTTTTCAGTAAACCCCACCACTTCCTAGTAGTAACACAGGCTGGTGACCAAGACTTTCACATGTGAGTCTGGGGATATTCTAGATCCAACTGAGAACTTAGGATAAGAATCAGTGTGATAGTGACAGCTTTCTTGATGCTTCATTTTTTAGCTTGACTAAACTTTTGACTTTTTCCTGACTACTGGACACTGACCTCCCTGGTTTTAAAGTATTTACTTTGGAAACTTATAGTAAATGCCTCCTCTGCCTCTTTAAAATGTGTGTGTGTGTGTGTGTGTGTGTGTGTATTCATTCTCTGGCAATTTTCTAGGAAATAAATGTCTTTCTCAAGGACTTGAAATCATCTCTTTGAAATGTAAACATCAAATAAAACACAGGCTGTACCTCCCAGTCTCTATGGGGTGGTAAGAGCCTAACTTTGATAGGTACCAAGCAGTAAATAGGTGGAGATCACAGAGAAAACCATTTGAAAACCTGGGAATAAGTCAGTGTGATCTCTTAACATGTCTCACTGATCAACCTCTTCTTGAACATTCTCCAGATTTCCCCACTAATTTATCTCAATGTTTAAAATCCTTCTGTTACAGTGGAGTAGAATTCAATCTCTTTTCCATATTTTAATTGTCTTGAATAAAGTCTTCTTTCCTTTAATTTTAATTTAATTTTACTTTGATAATCCATTTTATATTTTTCTTCATTTCCCTTTTTATTCTTCTTCACTTCTAAAATGTACTAAATATGTTGTTATTTATGAAATGATATAGCATGTAAAATTATGTATTTTCTTATATAACTTACACTGTTTTAGTGTTAAATCTGGTATATCATTATATACTCATTAAATGTTCTAAGCCCTTGTGCATTTGTATTTTAAATCTACTTTTTTAAATTAATATAAATTTAGAGGCTTAAAAAATACACATTCAAGATTTTACAGTTTTGTAAGTCAAAATTCTCATGGAGTTGACTGCATTTTCAAAGTTTCAAAAGGTGTCAGCATCAATGGTCTGTATCCTAGGAGCCTTGTGGAAGATCATGCTCCCTAGTTCATCAGGTTTGGGCTGAATTCAGTCCTGAGCAGCTGTGGAACACATGTCTCCATTTCTTTGTGGCTGTCAATCAGGGGTCATATTCTGCTTCTAGAAGCAGTGCCTCTACTTCCTTGTCTTGTGGTTCTTTTCTCCATTTCAGAACCAGTAGCCACAAGCCAGGTCATTTAAATCTCTCTGATCTCCTTATGTGCACTTTCTTCTGTGTCACTGGCAACATGACATTAACTGAGTTTTCCTGAAGCTGACTGATAAGGGGATTGGAAGAAGACACACACAAAAATATAGAAAAGTTGACCCAGTGGTTCAGGGGACCTCTGATGAGGACTGACAGTGAATAGTCTCCACATGTTTATTATGTAGGTTTTTACATCAAAGGGATTTATTGTGAGAAAGTTACTTTAAAACAGAATGGAAGTCTAAAGTTATAACAGCTCAATTACAGTCATCAGTTTGCCCCTACAATACTCCGCCCCCAGGGCTGCTGGCACCTGAAACTTGGGTCATAAATTGATAAACTTCGTGGCAACCATGGAATTTCTCTTTGAACAGGGCATCACCATGCAAATGGGTGGTTTTCTTGGCAACTTGGACACCCGAAGGAGGTGTCAGCCTCTGTCTCTGGGTAGTTTAAAGACCTATAATTTATTCATGGCTCCTGATACTTCTGCACTCTATTTTATAGGGCTGAAGTGATTGTATTGGACTCACTTGTATAATTCCTAATAATCTCACTCTTTTGCTTGACTAGACGATGGGGATGTAGCTCATTGGTATAGCGCTTGGCTAGCAGGCATGAGGCCCTAGGTTTGATACCCAAGTGCACATGAGCACACACACAATAACCAAAATAATTTAAACTTTAATTACACCTACAAAATTCTTTCATAGCAATACATAGATTAGTGTTTGGATGAATAAATAGAGAATGAGAATATAGAAATCGTGTGTACTATCTATTCTTAAGGGACAATGGAAGAAGTGTTATGTGAAACATACTTATCAGTGCCTAGAGTTCACTGGCTTGCACTTTCACATATCTAATGATGACTATTTCAGCAAAAATGTTGATAATTTAAAAAGGCAGTAAGGTTGACTAATTACTGTAATGCTAATTTTGTAATTTGTTTTTGTTTTGTTTTGTTTTGTTTTGTTTTCAAGGGCCATTCTCTATATGGCAGTGTGCCAGTTTCCAGAGCTAAATATTACACACCTTTTTCCCAGAAAGTCACAGACCAAAGAGCCCTAAAGTATAATTTTAAATGGCCATATTTTTTTTGAATCTAGGCACACTGATATGTTATGCAGGACTTTAAGCTTGCATCAATGTTTCAGTGGATGCAAATATGCCACCTCCATGCCTCCAAAGTGTATCTATCCACACGTGGCAGAAATAATCTTCACCGTATGGTCAAACTATGTATTCTCTAAGATTTATATAAATTAATCCTAAAAAAAATATTAGTTTATTCCTCTGCATCTGTACAAAAGTTAGAAATGTGAATTTTGAAAATGGCACGTGGTTAAATATAGTTAATAATAAGGTTTTATGCACTTGAGTTTTGCTGAGAGTAGATCTTAAGTGTTTTCACCACATACACGCAAAAATGGTAACTCTATGAGGTTATGATTGTGTTAAACAATGACATAATACAGTGAATTTTTAGGTTTCTGAATCGACAAGTGTGAGAACCAGTAAGGTATGGAATATCTTAAAGCTTGCGATAAAAATCTAAGAATTTATATTTTAACACGAGAGATACATTTAAAATTTTACTTTTACCACAAAATAAAAATAAAGCAAATTTTTGTAGCATATTTTAAGAAATATGAACTTCTATTCAATACATGTATTGCTTTATTTGATTAAAAATATACTGCTGCAAACTGGGCAGAACAAAAGAGTTCTCTCAGGGTAGGAGGGTGGGTCAGATTAGGTAAAATAGAAATTATAATTAAAAAATAGGAAATTATAAGTAATAAAGCCACACAATTATAAGTGATAGTAGGACTCTGATGGAGTCTGGTTCTAACAATGAGGGAGGCTCTGCATGTTTCCTTTATTGGTTTTAAACATGAGAGGGATTCACAGGAGAAAGTTGTGAGCAACACAGTTTAGCTGAGGGTTCATCAGTTTATGCCCATCTCTTGTATCTCCTGACAGCTGGGATTTGAATTCAAGTCTTTTGAACTAAATTCAAAGTCAGGCATGGAATNAGGGGAGAGGTGCGGAGGGGGGAGGGGGGAGGATGGGAAAGGCAGCGGAGCACAACAGACACTAGTATGGCAATATGTAAATCAATGGATGTGTAACTGATGTGATTCTGCAATCTGTGTATGGGGTGAAGGTGGGAGTTCATAACCCACTTGAATCAAAGTGTGGAATATGATATGTCAAGAAATTTTTAATGTTTTGAACAACCCACAATAAAAAAAAAAAGACCTAAAAAAAATACATTGTTAATTTTGACCCTTATATTGTTTTTAATGCATTTGATTTTAATCTCACTAAATAATAGTTAATTACTCAGCATTATAGGCATTATATGGCATAATGTTCATTTAATTTGTGTGTTTCATAAAGTAAAATATATAATTTATTGGACTAGTCTACTATTTTAATAATGATTTTTGAAAATTTTATTGTATTTATTTATTCGAATTCCATAGATTCTGTAGAAATCTTTGGATAGAGCCTTTATAGAATAAAACATAGAACAGAACATGTCTCATAAAGATGTTTAAGATAAAACTGGCACTCCTATTTATCCTTGATCATATGTAATTTACTTATTTATTTATTTTATTTTAGGAAAGTAGTTTTACAGACACTTTGCTTTTGCTGACCTCACAGGAATAGAAGAAAAATATATAATGAAATGTAATGAATGCAGTAATTGGGAGCTGAAATGCAAGTACAGATCCCAAATGAACAGTGACCTTGGCTCCTAAAACAATATGCCAGACAAGAAAAAAATATTTTTGGGGGGTGAATAAGAGTTAAAAAAAAGAGTTCTATACTGAAATAGTACTTTAGTGTCACTGACCAGTATTGCAGGTCATCTATGAGGCCTCCCAAGTTTGAGAGATGTGAATAAATCCAAAACTATAGTGCATAAGTAGTTGGAACTCAAAGTAAGACTATGCTCAAAAATCAATTTTATTATCATCCTTTTCTCTTTGCTTAAATCCCACATGAATGATAGATTTTGGTAAATTAAAATTGCATTATATTACTTGCAATCTCTTGATAACTTTGTGGTGTTTGTTTAATTATGTTTCCATGTACAAAGTAGTCATCCACTGGTAATTGATATTTAACTCCCTTTGCTCTACCAGATGGCTCTAATGATTAATAAAAGTAACTTCTTGATGTAACTATGAAGATAATGCTAGATTATCATTTGATGATATTTCTAATGTATTAACATGATTATTTGGATTTTGAAGTAAGTGGAGTTATAAAAACAGAAAATTAAAATCAGAAAAGATCACCAGAAATATGTAAAAATTACCATTCTGATCTGCAATTGAATAGGCAGGTAGCAATATTTCTAGATATGTACTCTAGGATACATGATTGATATAGTAGATTAATGCAGAAGTAAATAGTACTGGCAGGGATTCAGCAAGAAGACATCCTAGGTACTGTAATAATTTGTCTATCCTTCAGGTGTCGAAGTAAGGATATAATTTTGAACCATTTAAAAGTCATGTTTTATCATGAATCTAGAGGAGGCAAGATACTCATGCTGATGATAATGGACTTTCTGACTTTCCGGTAGTTAGTAGCAGTTCAGTGTGATTTAATTTAAGAAATAAAATAATTAGAATTGGTCTTATTCTGAGAGTGGTGTGGGATGACCCTTTTATGATGAATAAGTAAGAAATGTAATAAGGTGAAATAATAACCTAGAATGGAATAAGTAAGAAATAATTACCAAGAAACTTAAAATGATTCTGTTTTACAGGTATATTTTCTTAATTTTATCTTGAATAGGATGCCCTTATCATATACTGAGTGTAAGTCACAGCTATAATGGTATTTGCACAATTTCTGACACTTATTTTACTTTTCCAGGTCCTACTTTCCTGAAAGGAAATAAGCTTGAACACTGAATATATACTAGGATTTCAAATAAGGCTGTTCACCTTACTTGTTGAATAGCATTATGCAAATCCAGAGCAATCACCATATCATTTCCCTGATCTTAAAAATGTTGGATTACAGAATTTTACTTTCAAATGTCTTAAATATGCATATCGCAAATTGTTATGGTTTAGATTTAGAATGACCACCAAAGGCTTATGTGTTGAAGAATCAGTCCTCACTGCTGCAATGTTCAGAAATTATCTTGTAGGAAATTATAAGATCATGAGGCCTGTGATCTCATCAATGTATCAGTGTATTGATTAGTTCATAATTGAATGCACTATTGGGAGATGTTACAAACTGTAGGAGGTGAAGACTCATTGGAGAAAGTATGTCACTGAGGGCATGCCCTAGAAGAATACAACTTGTCCCTGGTCCCCTCCTCTAACTCTATTTCTCAGCCTTCTGACTGTCATGAGAGCAGCTTTCCTCTGTCATACCCACCACCATGGTTTTCTGCCTTGCTATAGGCTTAAAAACAGTGAAACTAGTTGACTACAGACAGAAGCCTCTGAAACTATGAGGCTTCTAAGACTGTAACATACTTGGCATTCAGTTTCCATTTGAGGAGACTTTTTTTCTGGATAGGCCTTTTTAGAACTCAGTACTCATGCTGTGAGATATCCAAGCCGAATAGATTAACAAAATGTGACTTGTATTCTAGAATCATAGCTGATACAACTTACTGTAGTTTGAGCCTACCTGGCAGATATATAATTGAAGGATCTGTCTTTAAACTGAATCCTTTAGTCTGGATAGTTTTAGCCATCAGCCTTCAATTTTTTCTAAGTGACCCGTGGATTTTATGGGCATAAAAAAGTTCATTATTTTATATTATCATTGTTGATGTTGCTGTAATAACTCATAAAATTATTGTAAAAAATAACAGATTTATGAAAAAGTGTTGACCAAATTAAGAACACATTATGAATGTTATAAAAATGCAATGCAAAAATTCAACGGTTCTGAATAATATAGTGAGAAATAAATACATTAAAAAATTCTAAGTTATACTCATTAATGGCTAATTGAACCATAAGAGGATACTTAAAATGTATGAGTTTAGACTATACCCAGTTATTCTGAGTTTATATTATATTAAGCAGGTACTATTTTCTTGTACCACTTGCTCATTAATGGTATTGTCAGAAATACATGACAGTCTAACTTTAGAACAAGACAATATGTATGTAGTAACTGTGAGCTGGATTTCTTATTTTATTACAGATGTCATTTATTTATGTCTTTGGGTGGAGTGGGGAGAACTTAGCTCTGGCATTGAAATTATGCCAATATACTGAAAATGAAATCCAAGAACCAATGCTCAGGAACAAATTACATTCTTCCTTGAAAGTAAGACTGCAAGATAAGCCAACAGACAGCTGAGATGCATATTATTCAAGTGTGCAAAATGACTTCTTCATGAGGATTTTGTAAGAGATGAATACTAAATTGACCAGACTACAACAGGCAGATCATATGTTAGATCAGAAGTAGACACTTTAGTTTCATGAGTCATTGACTTGGAAAACTTTCTTAAAGGTATTAAGAAAGGAAAAGAAAGAGAAGCAAAAGCACAATAAAAAAATAGAATATCTATCACAAACTATGTCAGTAGGGGTGAAAAAAATGACATGATTCATAGAATCAGAGAAAGAGAGAATGCAATTTATCAGGACAAAACCTCTTATACCTGGCACTATTTTTGACACAAAAAATTGCAATAACAACATTTTCTCTCTGAGTTGAGATCCCAGCATCAATGAAAGATAACAGTAATCAAACATTAGAAATGAAAGATTTTTATGTGTTTGAACTGATATCTTAAATTATAACTTTCTTAAACAAAGTTAGTTATCAATTTTATGATAAAATTAATGTCAATTATATCATATCAAAGAGAAACATAGTACTCTATTGGGTAACAAAATAGTTGTAAAGTTTAGAATATATATATATTTATAAGTATAGTACAGTGTTCTGTAACTAAACAACAAAAAAAATTAAAATAATTTGACCTATTAATTTAGCCTATTTATAGATTAATTCCAGCCACACTACAAATATAAGCCAAACACATATACTATATATAAATAAATATGTTGTATATATTCATATCAACAAACTATAATGCTTTTCAAATTATTTTTAGACACATAGAACACTGGAAAAAATAGAAAGAAATGATTGCCTTGTTTTGTGAAAAGCAGAAACAAGATAATAAATTCAGAGTCACCACATAAAATAGAGAACAATGAACCAGTCTTATTTTACTGATATCTTGCTATGTGTATCTTAAAAAAAAAAAAAAAAAAAAAAAAACAGGAAATATTTGAGTCCTAGTCAAAGAAGCCTCAATTTAATGCAGCAACAAATTGTAATACAAATAAAACATTTCTCTGATGAAGTTTTTTCTTAGTAGATTATAATGAAATATAATTTTGCTAAAAGAGGACAAAGGTAATATCAGGACAATACCTCGGTATGTAGGTCACTTTTGTTATAAAGAGCCTATATATAATAACTCAAGGAAAATTCATGCTTTCAATTAATATGCAAGTGCTTCAAAAATATTTTAATATTTAAAAGTATGCCTCATTTATTTGTTAATTACAAACAACAATAAGTTTATAAAAGCACTATTACTGACTTTCTTATAATTCTATAAATGATTATATTTTTCTCATATGCTAGGGTTAAAACTCAATCCAGTAATCTAACCCAGTGCTTCTAAGAATTATTGCATGAACTTTGAGAAGGAGGCTTAAAAATAAAATCTCAAATTACTAATTTCTATAATTTAATTTTTGTTGTATTTGGTATACAAGATTATAGTGAACAATACTTTACATTAAGTGTAAGATTAGGAAGAGTTGCAAGTTCCTAATTATTTGAAAATTGCCGCTTTCAGAGAATGAATTCAGAGGGAGTTGGTACAGATTGCTGAAAGCAAATATGTAGCAGGAGAGAGGACTGAAATATTCTGCATTGCATGCTGTCACAGCAAATGAGTCAGTGAAAATGAGAATGGGAGAGAAATTTTAATTCATTGAACAACAAATGAGTTTCAAACTCTGTGCCTAGACAGGAGGAGATGAAATGTAATAAATCAGTAATTAAACCTTTATGAACTGTAATAGATGTATCTCAATGCCAAAGAAAGCAAATGATGGCTACCTATTCACATACAGGTTTTAGTAAATATTACTCAGCTTTTAGCAAATATTACCAAATATAAAGCATATTTATGTGCTTGAAAAATTCCCTCAATTGTGAGAGCTAAGTGGGGAGGAAATTCTTGGGACTAGAAGAGGAGAGGGCATGTGAAGACAGATAAAACTAAAACTTTTGGAGGGAATTGCAATTAACTTGGAAGCATTAAGGGATGCATTTCAGACAGATGAGTGAAAGGATCAAGATGAAAGTGTATTTAATTTAGAGGCCATATGATTGATAACTTTATTTTTTAAACTAAAGAGATTAAATGAAGAGTTAAAAGGGTTGAAACTCTTAAAACTAGGTAAGGAATTAAAATCCCATGATCATATGTGCTTGATCAGGGTACTCTGACAAAATTTACAGCATCTCTCTCTTCAATGGATTATACACAGAAAAAATTCACTGAAGGGGAAAGAAAATAACAGTACAAATATGTACTGATTTTTGAAAAAAGAGTCAAATAATTTTGAATCCTCATGTGTTCTGCTTATTGGAATATATAATAACCTTTATGAAGGTAGAGACAAGTAACAATTTAAAGACAGGTTAAGTGTCAGAATAAACATAAAAGGATACAAATTTGATTGTGTAGAACAATTCTTGGAGGATTATTGAAGATTCGTTTTGCTTTTTCTAGAGGCATATGACCATGTGGGTATTGTAAAAGAAGGCAGACAGCTAAACAGCTGTTGCACAGTCCTCTTCATGTGGTGACTCAACAATCCAGGCATTTTTTGCTTACTGACTATACCATTTCCACACCTAAAACACTTCATCATGACTATTGCTTGGGAGGAGAAGATCTACAGTATTACCTACCAGTTTCCAAGTGATTCTACCAACAAATGGCACATTTCTTTAACTAAAACAAGTTGCATTATCACAACTGACTTCATTAAAGTGAGAAGAGAAACCCTTCCATGTGTACAAAACCCTCCATGTGCACAAGAAAGAGAACCAAAATATCATTTTGTACCAGTAAAGTATATTTGTGTGTGTGTGTGTGTGTGTGTGTTGCTGGAGATCAAACCCAAGATATTGTGCATGTTAAGCAAGCACTCTCCCACTGGAGAGGTACATAGTAGGTTAAAAATAATGCTATTTTTTTTGGAAAGTACTCTGTAATATAATGAGGATATTTGAGGACAATAACAAGTCACTTGCCAAAGACTAATTTTGAAAATTAGTGAAGTGTTGATAAAGGCTTTCTTGGAATAGGAAATAAAAATAGTCAAAAGCTGACTTTTATCAGAATGAATTCTGTACCACTCAACTAAAATATATACATGGTCTACTAGATGAATTCTGAGGTTCAATCACATGCCCTGGTTGATTTAGAGGAATCAGAACCACACTATAAAATGTGTAAGTTCATCTAGATCTCCTTTCAATGATACCAGAGCTATAAATAAAGCACGACGATAGTTTTAGATTCCTGAAGGAATGAAAAGTCAATAAGATGATTCTTTGAGTATTCTGAAATATTTATTATTTATATATTATCTACAGATTAATTGATTGACAAATTAAACTATGCAATTACTATGATGACATTTTTGGTAAATAAGTTAATTTGTTAGGTAAAGGAAGAAATGTATATGTATATCTTCTATAAATTTGTTATCAGATACCTATGATTTATAATAGTATTCATCACTTTTATTTATTTTTAGTGTTCTTATATATTTTCTAAACTTATATCAGGTTATTATCAGAATAGAAATCAATGATTATGCTTAATGACTGTGGCTCATTTTGTTTATAAGATTATATCTATAATCCCTTCCTCAATAGGTCAAGTTCCTCTCTAGGACAAAGTTTTTTACATTAGTAAAGGAATCTTATTTTTCCTTGACCTCATTTGATGAAGGAGACATGACCAATTGACTTATTTTATCTGAAAATCTGAGAAAGGATGGTAGGCGAAAAAAGTGGCTATTGAGTAAGACCTCAGCCCACAGACACAGAAATTTGAACAGCTAATTGTGCACCAAATTACAATCATAAGAGCTAAGGCTGCAAGATGAGAGAACTTAGTGCCTGGTTTTACTAAAATAATAAGAAAAGTTGTACTGGAGAAAGCAGGAAGAAAAGGTTTACCTGCATCAACCCTGTCCCAACTCCAAGCAGCACAGCATGGAGACAAATGCCTCCCACTTGAAGAAGGGAGAAGAAAATAAGTCCAGGACTTAGACTTGAAACCTCGCACCAGGGATCTGATGACAATGCCCAGTGCTTGGCAGAGTTCCACAACCCATGGTCCCAGGCCAGTACATGTGGATTGAACCACTTGAACTCCTAAACTAGGGAGCTAAGTTACTGCCTGCCTCTTCCACCCCTCTCTCAACCTTCAGCAGTACAGAAAGGATCAAGAGTCTGCATGCTGGGGAGAGGGGCACAAATGGCAGCACAGGGCTTTGCGTTGAAGCCTTGAGGCACTGTGCTAAGCCCACAATGAAACAGGCAGTTAACAAAGGCCTCTGTATTCATGCTGAAATATGCTGCTGCTTATTTATAGACATCTCCAGCATCTGGCAGAGACTTGTACACTAGTGAGATAAAGTTTTGGCCTACATCATTGCCAATCTTGGAATGCACACACACACACACACACACAAACACAGAGAAACACAGATATGTGCAACCAAAATATAAGAAAAGATATTCAACATTTTCTCATCTTATGGATTTACTGAAAATTTAAATAATGAGTCACCTTCATATTCTATTATAATGTCTATCCTACTTGTTACATTGGATAACCCACCCCTACTCTTTCTCAGATGATAACCACACCTGGATGAATGGAGCCCAACTGTACAGCTCATTCATTGCTAGTGGAAACCCAAACTGGAAAAGCCACTCTTAGAAGACAGATTGTCAGTTTCTTATGTTTCAAAACATGGTCATATCATACAATCAAGCAAAAGTACTTTTAATTTATTCAAATGATTTAAGAATTAATTTGGGGGGGCTGGGGTTGTGGCTCAGTGGTATAGTTCTTGCCTGGCATGTGTGAGGCTCTGGTTTCAATTCTCAGAACCATATATAAATAAATGAATAAAATAAAGGTCCATCAACATCTAAAATGTTTATATAAGTTTATAGAAGTTTAATTGTTTACAGAAGTTTAATTTATAATAACCATAACTTGAAAACAACTAATGTACCTTTCTGGGTGAATAAGTTAACAAACTGGTTCACCCAGACAATAGGATCTTATTCAAGGATAAAAAGAATGAGCTTTTATTGTGAAAAATGGGATCAATCTTTTTGTTTTGTTTTCTATTTTATAAAATTTATTCTGAGTTGATAAGGAACATTGTATATATTTGTCATGTATGGCCTGATATTTTGAAGAATATATACATGTAGAATGGTTGCAACTAGTTAACTCACAAAGACATTGCTTCATAGTTAATATTTTTTGCAGTAAGGGAGCATATCATTCATTCTTTCTTGCTGTATTGAATCTTAATTGTATTTTGCCAATGAAACAAGCGGTCCAAGAAGATTGCATACTGTATGCTTCCAATTGTGTGATATTCTGGAAAAGGTAAAACTTTAGGGACAGTAAGCAGATCCGTCAAGGGAAGGTAGAAAAGATTTGAATAATTTCAGCACACGAAATATTTTAGGGCTGACAAAATAAGTAGAAACTAAAAGATTAAAGGCAAGAGGAACTGTGAATGAGCACTGGACTAGAGTTATAAAGTTGTTTCCAACAGGAATGTGAGTTGACAATTAGGACACTGCCACACACATTTGTAGATTCTAATATGTGCTTATAAGGAAACTGAACAGTTAAGTAAATGGATGGCAGATGGTGAAACCCATACTCCTCAATGTTGGAGTGTGATTTAAGCAAAGAAGGAGGACAGGAATTATCCATGGTATAATGTAATAGATTTGGTGCATTTTATTTATGTCTGCATATTTATACTTGTGTTTATTCCTACACAGTATATACCCATATGTATCTTAATACAGACACAGATGGTTACACAGATGATGTCACTTTTTCTGCTCAGGATTTCAAACAGGATACCATATTACATTTAGTAGCTATGTCTCTATAAGTGCCACACATTTCTCAGAACTGTTTTGCTTTGATGACAGTTTCAAAGAGTATTATTAGCTCTCTTGTAGAATGTTGCTACATACATACATATATATTTATATATAGGCTTATGTGCATGGGCTAAGTTTATTTCATTTTCTTTTTCCTGTCAGATATTGGCAATAATAGTAGGCATATATATCATATAATTGGCATATGTATTTACACATAGATATAAACACACAAGTTAGGATATATTTGTACATTTCTTTGCTTTGTCACCTAAACATTTCTAAAAGCAGTGACCTTCTTACTACAAACTAGCAAACTTAGAGCCCAGTTTTTTATTTCTAATCTTATTCTTCAGTGAAAGAGACCAGATTCCCTTAAAAAAAACAGGTAATTCTGTGATGGGGTAAAGAATATGCAAGATTGGATACTGAAGAATATTTTAGAAAAGATTAACTTTGAAAATCAAGGAAGTCTGACAGTCGAATAAAAGAGACCCACAATAATGGAAATACACTGAAAGAACACAGAGGCAAGTTGAAAGAGCTCTTCCTAATAGAAAAAAAAAAGTAGGGCTAGATTGTGTTTTAAAAATGTAAAATAAATATATGTGGCATTATACTGATATAGTTAAGTAATTGAACAAAATGTCACCTGTGAAGAAAACCAGAATTGTAAACAACTATGTTTATTCCTCATCTTCCAGGAAGTGGGACAGATCTCTCTACTCTCAAAAAAATAAGTTAAAGCTGAACAAAGTGACTTTGTTTCAAAGATGACAGAATGCAAATAGAAAAAAGATAAACTTATGGTGGGCAAATTTGTCAAACAGTATCTCTCTCAATTGACCATGGTCAACATCAACTGTGATATGATAGAATAAGAATGACACTTTACATCTGTGGTCTTGTCTCCAAACGTAACAGCCTGAGTTTAAACTCATGAGAAAAGCATCCAAGCAAATATCCCTGGAGGGACAATCAACAAAGTGCTGACTAGTGCTCTTTAAAATTCTGGTTAAAACAAAGCAGTTGTTGAAAATGTGTCACTCTCATGAGGTTATGGAAACATGGCATCCTGTATGGGATCCTGGAGCAGAAACATGGCCTTAGGTAAAAATAAGGAAAATTCAGATTTCTAAGACCTTTGATGTCTTTAGTGAAAAGTGTAATGTATACAGATGTGAATTTTATTTATCTATTACTTTTATGCTTGGGCTAAATGGAAATGCATTTGACTTTTTCAGGGATCCAAATTATTAGTGTGTTGGAATCACGTACATGTCTATTACTGTATAAGTTGTTGCAGGAACATCATGTCTTTACCATGTCGATATCTAATTTCTCCCTGAAAAGACTTTATGTGCTGTTGGTATTTATAGTTCTCACCTACTTATATGACAACATACAAAAAAGAGAGTGTATGAAGTAAATCCCTAACAATGTAATCAGTGGCTTAATCATTTGATTTAATCACTTGATTTAGTCATTTACACACCATTTATTACTAATCAAATGATCTCCAGAACACTACATGTGCTAACATACAGGTTCAGATAAATTCTTCATTGAAACATCACTTACTCAAACAATGAAATGATTAATGTATAATTATCTTAATAACAATTTATTGAAATACAAAAATTTTTAGATCATACACAAGAATATCAGTGAGTACTCTAATTATTTTCTTCATATATATATATATATATATATATATATATGATTTGTTATGTACTTTCAATTATAGTTTAGAGACAACTTTGCTTTAAATTGTTATCTTATTCAATTGTCACACAAACTTGTATTATTCTCTATATCACTACTATCATTAAAAGTAAAAAAAGATAGTAGAATGAGGTTAAGCCAGATGCAAATATCTGGTGACCCATATTGCCTCTTCCACAAATTATACCATTTTTAAAATGTTGTTTTTCTGGATGTTTATCAAATTTTCAGTCTTCTCATAATGGTCTGTGAGCAGTGCACACTTGTGGAACAATCTTCTTTCTTGTGGAACACATAAGCAAGTAATTGGCAAAAATAACCTATTAATTGGAACAATGCTTCTATGGTCTAAGGAATTGTATTGAAACAGATTTATGAGCTTTTCATAATAAAAATTTCAAGTGAGTAGCATGAGTAGTATGATTTGATTGTGTGATAGGTGAATTTAATAATTTTGTACATTTACCCTATTATTGGAAATCATAAAAACATGTTACAAACCTGAATGGAGAATTTCCCTCAATTTAATTTCTTTTATATCCAGTTGCAGAAGTCTTGTAAGCCACATGCCTGCCAGAGAAAGTGACAACTTGCATTCCATTTGGTGTTCTCTTTTGATAATAAGCTTTGCTTTCTGGCTTATGAAGCTTACTGCATACTTTCAAGCAATGGATGATTGCAAATTACTGGTAGCAGGTGCACTGATTTCTTACTGGTTTTATAATACACAAGATATTACAAAATGGTTAATTTTATCATCCAGTTATTCCCTCATATGAGTATATTATTGTGATATTTTGTAATATAAAGCCTTAAATTTTAACATGTTGTGTTACTCAATAAGCCAAAGTATTCATGATGATTTTCAAGAATAAAAAAGATTATATATATATATATATATATATATATATATATATATATATACACACACACACACACACACACACACACACATTTTGGTTAAAAATGTTAAAAAAACAGTAGCAAAGCGTCTCTTGAAGAACAGGATAAATTCTGATTATGCTAAGTATCTAATAATGATGTGGAAGGTATATGACAAATTAAGGCAGGAAGGTGATCCTGGGTAATGAATAACCAGGTCTGACGTAGTAAGTGATGAAGGTATTTAGTGAAGCGAATTTGTATGTGCTATTATTACATATTATTTGCTAAAATCTAGATCAAGTACAATATAAATGTTAATGGTGAATAAAATAATGGATGACCTATTAAACCAGTTGGAATGAATTCTTGGGTATACTCTTTCTCCTACCTTCATCTTGATGTGCTTTATTAAATTGGAGCAAAGGGGATGGATTTGTTCATAGGAAACTAGCAATTGCAACTAATCTAGATATACTTATCTAAATACATATTTCACTTTGAATATTGTCAACAAATCATGGATAATTTACTTTATTCTATTGTTTTAATTCTACCTGACACTTTTTCTTCTTCATTTTTTTATAGTCTGTTCTCACTTATATTGTATGTCTTAAAAGATGAAAGAGTTCTTTCCTAGTGAGTTTGGTGATGTGAGGAATTAATGAATCCATCACAAACTAAGTGTTAAAAATATATTATGCATGCTTAATGTTTACTAACTACTGTAGTTTAGTTTATTAATATGAATGATAACCACACACACATGCACACACATATATATGTGTGTGCATGTGTGTGTGTGTGTGTGTGNGTGTGTGTGTGTGTGTGTGTGTGTATATATATATATATATATATATATATATATATATATATCCCTTTATTAAGTTCCACAAAACATATGGCAGCTGTAATCAGAATTACATTGGGTCTATGTTATGAGTTATTGCTCCTGGAATAGGTCAGTCACTGTCATCAGGATTATTGTAACAGATTTGCATATCATATTATCCTTTGATTTTCTTTTTCTCAAGTGACTTCTCTTCTTTTTCAGAAAAACAAAAAGCAAAACAAAACAAAACAGCAGAAATTCTTACAGAGACCCAGACATTCAGGTGACTATCTGAACATGCCTGTATTTCCTACTTTTCCTTTTTTCTTGCTTACTCTGTTCCAACCAAACAGTCTGTTTGGTTTTAGCTAAATGTATTACATAGTAGGAATGTCTATAACTCAGCAATTTTCTTTGGCTTGTAACAAAAGTCCTTTATCACGCTGAGATTTTTTTCCCAGTAATTTATTTAAAATTTCACCTATCTCTAATGCTATCTTTCACACATTTGGTCTTAGTCTCCTCAACATAACATATCACTATTTAGTATAACATAAACTTCACTCTCAATTACACTTAATATTTTCCCACTGGAATGGAAACTATATGAGGGCAGCAATTTTTGTCTCCTTTCATTTCAGCTGGATTTCCATTTCTTAGAACTGTATCTGACAGGTAGTAGGCACCCATTCATAAAATGTGCTTTTGAAAAGTTATAAAATATTTTAAAATGATTGATCAAATGAATGATTAATCTGTCCATAATACAGCAAATATAATTACATTCAAGTTAGTGAACAAGTTACATTGTCATCATTGACATGCAAAGTTTTAAAAATATATTAAATGCATACTTATAAATTAGGCCTTGAAAATTGGCCTGATTTTCTACATTAATATTTACCTAAGGTTTGTTAACAATAGACAAACTTTTTTTCTCTCCCTTTCATTCTCTCCTCTCTCTCCTGTATACACATATGTACATGCACAGGTGCACACAAACTTACTGATTGTCATAGAAAACGCCATTTATTTTGTCATTAGGTTTCTACCCACACTATTAAAGAGGGGTATCCATCCCCCAAGATATTCCACTGTTGTTCTTTCCTGTAAGTTCAAACCTTTGTGCAGTCTCCTCCTGTGTAGTGTGCATTTCAGAGAAGCATGCATCTTTAAATGCATGTGTCTTTAAACAGAAACACACATGCATACACAAACTCACATACATAACATGTATGAAGATACAAATGGTGTGACTCTACATTTGTGTACAACCAGAGACATGAAAAATGCTGCTCTAGTTGTGTAATATGAATTGAATCGCATTCTGCTATCATATATAACAAATTAGAATAAAGTTTTAAAAAGTTAATACATTGATAAGTTGATAAAAATATCACAACCAGACATTCACAAGAAATCAAGCCTGTATTTCCCCTAGGAGTGATGATTCAGAATTCCCTAGTCTAGTATTTGTGGCAGCTTCATGCAACTGCTGTGAAAATCAAGAACTGACTGTAAGTCTGATTCCATGCTATAGCACATGTAGGCTTCACCTAACTTTTTCTCAGTATAATAGTCTAACTGCAGTTGTTGAATTTTCCTCCTGTTTTTAAATCTATATAACATGAATCATTACATCTGAAGAGAAATGACATCCAGGAAAAGCAAGAGCATTAATAATTCATAATTCTTAAGTAAGATTAAAACAGTTTTGAAGTACCTTTTACCTAGACAAAATATGTATTTTTAGAGAATTCCATAATTGTTTGAATTGAAATGATGTTCAACTTTATTTATGTTAAATACCAAGATGAAGAGATTATTCTTAAAATATTCCAAATGATATACATTTATACAAATTTAAGAATTTTAGTATGAAATAAGTGTTCTTCCCTGAGAACAAGGAGGAACATTTTTTGATATTATCATTTTTATTCCCCAGCCCATTCCTCTGGTGCTTTTCTGCTTGTTTGTTTGCCTTTTATTTTTTTTAGAATCATCTTAATCTCCTAATCTTTCCCTCAAGAGAGCATGAAAGAAAGAACATAGGCTTTTCTCCTTTTTCATTGTGACAGATCTGCAGGAAGTACAATTCACCCTTGTATTTTGGCTTTTCCTTTGTTTTTTACTCCTGATCACATTTTGATATAATATATTCAACAAAATTCTTCTTAAGCTTTTTTTCTCTTTAGGCTGTAAATTCAGGGAATAATCAAAACTGAACAAGTTTTACAGTGTTAGAAGAACCAAGTTAGAGGTTTTTAAAGATTTATTTTGTAAATTATGGAAATCTACAAATTATCTAAGTTGTGACAGAAAGGAATGTTGGTATATGTGCCCATGTGTCTTTACATCATTTTTCATTTTGTTTTTTGAATTAATGTATTCAATCAGGCAGGCAGGCAGTCACTGATTTGCTCCTTCATGAATAATTACTATTAATGATTGTATTAGTCATATGTACTACTAGAATTTACTATTTTAATAAAATTTACTATTTTACAAGTAAAGCAACACAAATGTACTACATCACTGCTCTATTTATAACAGATAAATTTTAAAAAATGTTAAATACTGAAGTGTCAAGGGTACTTCAAATATAAAGTCTGCCCTCTAATTTAGCATCACCTACAAATGACTGTTTTTGCATATTGGATGCTAAATAAACTTCAGTTGTCACTAAAATTTCTAGGAGTATTTAAGGACACCTCTGCAAGGCTTATTTCTTTGTGTTGGATGCAATGGACCCTGATTGTAAAGCAGCCAACCATGAACCCTTGTCTTCCAGTCCCACCATCTCAGGGAAGGACGTGTGATATACCTCTATCTGATTGAACATGGCAAAAGTGATGACTTCTGTCATTGCTACACTAGATAAGGCTCCATCTCAATAAGATTTTCTCTGCAGGTTCTCCTTACTGATTTGATGAAGTAAGTGGTTGTGCTGGGAAAGTACACATGGCAAGGAGCCCAAGTCGCCTCTAAGAGCTGCAGGAAACTGGGCCCCTGGGTCGCACAACTGCAAGATTACTTCTTCCCATGATGTAAGTGAGCTTGGAAGGGAATTTGTCCTGGTAGAAATTAGGCTGACAAAGCCATTTGCCGGATACCTGGATTGTAGCCTTATGAATTGCTAAGCAGAGGCCCACTTAAGCCCTGTTTGACTTCTACCCAAAAAACTATAAAGATATATTGTTTCAAGTTGCCATGATTGTGGCTAGTTGTGCAATAGAAAAAGTTTATAGTTAGTAAACTCGTGTGATCTTGCAATGAAATTGAGAGAAGTTACTTCCAAAGCTTTAGTTTCTAGGATTTTTCTAAAGCAAAAGAAAAAAGTGAAATAAGAAATTGATTAGCTTGAGATTTTCTACATATTTATAATTATAACTTCTTAATGAAAAAAAGAGAATACTCTGATGTACGTAAAAGTATTTAATGATGCTAAATTGAGAAAGATTTATATAATACCTACACAAACAAAATTATCATTTTATACATCAAATAACAACAAAAAATAAATAAATAAATAAATAAATAAATAAATAAATAAATAAACCAGAGAGAAACCTGAATATTTGTCTTAAAAATCTAAAGGAATCAAAAAACATCTAACTCCAACTAACTTTTTAATTCCTTGTCGGTAAAATCAGTACTTTCTGTATGAACATTTAATCATGTTATAAATAAATTATATTTTATAACAGAATCAATTTTTATAGTATTTTATAACAGAATCAATATACTTAGCGAAAACATCTTGTTAGGTATTTGTTTGCTTTCATTTTAGGGGTCAATAGTGCAACTATCTTTGAAAAGATATTTTTGAAAAAATTAATGAATTCATTCTTTGGAAAATACAGATTGGCATTATATCAACAACAGAAATAGCAATTACCACAAACTATCTGAGCAAACAATCTCTCTGTACAATCAAACTGATGAATAATTGCATAGTAATAAAATTAGCAAGTAGATAACCACAGGATCATAAATGTGTGGCTTTATCACACAGTTGGCAGGTATCTTTTTAAAAATATTCCTCCGTGGGACATTACTATTATTATTTCACTAGAAAGTAGAAACAATTGTTAAGAAGAACTATAAGGTCAATAGATGAGTTTAGACTCTAATTCCCCTACCTGCTTGTGTAAACTTGGATATGTGACTTCACCTCTTGTAGATTAAGTTTTCTGTACAACGAGATGATTTTTATATGGAGCGTAGAATTGCTGAGAACGTTAAATTAGACTTATGAATATGAAGTACTTAGCATAATTCCTAAGACATGGTTCAATAAGTCAGTGTTGTAGTTGTGAATCTTACTACACTCTTCACTACATTTATGTTCTAAGACTCCAGGTAATTTCAAATGCCAAACAATATGACCAAATTAACTAGTCATTATTTCAGCACTTTATAACAAACAAAAAGCAATTAGAGTCTTCCCTCCCCTTCTCAGGTATAATGGATTGCCCCTTGTTTTGCAGAACTTTCCAAAATGATTAATGAGTCTTGGATAAAAACAAAATGCAGTAAATATTGAATAGAAAATAGAGGGGATTTTAATATTGACATTTAAAGGGACATCTTACAAAAAAAGATACATATATTGTGATCAAACCTCTGGATCTTATATATTGCAAAAGCTTATAACTTTGTTATCCTTTTATATAATAAATTAATGTCATTGTGGTATTATATTTTATTATTATATTTCATCTACTGGCAATACCAAGTGAAAATATTATTTTAATAATATTAAATATTATTAAATAAAATAATATTGAAAATATTATTTTAATAATAAAAAATTAGAGGATTCTATGTAGCTTATGAAACAGGTTTAAAAAGCTAACATGCAAGTCAGAAATTTAGATAATGAATGAAATTCAAAGGGTATGTTGGCATTTCTTCAATCTAACCCCATACTTTGTGCCAAGGTACCTTAATCTTTCATAGCACATTCAGACAGGGTTGCATATCACGGCATTTCAATTTAGTTTAAATTGGTTGAAACAATCAGATAGACTTTGTCTCCTAAATGACTTGCTTTTGCAATGGATGTAAAAGCCATTAGCTTTTTTTTATAAAGCAGGTATGAGGATTTGTCTCCTGAGAACACACTGATTATTAATAAAGAGGTTGTGAAAATTGAATGTGACTTTCAGCCAACACAATAATATGAACTTTGTTAAGTGACAAGTGACATCAAGAGCACTTGAGAGGCAGGTCTTTGTCAGAAGAAAAACATGTTAATGTAAAGGGAGTGAACTTTTACTTTTGTAGAAGGTTTAGTTATTTTTTAATAAAATTATTTTTATCATAGTTTTTGTTTTTTATTATTTTTTAAAATTGGTGTTATTTTCATTTATATATGATAAGTAGAGTATAATTTGATTTATTTATTCAAACATGAAGTAGATATGATTCTAATTAGGATCCCAGTCTTGTGTTTATACATGATGTAGAGATTTAATGGGGTGTATTGATACATTTACATAGGAAATTTATCTCAGAATCATTCTGTATTTCCTATTCCCTTCCCCCCTCCTTTCCTTTCATTCCCCTTTGTCTAGTCCACTGAACTCCTATTCTCCCCACTCCCACCCTCCTTGTTGTGGGGTAGCCTCCACATATCAGAGAGAAAGGTTAACCTTTGGATTTTTTGGGATTGGCTTATTTCACTTAACATAATAATCTCCATATCCATCCATTTTCTGGCAAATGTCATAAAGTCATTCTTTTTAATGGCTGAGAAATATTCCATTGTTATATATACCACAAGTTCTTTATCCATTCATCAGATTTAGGGCACCTAGGTTATTTCCATGCTGAGGAATATGTAAACAAAAGATAATTGTTTGAAAGATTGCTATGGCATCTGACTTTGTTAAACTCTTGCCTCACTTGTTAATTACCTAAATAACTCTGTGCTGTATTGTCATCCTCTTCAAATTCTTCCTAAGTTTCTTGCTGTCTATCCAGCTCAAGTTTGTGTGTTGCAGGGATAGCATAAGTATCTCCATGTTCATGACCAATTTCCCTTTATTTACAGTAGAACCCCAAAATCCTTAAACATGGTTTCACATTCCAGTGACACACTTGAATATCATCATGGCTCAAAACCACTGCAGCTCTCAACTGCCCCCTTTAATCACAAATAGTATCCTTTTTAACATCTCTGTTCTGCTTTTCTCAAATGCTTACTATGTCTGTCTTGTAGTAGTTTCTGTGATTTTATAATATCTAATGCAATCAAAATAACATAGCTTGACATAATTCACTCATATTTTGAATCCTTTAATCTATCACAAATGCCTACTTTTTGCATTGATAATTTTTTTATCTCTTAAGTATTCTAGTTAGCTGTTGAGAATATGGGGAGAAGGTACAGAAAGCGAGTGAGTGAGCACTGTATCCTTGAAATGTTTCACAACATCATTCCTTTATGTCTGATGAACTCTATTGTTTCTTTCTCCTTAATGGGGAAATCAGGAAGGGACAACCTACAGCTCTCTGACTCAGATAGATGTGTAACTGCTGGGAATGAGGAAGCATTCCAAATGCTACCAGTTCTTTTCAAATGGAACACAATGGAAAATTGTGAGATTTATGACAATCGTGAGATGTTAGTAATATAAAAGATACAATGTACAAAGGAATCATCAAAAGTTCCCAAAGTGTACAATCAATCAAAAATTCAAGTTTTATCTGCTGGCAGCAGAAGTAGTTATGGTCCATCTAATGTAGAAGAGTAGTTAATCCATGGAGGGGGTCCACTTGGCCTTTTCCTCTTAAGATTTCATTCTACACTTATCCACAGGATAATGCCATCATTGGTTAAAAAGAAAAATCACCATGGTCCCTAAAAGACAAAAACACATGTTATTCATCTTGGTGACAGTGGAAACAAAGATATTGGTCATGGAGGTATTATACTCTTTGTAGAAAAATACCTTATTACGAGACTTTCTATTGTCATTCACAAATAGCTAGGTTGACAGAAAGGAAGCTCAGAGCACATGCTTCATTGATGAATCTTTTCATTAACTAAGAGATTAAACCTTTGAACTTGACATTCAAGAGTGAGTAAGCAACACTCCCAGTATACACAGGATAGCGTAATAAGAATAGTAGTATTTCATAATCTTATATATCATATTCTTTGATTTTTCTTTCAGATTCATTCATGCAGGCCAAGTTGAAATTCAGGTTTTAGACTGATAATTATATCACTTTTCCCTGTTAAATGATGTATAATTTTTCTCTTGTCTGATTGCAAAAATTTCACCTTTTGTTAGGCTTTAAATATTTTTACTTCAACGTGTTCCCTTGTGGATATGTGACTTAATGAACCTGGAACTTTTTGAACTTCCTGAATCTTTAGATTTTCCTTTCAAGTTTACTACATTTTTATTCTTCCAGTTATATATACTGTTGGTAACTAGTGAAACTTTTGTTTCAATTATCATATTTTTCAATGCTAGAATTCTCCTGAGAGCTTCTTGATTTGTTTGCTGGTTTTGTAACCTTGTGTCACAGGCCAAGGGTCATTGGAGTTGTGCCATTTCCAGGATGTCACAACAAAGAAGAGCCTGTGATTTATGCATGAGGGCTGTGTGGATGAACTAGCCATTACACTATTGCATGCATGGTAAGTAAAATAATATTTATGAAAACAGTATTAAAGACAGGTCATCATCAAGAAAAAAATGATGAAAACTTTTAAAAAATTGATCATTTTCTACAAAATGATAAATAAGTTCAAGAAAACAAAGAAGATAAACAAGTAACCAATCAAACTCAGATAAGGAAAGTTAAAAATTTAGAAATTCAAGAAAACTACAAAAGCCAAGAGTTTCCAGGAATTCCATCATTGACTTCATATAATATATTTAATCAATTAGCTTTATTTTTATTTTACATTTTTATATTTTTTCTTATTTTGAAGTTCCCACTCCTTTTTTATATAGTTTTCCAACAGTGTGTAAATTAAAATATAAATGTAGATAGGTTTTCAGTCCTCAAAGTGTTTCTCTTTGTTTGTTTGCTTTTGTTTGGATGTGTTTGGATTTGTTTGCCATTTCTTTGGATCCATGTGTTTCGATTTGTTTATCAATTCTTTTTTCATTTGGAAGAATGCTGTTTAAATTTACTGAATGGGTCACTTCACAGTGTCTCCATCAGAGGTGGGTTATAGAGGGATTTTTAAACAAACAAATCCACAATGTAAACATTTGAGTATTTTTATTACTTACCCCTGGGGTATACAACACACCTGCAAGTCACATACATGGAGATCAGGGCACACAGTCAGGGAGACAGGACTGACCATGACATCTGGCAGAATATAATGGGGACTAGGTGTGGGTAACTTAAAACTTTTGTCGAATGCCTGAGTGGTTCCTTTAAAGAAATACACAGGAAAGCAAGAAGCCCAATCTGCTTGGAGGGAGAGAGTCCCCTTAATTTTTATCTCTGGCCTACAGCTTAAGCTATTAGTGTGTTGAGTAGAATTAGAGTCTGTTGTCAAGGGTGACTGAACCCTGGTTCTGGTATGAGAAAGCTAAACTTGCATTCAAAAATAGATGCCAAGGCGATATAAAATTATAAGCAGTCACCATACAAAAATACAACTAGGCATTAGCAGTATACAATTATTTGCTATATTTCATAGCTGCCAATCAAATAATATAACTTTTATAATGGTATGTATACTTTAAAATTCAAAACATATGTTTAGAAGCTACAGAAAATAACAAAACTTTATCTCTTAGTTTTAGTTCTTTCTGTAGATAAATGTATTTTTAGTATAACTGCAAATAGGTTGAGAAATAAAAATAACTTGAAAATCTATCTTACTGGACATATGCAAGTATTATTCCACAGATTCAATGTTCGACTAAATCATGTATTTTCTTTCTTTCTTCTTTCTAATATTGGGAACATCAATTTGGTTCTGTAAAATAACAAATAACAGCTGCTGATTTTTTTTTGTATGGAATGTACTACAAGACATCATGGATCTCTGTTCTTAGAAAAACCTGCATTATAGAAATTCACCCATAATATTACTATTAATATTAAAACAGGTATAAACAAATGTGTTTAATGCATTTAAACAGTAGCAGTGCACTTATAACTATGATGAATCCCGTATCAGCCCTTCTTAGGTGCAGCTATTCATGCCACTACATGGTAAGTTCTAGCAGCCACCGAGCATTCAAAACCCTTTCCATCCTTTCCCTGCCCCTCTCCCTGCCCCCGCTATAGTAATGAGAAACTATGGAGGACAAATGAGAAATAAGTTTAAACTCAGTTTGTTTCTGGCATTTGATCAATAAATAGCACTCAAGATAGAAAAATCAACTTTACAAAGCAGTCTTTCTTACAAATTCACCTGTTCCTCCTGAAAGCACATTTTTTTTTGGATGCATTAGGGATGCAATTAATAACTGAAGGTTTAGTATTACAGAAAACCCCTTCAGAATAACAATAGAATTCTACCACTTGTGTTTCAAAGGGGTTAGGTCCATTTGAAGAAGGTTATCAATGGGTAACAACTTATTCCAGCAGCAGCTATCTGAATTGGAGGCAGACCTTATTGGTGGTGTTTTTATCCATGTGTTTGGATAAGCTGAAAAAGCTTATGAATTCCATAGTCACAGGATCAGATATAGATAAAAAAAAACCTAATATGGACAAATAGATAAAATTACACTTTGTGGCTATTGTTTCCTTTATTTTGCTCATTTTTACTACTATCAATTATTTTATCTTTTCTATTTCAATAAATTTGGGATAGCAGTGCAATTTCCCACACACCATTCCCTATACCCCAAATAATTTTTCTGTTAGTCATTTGCATGTCAGAAATATTTATTAAGGCTAATATTTCCTTGAGTAATAACTATCTTTAAAAGTGTTATGGTTTGGATATGAGCTGTGCCTGAAAAATATCATGAGATAAAAACTGCAGAAATGTTCAAAAGTGAAATTATTAGTTCATGAGAGCCATAATCTGATAAGTGGGCTAATCCTTTTGATGATTTAATAATTTTTATGGATTATTGGGTGGTTACTACTGGCATATGGATAGAAAGTTGGTTACTGGAAGCCTGCCCTTGGGGGTAATATTTTGTACCTGGCTCCTAGCTTGCTCAGTTGCTATCTCTGTCTCTCTCTCTCCCTTTACCCCCACCCCCCATACCTCTGGCTGCTAGTTGTCATGAGCTGAGCAGTCTTTCTCTGCCACACACTTCTGCCATGATGTTCTTCTTCACCTCGTGCCAGAGCTGTGGAGTTGGCAGATCACAGACTGAAACCTCTGAAATTTTGAGTCAAAATAAACATTTCCTCCTCTAAGTTGTTTCTGTCATGTATTTTGGTCACATCAGTGAAAGGCTAACACAAAAGGATGAAAGTTTAAAATGCAAGAAATGAGAGATTTTATTGGTGGATAATTATCATTGATGATACAGTTAAAACTCTGTCAACATGAAAGCTTTAACACTCAAAAGTAAAACATGAAAACATTATTTACACAATATCTTAGAGGTAAAACAACTAACTGGTTGATTGAGATAACTCAAATAAATGTGTAAGGATATAAAAATGCTTTCTCTGCTTTCAAATTATAATGTAGAATCATTCTTTCCTGTCAACAATGACAATTGACTTTTGAATTAAAGTTGCTTTCCTCTAGGTATTCTGAACATGGAAATGTACAGTTCCCTGTACATCAGTGTTCCTCTGGTGAACAAACTCTTGGGGGTAACTGGCACTCTGTTTCTCACACTTGATGCTCGGCAAGATAACTAATACAGGTGCAGTATCTAGTTGCTATGGTAATGCCCTTCGAGAAGAGGCTCTGTGTCTTAATCAGCCTGGACTTTGATCTCACATATTCAGCATCTGGGATTAAAGTAATACTAAACAATAATGTAGTCATGGCACTGATGACCTAATGTAATGTTTTGATATAAATAAACACGGCTGCTTAGAGGGGCAGCCATTCTGTTCCTGCCTCTGCATCTGTGTCTCCTTTCATTTTCCATTAAAAAAAAAAAACTCAGATTGGGTATAATTTCTTTTTTCTTTTATTCTAACTTGTTATATATGACAGAAGAATGCATTACAGATCATATTACACATATAGATCACAATTTTTCATACCTCTGGTTGTATACAAGGTATATTCACACCCTTCATATATTCATACCTGTACTTAGGGTAATGATGTCCATCTCATTCCACCATATTTTCTACCCCCATGCCCCCTCCCCTTCCACCCCTTTGCCCTATCTAGAGTTTGTCTAATCCTCCCATGCTCACCCTCCCAAACCTACTATGAATCAGCCTTCTTTTATTGGAGAAAACATTTGGCATTTGGATTTTAGGGATTAGCTAACTTCACTTAGCATTATCTTCTCCAACTCCATACATTTACCTGCAAATGCCATGATTTTATTATCTTTTATTGCTATGTGATATTCCATTGTGATATATACCACATTCTTTTTATCTATTCATCTACTGATGGACATCAAATTTGGTTCCACAGTTTACCTATTGTGAATTGTGCTGCTATAAACATTGATGTGACTGTTTCCCTGTAGTATGCTGTTTTTAAGTCCTTTGGGTATAGACCAAGGAGTGGGATAGCTCAGAGAAATGGTGGTTCCATTCCCAGCTTTCCAAGGAATCTCTGTACTGCTTTCCATATTGGTGGCACTAATTTGCAGTCCCACCAGCAAGGTATGCACATGCCTTTTTCTCCACACCCTCCACAACACTTGTTGTTTATGTTCTTAATAGCTGCCATTCTGACTGGAGTATGATGAAATCTTAGAGTAGTTTTGATGTACATTTCTCTAATTGCCAGAGATGTTGAACATTTTTTCATATATTTGCTGATTGATTGTGTATCTTCTTCTGAGAGGTATCTATTCAGGTCCTTGGCCCATTTATTGATTGGGTTATTTGTGGTTTTTTTTTTTTTTTTTTAATTTGGTGCTTAGATTTTTGAGTTCTTTATTATACCTTAGAGATTAGTGCTCTATCTGATGTGCGAGGGGTAAAAATTTGCTCCCAAGAGGTAGGCTCTCTTATTTACCTCACTAATTGTTTCTTTTGCTGAGAAGAACCATATTAGTTGGAATTCATCCCACTTATTGATTTTAAATTTTAATTCCTGAGATACAGGAGTCTTATTAAGGAAGTTGGGGCCTAATCCGACATGATGGAGATTTAGACCTACTTTTTATTCTAATAGGCGAGGTATTTCTGGTTTAATTCCTAGGTCCTTGACCCATTTTGAGTTGAGATTTGTGCATGGTGAGGGGTAGGGGTTTAATTTAATTTTATTGCATATGGATTTCCCAACACCATTTGTTGAAGAGACTATCTTTTCTCCAATGTATGTTTTTGGCACTCTTGTCTACTATAAGATATTTATAATTTTTGGGTTAGTCTCTGTGTCCTCTATTCTATACCACTGATCTACCAGTCTGTTTTCGTGCCAATACCATGATGTTTGTTACAATTTCTCTGATAAATGATGAATGACATTTATTGATTTCCATATGTTGAATTTTTATAGTAATTTAGGTATAGAAGTTTTAAGATCTGGTATAGTGATGCCACCTGATTCACTCTTCTTGCTAAGGATTGCTTTAGCTATTCTGGGTTTCTCATTTTTCCAGATAAATTTTATGACTGTTTTTTTCTATTTCTATGAGGAATGTCATTGGGATTTTGATTGAATTAAATCTTTATAGTGTTTTTGGTATGTTTGTTTTGACAATATTAATTCTGCCTATTCAAGAACAAGGGAGATCTTTCCATCTTCTAAGGTCATCTTTAATTTTTTTCTTTAGTATTCTGTAGTTTTTGTTGTAGAGGTTTTTCACCTTTTTTGTTAGGTTGATTCCCATGTTTTTTATTTGTTTTTTGAGGCTCTTATAAATGGAGTAGTTTTCTGCATTTTCCCTTTCAGACAATTTGCCACTGATATACAGAAATGCCTTTGATTTATGGGTGTTGCTTTTGTATCCTGCTATTTTGCTCAATTCATTTACTAGTTCTAGAAGTTTTCTGGTGGAATTTTTATAGTGTTTTAGGTATAGAATCATATCATAAGCAAATAGTACCAATTTGAGCTCTTCTTTTCCTAGTGTATCCCTTTAATCTCTTTCATCTGTCTATTCCTCTGGCCAATGTTTCAAGAACTATGTTAAATAGAAGTGTTGAAAGACAGCATCCTTGTCTTGTTCCAGTTTTTAGAGGAAATATTTCCAATTTTTCTCCATTGAGAATGATGTTGGCCTGGGGCTTAGCCTCAATAGCTTTTATGATATTGAGATATGTTACAATTATCCCTAATTTTTCTAGTGTTTTGAAAATGTATGGGTGCTGTATTTTGTCAATGCCTTTTCTGCAACAATTGAGATGATAGTATAATTCTTATCTTTACTCTATTGATGTGATGAATGACATTTATTGATTTCCATATGTTGAACCAAACTTGTATTCTTGGGATGCACCCCATTTGATTATGGTTCACTATCTTATGTATATGTTTTTATATTTGATTTGCCAGAATTTTATCATCTATGTTCATTAGAGATATTGGTCTGAAGTTTTCTTTCTTTGATGTGTTTTTGCCTGGTTTTGGAATCAGGGTGATATTGGCCTCATAGAATGAGTTTGGAAGTGCTGCCTCTCTTATTATTTCATGAAATAATTTGTAGAGTATAGGTATTAGTTCTTCTTTATAGTTCTTGTAGATCTCAGCTGTGTATCCATCTGGTCCAGGGCTTTCCTCGGTTGGTAGGATTCTGATGGTGTCTATTATTTCCTTGCTTGAAATTGATCTGTTTAAATTGTGTATCTCATCCTGGTTCAATTTGAGCAATACATATGCCTCCAGAAATTGATGACTTTGATAGTTTCTTTATTTTATTAGAGTACAAGTTATCAAAATAATGTCTAATTTTCTTCTGTATTTCTGCAGTGTCTGTTGTGATATTTCCTTTTTTATCATGTACGTTAGTGATTTGAGTTTTCTCTCTCCTTCTCCATGTTAGCATTGCTAAGGGTTTGTCAACTTTATTTTATTTTTTTTCTTGAAAAATCATGTTTTGTTTTGTCATTTTTTCATTTGTTTCTTTTCTTTCAATTTCATTGATTTCAGCTCTGATTTTAATTATTTCCTACCTTCTACTACTTTTGGTGTTGAATTGTTTTTCTTTTACTAGGGCTTTGAGATGTAATTCTGGGTCATTTATTTGTTGACTTTTTATTCTTTGAATGAATGAACTCCATGCAATGAACTTTGCTCTTAGTAATGTCCCAGAGATTTTGGTATGTTGTATCAGTGTTCTCATTTGCCTCTAAGAATTTTTTAATCTCCTCCTTGATGTCTTTTGCAGCCCATTGTTCACTTGGTATCATGTTATTTAGTCTCCAGGTGTTGGAGTAGTTTTTATTTTTTATTTTATCATTGATTTTTAATTTAATTCCATTATGATCTGATAGAATACAGGACAGAATCTCATACTTTTTTATATATTTGGTAAGAGTTGCTTTGTGGCATAACATATTCTTCTATTTTAGAGAAGGATCTGTATGCTGCTGATGAGAAATGTATTCACTTGTTTAAGGATGAAATATTCTATATACATCCGTTAAGTCTAAGTTATTGATTGTATTATTGAGTTCTATAGTTTCTTTGTTCAGCTTTTGTTTGGAAGTTCTATTCAGCATTGAAAAAGGTGTGTTAATGTCACCCAGCATTATTGTGTTGTGGTCAATTTGACTCTTGAACTTCAGAAGAGTTTGTTTGATGAACATAGAAGTTCCATTTTTTGAGGTATATATATTTATAATTGTTATGTCTTGTTGGTGTACGGTTCCCTTGAGCAGTATGAAATGTCCTTCTTTGTTGCTTTTGATAAACTTTAGCCTAAAGTGTACTTTATTTGATATGAGATTGAAAACTTCTGCCTACTTCTGCAGTCCATGTGAGTGGTATGATTTTTCCCAACCTTTCACCTTCAGTCTATATATGTCTTTTCCTATGAGATGAGTCTCTTGAAGGCAGCATATTTTGGGGTGTTTTTTTGAAATCCAATCTTCCAGTCTATGTTTTTTGATTGGTGAGTTTAAGCCATTAATTCAGGTTATTATTGAGACATGATTTGTATTCTCAACCATTTTTGCTATTTAACTTGACTTTGTTTCTCCTTTTATTAGGCTTTTATTTTATGTAATACCTCCCCTCTTATTTTTATTGTTGTTTGTCATTTCCTCTTCATAGAATATTGTGACAAGGATGTTCTGTAGTGCAGGATTTCTAGCTGTAATTTTTTAAACTGTTTTTTTTTTGGTTGTTGTTGTTTATCATGGAAGATTTTTATATCATAATCAAATCTAAAGTTTAATTTTGCTGGATACAAAAATTCTTGGTTGGCATGCATTTTCTTTCAGAGCTTGATACCTGCTATTCCAGGATCTTCTAGCTTTCAGGGTCTGGGTTGAAAAATCTCCACATACCTAATTGGTTTCCCCCTATATGTAATCTGATTTCTTTCTCCAGTGGCTTTTAATATTCTCTCCTTACTCTGTCTGTATGTTAGGCATTTTTATTATAATGTGACTTGGTGTGGATCTGTTGTGATTTTGTACATTTGGTGTCATGTAAGTCTATGAATTTTGTTTTCCAATTTTTTCTTCATGTTTCAAAAATTTTCTGATATTATTTGTTGAAAAGATAGTTTATTCCTTTGGTTTGAAACTCTATGCTTTCCTCTATTCCTATAACATTTAATTTTGGTCTTTTTATGATATTCCATGTTTCTTGAATGTTCTGCTCATGGTTTCTTACCAATTTCACTGTGTGGTCTACATTTTTTCAAGATTATACATTTTGTCTTAATTGTCTGAAGTACTTTCATCCAAGTGGTCTAATCTGTTGATGATACTTTCAATTGAACTTTTAATTTGGTTTATTGTTTCTTTCATTTTGAGGATTCCTGTTTGGTTTTTCTTTAGAACCTCTACCTCCCTACAAAATAATCTTTTGCTTTCTGTATTTGCTTATGTAGCTGTTTGCCAAAATGATCTTGTGTTGCCTATATTTGCTCTCTTACATCATCTTTTAATTCACAGAACTATTTAATGATGTATATCTTGAACTCCTTCTCTGTCATTTCATCTGCTGTGCTAGCCATGGATTCTGATGTGATATCTTTATTTGTTTGGGGCACTTTCTTCCCTTATATTTTCATGTTGCTTGTGTCTCTTCCTTTCTAACTCTGTGGATTTTTTACCTTATAGGCTGATAGTGCCCCTGTAAGGTTCCAATATCTCTCCTCTGAGGAGAAGGACATTGTTATCATATCCCAATATAAACAAAATACCACCTAAAAACAAATAGTTGTTATTAAGACCTTTACAATTGTGTCACAATGTACAGAAATGGTGAATTCAATTATTATCTACAATATAATCAGTAGGTTGGTAGAAGGGTTTACAGTTTCTGATGATGGACAAAGAACCAGGGCTGAGGTATAGGAAGATATGCTGAGGAAGTATGAGATGAGGATATAGAGTTATGATATCTTAGGAAGTGTGAAAGAGAAATCTAAGGAAGAAGGTTAGTAGCAGAATAGAGAGGTAATAATTTAGGTTAGACGATTAAGAGGGAAGACAGTAGAATACATAAAACAAACAAACATATATATTAAGAAAATTAAAATACGTTAAAGAAGTAAAAATTGGAGAAAAAAGAAAAAATAGAAGAAAAAGGATATACAACACAACTATAATGTACTATTCAGATGTCTCAGTTCACAATATCCTAATTCACGCAAACTACTTAGTTTCAGATAAGTTGGTGTTGTGAGGGTGGGAGAATAAAGAGAAAAGAAAAAAAAAATCTTGAAGGAAGGAAAAAACAGGATTGTTTTGGTTGGAGATCAGTATATTTTCTGCTTCCCTTCTTATCCAATAGGTTGGGTTGTCTGTTCTTTGTTGGTATGTCTGTCCTGGAGGCTAACAGGGTGTGAGGGTTGATCTTGGGTGCAGGGCACCTGTAAGTGGGGTATGGCACCCGCTGGTCCCTTTGGGAGACTGCACCTCAAGGATCTCCTTTTTGGGATCTGCTCCTGTGATGTGGGCACCAGATCTTATCTTCTTTTCTCTCCTGTAGACCTCAGAGTTTCCGTCCTCTAAATTAGTCTCTAAAGTGTATCTCCCTCACCCTCTCCCTTTCTACTTCCTAATCGGAAACCTTTCTCTCCAATAGTCTTGTGTGTTGTACTCTGGTGGCTGAGCACCTGCCATGGAGGGCTGATTTTTATTGGGCAGTCACTGTGCCAAGTTAGTGGCTGCTGAGGATTGGAAGAAATTAGAAAACTATGGTTACCTGGCTATCCAGTGTTCCAAACTGGTAGTTGCCCCAACTAAAGATGGTGATGGAGGTAACTAAAGATGGAGGCAACTGCTTTCAGTGATGGGATCTTGGGTTGGGTCAGGTGATTGTGCTGTGTGATGCAGTCAGAGATGAACTCTGTGTCATGCAGTGTTATGGCCGGGCTTTCTTCAGAGCCTGTGATTTTCCCAGGTGCAGGCAAGTGACTGTGGGTAGAGAACTATGGCAGTAGCTGCTGAGTCCCAAGATGGGGCAACTGGGGAAGCCCCATATTGGTAGATGGGGGCTCACATGGATGTGGTGGCCAGAGTTCCTGCACGTGGGTACCAGTTGAGTGTCCTTTGTGGGAGCAGTATCTGCACCAGTGCTGATGCTGGTGGTCCAGCTAAGTCACCCATGAGATTTGTGTGGGCGAGTCATTGGGAGTCCTTTTCTAAGCTGAGGCCCAGGCCCTCTGCGGGACAGTGGCCATGATTCCAGCACGGAATCAGCTGTAGAGGAGTCCTCTATCACTTTCAGGAAAGCAGTATTTCCATTAGTTGAGACTTGGGTCACAGAATGGCACCGAATGCTGCCTTCCTCTGGCCCGCCATCTTGTGCTGCAGTCTGGCAGGCCACAAATCATGAGCCACTGAAGCAGGAACAAACTTTATTTCTGAACTCCACCAGCACACTCCACACACGCTCTCAGGAAAAAATGTGGAACCACGCCATGCGGCTCCTCTCGGGACACACTACTCCAACAGGAAATCCCTCCTCCAGAATTCCCTCCTACCAAACTTCCCCAACCAATGGGAACTCTCCTGGAGTCCCTGGAGAGCTCCAAAGTAGCAGGCCTAGGCAGACAGCAGGGGTCTAATCTCCAATTGAATGTGCATCTTAACATAATCATTATCATCTCAATGGCTTCCTGGGGTCACCTTTCAACCAAAAATGCCATGTGTCATTCCTACTTGGCTGTGGCTCTCAGCAATCTTGGATCTCTGGTTCGGGTAAAATTTCAATCTCAAATCAAAAGTAAAATGCTCTTGTTTCTCTTAAATGGCTGAAGAGTTTTGAATTAGAAGAATTCAGTATAGATTTTTGTTTTTCACTATTCCTTCTCCTTTAGATCCTGCTCCATTGTGGTTAAAGGATAGCAGAATTAGGTAAGGCTTTTATCACAACACTGGTAATAAATTTTTATGATCCCATTAACATTCATAAAAGTGTTTTCTATTCATAACAAGTCCATGGTACTTCATTCCATTCATTTCTCAAGCCACTCTATCCAACCTTCTTCATTTTAATATGTCAAAAATGAACCTGTTTTTCCTGACCTCATCTCACCAGTTTATATTTTCCTATCTTTCTCCAGAATAATAATGTCTCCATCATCATTTCAGTTAATCCATCTGGAAATCTCAGAATCTTACTTGATTACTTCTTTATCAGTAAAATCTATCTAATATTTTACTTGTTCCTTCATTTTAACTTAAAAATGAATTCTACTAATCTTTACACAACTTTAATCCTTAATGCCAAAATTTTATCCCATACCAACTTTAATCATTACCTTCTTTGTTTATTATGGTAGAATCCAACTTCTTCCCATCTCTATTTTATATGCCATGTTTCTCAGAGAAAAGTAATATATTTGACAAAGTAACACAAACATCTATATATACAAAAACAAATATCATCTCACATTCATGCTTAAACTATTTCATTAATTTTCCATTTATTAAAGGGGGGAAACTCAACCCCCCTCTCTGATCTATTAGGCTCAGGATCTGGCCTCTTATTTATTTATTTATTTAAACTTAGCACTTATTTTCTAGGAAAGCTGTTGGCCTTTTATTATATGCCTGACTTTGTTATATTCATTAGAGTTTATCTTAATTGTGAAAGTTGAAATGCTGGTTTTTAATCATCCTGTTTAAGAGAATTGTCAAACATCATTTTTTATTATAGACTGACATTGCCTGTATTAATTAATATTTTTACTTTAAATTTTGTATTTATTTGGTTGTTATTTGCTTATCTTCTGTTTTTAGTTTCTGTTGGCTTTCACAATAAAATTAGCAATTTTTAAAAATCATTACATGTAGCTACATGTAATTAGAAATGATTTGCTTTATTAGTTATTGAGATAAAATACATATACCATTGTGTGTATGTGTGTGTATGTGTGTGTGTTTGCAGGTGTATATGTGTATTGTGTGTGTGTGTGTTTGCGTGTTGTATGTGACAAAGGTGGCTCCACAGTAAATTGAGAAAGGCTCTTAGAAAATAAGGTGAAATAAACATATATCTCTACATAATATCATTAAATTACTATCCAAAGCTAGTAGAGAGAAATGTAGAAAAGTGTGCTTACAGCCGAGGAATTAGATAATACAGTTGAAGCAATGCTCTAAAGAAAAATTGTCATAAATGTGAATTAATATGATTACATCAAAGTAAAGATTTGGTTATTGAACGGTATTACAGACAAAGTTTTCAGACAGAAACTATCACTGAATTATACTGGAACTACTGAAATCATCAAAAATGTTGAAAGATTATTGATACAAATTTATACTTCATTCTAATTTGGCAAACATTATAAAGCTGAATAAAGTTAAATATCGATAAGATTGTGGATGAGATTGTAACTATGATATCATCTTTCTTTTTAAATTTAGTTATTTGTGTGAGTGTAGGTCTTTAAAAAAAGAAAAAAAATTGACAAATGTCCAGTTAAAACTCTGCTATTGATAACTGTACATATGTTAATAATCAGGCAACTGAAGTACTTACATATTCTGTGATCCAGTAGTTATATTCCAGATCAGATATATACACCTCGGAAAAGAAAAATCTTACTCTTCTCTTGGTATTATGAAGAAGGATGCTCATCTAAATTTTACTAGTGCTACCAGAGGGTCAGTCATCTTGGTGCTCATCACTGCAGGAGTTTTGTGGTTTGAATATGAGGGGTCTTCCAAAACCTTTTATGCTAATGAAGAAATATTTCAAGGTGAAATGATTGGATTATTGGATTATGACAGCTGTAACCTAATTAACAGATTCATACTTTGAAAGGACTGCTGTATGGGGTGGTAACTGTAAGCGGTGGGACATGACTGAAGGTGGTGGGTCACTGGTGGCATTGGAGGTTATATCTTGTCTCTCTGGCTACACCTTTCATTTTTCTCTGCTTCCTGGCCACCAGGAGCTGAGCATTGTGTTTTCACCATGCCATTTGTTCCATCATGTGCTGCCTCTCCTTGGGCCCAGAGCAATGTAGTCGGTAGACTATTCTCTAAAGCTCTGAAACCTTGAGCCCAAAATGAACTTTCCTTCACTAAGTTGGCATCATTGAGTATTTTGGTCACAGTGACATAAAGCCATAACAAGGAGTGAAATAAAATGTGGATGTAAACTATGGAGAATAACATTAACAGCAAGAACTTACACAGATAAATCAATATGCTGAAATATATGCATGCATATTTTTAAATAAACTTTTGTTTAAGGTAATGTTGATAAATTATCTGGCCATTGGTGAATAGAAAAATAAAATTTGTGATATCTATGTAATGCTATGTTATACAAAAAATAAAGAATTTATGTTGATACACTTAATAACAGAAGACTAATATTAGTGACAGATCCAGACTATGTGATTGACATTGTTTAATTTCATAGATGATATTGAGATTATAGGGAATCATGAATGGCAGAAGAGAAGTTAATGACAATTTCGTCATTTCTGAGAGAAATAGTAATACTTGTGTGCTAGAAGCTCTTATGTCTGTCAAGGATAGGCAGAAGGAAGGCGGTTGTGATTTGTCTCTGATTTTTTTTAGTGACACTTATTGGCAATTTCTATATTTCAGGTGAAAGGTTTTTGCACAATTGCTGATGCAAACATAAATATCTGCAGAGTTGCAATATACTGGCTCCATTTGGTCTTAGAAATGAGATATAATTTATTTCTAAGCTGGTACCTTTTGGCTGCATTCCACCTATTTCCAGAAGATGCACATAGTGAATATGTACTAGTATCAATTAATATCTTAACTGCAATCAGGGAATGTGACATCACCTTTTTCCACCTGATACAAAAGACATGCCATTAAACTCCTGTAAAATATTGGGAATGAGTCATAGAAAAAAAACTCTATATAATATATAATGGGCTATTTGTTTATGATTGCCTTCTTCTTTTTCTTTTTTTAATCCTGATAACATAGTTCAAGTTTACTTTAATGGAACAAACTTATTAAGGAATTATTTTCTACATATCCGTATCTTTAAATGTCAATCATTCTGAGAATGGTCAAGCATATTTTAATGGTAAAATATTATGTTTGCTTCCATGGAATCTTTACTATTACTTATTCTATGCAAAATTATTTAAAAATTACTTAACTACTATAAGCTATTATGGTTTTATAATTACTGCACATGTATCTTAAAAAGCACTTAGAGATGTTACAGATAATATTTCCATTCAATTTTAGATTAATGAATATTAATGAAAATTTTTTCCAAAGGAATGTGTTCATATACGTTAGGGTTTTTCTTGGTAGCATAGAGAATTGTAGAGTTACATTTTCCCAATCCAAATAAGAAAGTGATTAAAGCTATAATTGAATAAAATTAGCTTAATATAGCTGATTTTTAGAGCTTCAAGGCTGGTGTTCTCTGACTGTTTTTGCTTATATATCATGAATTTATTTTTAATTCTTTGTAAATTGTTGAACTCATATTATCATTCTTACTATTCAAGATGTTGTAAATTCACTTTTCCATGTTTGGATTTGGCATAGTGAAGGCTGTAATTTAAATAAACTGATCATTTAAAAAGATGGTTAATTTGAAATTAGTAACTGATTTCAGATAAAGACCAAAAAACAAAAAACAAATTGAGTTATACAAGTATAACACATCATGACTAAGTAGATATATTTAAAAGAATATGGCTTATCTGATATCTTAAAATTATGACCATTTCAAAAATTACATAAATATAATTTGATAAAATTTAATATCTACTTATAGTCTTTTTAAAATGGCATTATTCCTAGTGACTAAATGTTTCCCAGTTAGAACAGAGCAAGGGGATAATTTATGTTATTTTAAAGATAATAAACACTAATTGTATGACTCCAAATTCTTAACCTTCTGTAGTTATCCAAGAAAAATGAAAAACTATGCCCCAATAAAATATAAAATTAAACATCATAACAATATTATACCTAACATTTCCAATTGGAGCAATATAAATTTCATTAAATAGTGTGTATATTAAAAAATTGTGCACTCAAATAACTGACAGCTGAAAAGATAAAATAAATGAACAAACATAAATAAATATTCAAAAAATTTTGACTAAAATAAGCTCTTCCTAGAGTTGATGCATATACAGGTAAGGTTATAAAGGTAACTCTGAGCAATGCTTAGCTCAAAAAATCTGTAATGAGTCCACTCAATCAAAGGTGGTTAATAACTCAAAACTACTTTAAAGAACATGCAAAATATTGTACCTTGAAATATGCATTGTACTTAATAAAGTACAATGGGTGATAGGCTTCTTTGAGTTCTGGAGATGAGATATTTCACACATAGGAACACTGCTAATTTGAGTGAGATCAAGAACAGAAAATTATATTGCAGATAGTTCAGGCTACAGTGTAAGCATCCCTCTTATACTGTTACGTAGGCTAATGATATGAAAAGCCTATGGAGATATTAATATCAGTAGTGACAGAAGTTGTTGGTGTTGTTTATAGTAATCTTCCATGATTGACTCTTAGATATGTTCTCAGGGTCTGCAGAGACGAAGCATATAACCATGAAAAATAAATATCTAGTGACTGTGAGTCCAAAATAGCCCTTTGTCTTTCTAGCTCTGTCAGAGTCTCTAAGTGATGAACCCGGTAACAAATTTATATGAGGTGACCATGCCTCTGAGATTGAGCATTGAGACTACTAGAGGAAATTTTTAAAAAGCTACACTACATTTAGCCCATATTTCCCATGTTGACATTTCCCCTGCAGTTACCCTATCAGATACTACCTATGGACATATGAGGTATCTTTCAAAACCAGGTAATGGTGAAGCAAAGTGTGAAGCTAGGTTTTACAGGTGACATTACGTTTTATAAACTGGCTTGCATTTACAGATCTCAAAGTCAGCTCTTGGTTGTATATATTTAGCATAGATTTTGTATTTTTAACATCCTTCAATAGTTTTAGGGCTGGGGATATAGCTTAGTTGTTAAAGGGCTTGCCTAGCACAAGTCTCTGGGTTCAATCCCCAGTATCATCCCCCACCAAAAAACTGAAAAGTAATTGTAGTTTTCATTGTTTTATTTTTAATGATGTATTAATTGCATATATTAATGGATTTCAGTATGATCTTTCAGTACATGCATACAGCATGAACTGGTTGTATTACACTGTTCTCCCATCTGGTTGAGTTCTAAAAGTTTAATATTTTGATAATATTTTCTCAAACTAAATATATATGTAAATTTTCATTATTTATCCCTAAATCATTCAATTTAGAAACAGATTTCTTCAAGCAAAAATTATAAAACTTCCAAATTAATTTCATATCGTCATATATCATCTATAAATAAGAAAATAGTCTTATTTTCCATTAATAGTTGTTCAATTTTTTTTTCTTTTTAACTCAATTTACTCCTGGTCATTAGTGTTAGTCATTATCTGTGCTTAACAGCAGCTACAAAGTAACAAAATTAAACATGTAAAATTCTAATAAAAATATCTAGTAGCACTATAAAGGCTAACATAATTAAGACAATGTTCACTTAAATGCAGTGATTAACATCCATCAAAGCATGTAAGTGTCCCATGTTTTAGGGCTAAACCATAAATTGTTATAGATATTTTAATGGGTTGGGTCAATGGTGTTAGAAAGCAATATATCTTATTGGATGTCACTGGGGGAGAAAAAAGTTCTGAAGCAGAAATTGCATGCTTCATGGTTGCTTTATCTCTGTAATATTAGCAAGTTTTAGTTTAAATATTTTATGAAAGAAATGTTTTTCCTAGGAATTGTGATATGAAGAAAACTTAGCTGTTAGTTTTATCCCCCCACATAGTGAATTCCACCCAAAATATAAACAAACAAAATGCATTGTTGGAGGTCATGGGAAAAATTATGCTACAGTATGTTTTATTTAGGTTATTCAGAATAAAAGACTTCAATTAAAAATATAATCAGCATCATTAAATCAATGAATATGAATAGTGAATTAAATAACTAAAATACCTCAAAATTTACAAAAATATTTTTATTTTAGTAATTTTCTAAAAAGCATTCATTTTCTTGTATAATTCAAGGTTATCTTTAACAGAGAGATAATCAGAATATAAATTTGTCATTACTGCTCATGTTTACACTTACTGGAAAGCCATTCACCTAATAAAAATAATATACAATGAAAATATAGAATGATGATAACTTTTTTCACATTATAATAATATAGAAAATAGGGGTGTAATTTCTTAGATATTTTGTTGAGAAAGAAAAATTGTGACAAAGTAAAATATGATGTCAAGAGAGATGAGAGCAGAGACAGATCATTGGAAGCCGTATATGTCATACTAAAGGCTTTGATTGTGTGACTGAGAAAGACATCAGGGTCTACACAAGTGACCAGGTAAAACTTGTATTATAACAGAGTCACTCTGGATGCTGTATTACAATAGACGGTAGAGCAGCAGACTAGAAACAGACAATTTAGGAGGCCATTGATAAAAATTCAAGGAGATGATAACGCCATGGGCAAGAATAGTGGCTATAGATCACAATATTATGTAAGTGCCAAGGTTGACCCCAGAGTCTACAACCTAAGCATGTGCCAGAATGGAGTTGTCATTAATTTTGCTAACATAAAACACATGGGAGAAATTATATTATTGCTTTTTTTTTGCATATTTATATATTTCCTTATGTCAGGGGTAACAGGATGGCATTAAGATCTCACACATGAATATATTAGTGTGGAGATGCCTTTTTAAGTAGTAAATGGACTCAAATATATGACTGGATAAATGAGCCCAGATTCAAGGAAGAGCTCAAGGGTAGACATGTACTTCCATAATTAACAGAACATTATGGTACTTTTAGTCGTGAGACTGAATGAAGTAACCGAGGCTATCAATGAAGATTAATAAATTCTTCAGCAAGTGAGCCCTGGGGTACTTTAACATAAGGACATGAAAGAGAACATGAGACTAAGAAAAAAAAAATCCAGAATTCTGAAGGAAGCAAAGAGAACTTGATGTCCTGGAATCAAACACTTGTGAATGTTAAGTTTCCAATTATATTTCACATTGTTAAGCACATCTTGGAGTATAACATTATTTCACAATTTTTCCATTTTTATTGTGGTAAAATATACTTAATATGAACTTACCATCTTAACCATTTAAAAAATATACGGTTCAGTAGTAGTAAAAATTGTTACAACATACAACCATCTCTACCATCCACATCCATAATTATTTTTATCTTGTAAAACTTAGACTATATACCCTTTGAACAATTAGTACCTATCACTCCCTTCCCATCGTCTGGCAACTACCTTCCTACTTTTGATCTCTACAATTTTTACCATACCACTACCTTGTATAATTTGAATTGTAACTGTACAATTTTCTTTCCAGGATTGAATTATATAACTTTGCACAAAATCCTCAAGTTTCATCTATGTTATACCATGTATCAGAACTTCTATTCTTTTCAAAGATGGATAATATTTTATTGTATATGTACAGTTTCCTTATGCACTCAAATATAAACAGCTGTTTCCACAAGTTATCAGGTCTAAATAAAGCTGCTATAAACACCAATGTACAAATATTTCTTTAAGACTCCATTTCCAATACTATTGTGTATAAACCCAGAAGTATTATTAATGGATATATGGGATTTCTGTTTTTATTTTCAGAAACTGCTATGCTGTTTTCAACAAGAGGCATAACCATTTTACATACTGATCTATAATAAACAAAGTTATCAATTTTTCCCCATCCTTGGGAACATTGTTCTTTATTTGATAGTAGCTATCCTAAGGCATGTGAGGTCATATCTCACTGTAGTTTTGACTTGAATTTCCTTAATGATTAGTGTGGTTGATATAATGCAGCATATTAACAGAGTGAAAAAGAAATCCCCACATGGCCATCTCATTTGATATGAAAATACATTGCACACACAAAAATACACCCTTTCATTAAACATTTAATAACCCAAAGATACAAGAAAACTCCCTTAATTTTTTAAAAAGCCATATTTAAAAAACATAAAAATCATAATCAATTTTTAAAAAATATGAACATGTTTTCTCTAAGGAACAAGGAAAGAGTGAATTCTTGCAACTTTTGTTCAACATACTACTGGAGCTTTAGTTAGACCAATTCATCAGGAAAATGAAAGAAAATGCATGCTGATAGGAAAGAGAATTGCAATTATCATTTTTATAGTTACATAATCTCAAATGCAGAAAACATAAATAGTTCACAAAAAATTATAAGAATTAGTAAATAAATTTGGCAAAATAGTATGATACAAAGTCAAACACAAAATTTATGTGTATCTGTACATTAAAAATGAGCAATTTGAAAATAATGTTAGAGGAAAAAATCTATTTGGAATAGCTTTAAAATAATGAAATATTTAGGTGTTAACTAAGAAGATGAAAGATATGTACAATAAAAAGCAAGGAATCATGCTAAGAGAAATTTTTTAAAAAGACATAAATAACAGGAAACACATTCCATGTTCATGGACTGGGAGATTTAACATTAAGACTATAGCATTGCCTGAAGAAGTTTATGAATTCAGTGTATCAAAATTGAAATGCCATTTTTTTGTAGAAAAAGAAAAGACCATTTTAAACAAGGTACAATGCTGTCTGCCTATTACCCTAGCTGCTATGGAGGCTTAGACAGGAGGGTCATGAATTCAAAACCAGTCTTGGCAAAACAGTGAGATCCTACTGCCCACCCCACAAAAATGGACAATCCATCTTAAAATTCATATGGAATCTCAATGGACTTTTAATAGCCACAACAATATTGAAAAATAAAAAAGCAGGGGACTTGCACTTTCAATTTCAAAAGTTGCTACTAAAATGGAAGAATAAAAATAACAGTACCAATTAAAAAAAAATAACAGTATCAGCACAAATATAGACTTACAAACACATGGAATAGAATGCAAAGTCCAGAAATAAACACTCACATGTATGGTAAAATAAGTTTTGAGAAGGCTGACAAGACTATTTTATTGGGAATGGACAATTTTTCAGCAAATAGGATTCTGAAAACTGGAATTCATGCAAAAGAATAAAGTTGAATTTTTACCAAACAGTATATATGAAAATAAATAAAAACATGTAAGACTGAAAACTATAAAATGCTTAAAATGAAATACAAGGTAAAAGCATCATGACATTAGTTGGAAATTAGTTGGATTTCTTGGCTATAATACTAAAAATAAATAAATAAATTTCACCTCATTAATTTTTTTTAAAAAAAATGTGCATTAATAGGCAATATCAATAGTTTTAAAAGCATAACTGAAAGACTGGGAGAAACATTTGGAAATTATATATCTGATAAGAAATGTTTTAGTCATCTTTTTTGTTGCTGTGACCAAAAGACCTAACAAGAACAATTGTAAAGGAGGAACAATTCTAAAGGAGGAATAAGTGTTTCTGTAAACAATGGGGCTCATAGTTTCATAGATCTCAGTCCCAATGATACTGGTGTTGAAAATCAGAATCGGATCCCATTGTGAGAGTGTTGAAGATTGAACACCAGATAAATGCTGAGGCAAAAGCAAAAAAGTTTTATTTAAACACTGAACAGAGACAGACTCCTCCATAGAGAAAGGAGTACTAAATTGGTGCCGGAGGCAGTGGAGGGTACCTTCCCCCTTTTATAGATTTCAGATTTTATTTATTCTCATGCCTCCTCCTTCCATCCTGCCTAGGTAACCAAAAGGTGGAGTGAACAGGTATAAAGAAACCACCCACTGGGTACTTATTAACAACTCCTTGCTGGGAAGAGCAATTCCCTGAAAGCAGATAATCTTGGCAACAGGTGGCAGAGTAGGGGAAGGTATTAGCAGGAAACTTTTTAAAAATCCCACATATTGGAGGACTGTTACTTATTCATGAAAAGGAAACTATTAAAAAATAAATCAGTAAGTTCTCCTTTATATTTTGGAGTTCATTTCCTGGAGGTATTAGCATTTTTATTTTCTTTTGAATCAGCCCCCTTTTTCCTGACCCGATCATTCATTATCTATACTGTCCTTTTGCCCCCCCACCCAACCAAAATGGCTGACTCCATTCCTTGGGGCTCAAGATCAATGCAGAATATTATGAAAGAAGGGCGTGGTAGAAGGAAGAAGCCAGGAGCAAGATACCAGGAAGTAGAGTGAGAGCTCAAGTCAACAAGGACAAAATATATACCCCAAAGGCATGACCCCATGGACACACCTTCTCCAACCACAATCTACATATCTATAGTTACCACCAAGTTTATCCCTATTAGGAAATTAATGAACTAATTAGGTTAAGGCTATCATAACACAAACATTTCATCTCTAAACCATGCATTAGCTCACATGTGAGATTTTGGAGGAAACCTCACATCTAAACCATAACAGAAACTAAGACTAAGACTATATAGAGAACTCCTAAAACACAACCACAACAAAAATTCTAAACAACCTGATTGAACAATGGCTAAAGAAATTTAAATAGATATTTCTCCAAAGAAGATATTCAAATGGCCAATGAAAAGGATTTGAAAATATACTTACCATCCCTAACTTTTGACAAAAATCCCTCAATTTTGCACTAAATTTGTGTTTTTTATTTAATAAAAGGAAGAAAATATTCTTCATTTTCTTTTTCTCAAAATTTCCTTTTTTAGTCCTTACAAACATTTTCCTAAAAACTGGAAAATATCTTCATTAGAAGTTTCATTTGTAGGGCTGGGTTTGTAGGTCAGTAATAGAGCACTTACCTAGCATGTGTGGGGCACTGGGTTTGATCCTCAGTACCACATAAAAATAAATAAATAAAATAAAGGTATTGTGTCCATCTATTAAAATAAAAATATTTTTTTAAAAAGAAATTCTGTTTGTATGACATTAAATAAAGTCCACTACTGCATTTATATTTTTATATTTAGGTCTGAGAATATATCATTGTTTGGCTACTTCACACTACAATTGTTAATGATGTATCAACTTCATCTTCACTTCTGAAGCAATAATGATAGAAGTGTTTCTGTAATTTAAAAATGTGTGCTACTGAACTCTAACATATAAAGGAGAACATATTGATTTTTTAAAAATATTTCCCTTTTCGGATAAGGAACAATCCTCCAATATGCGGGATTTTTAAAAAGTTCCCTGCTAATAAAATTATACAGGTTTAATTTATAATGAGCATAATTTTTATAGTGTTCTTTTTCACATTCCTGGCAATAATTGAAGTGTTGCCAACTCTGAGTAAAGGTCATTTTATTTCTTGTATAACATAGTGCAACATGTTGTACAATTTATTACCTGCAGGCATTTTTAAATTAAGGGATATTCAAAGGTGACATTCTTTAGATAGATAGGGTAGGTATTTAGTTCTTAAAGTTTGCAACATAATTTTACTAACCAAAATATTATTCTGTACTCTTTTTCAAAAGCTTAAGAAAACTATAAGTCTCCCTCATTCTGTCATTCATCTATTCCTGTAACTTTAGAGGACTTTTGGTTTTGCGGACAATTAATATATGATAGCAATAAAATTGTTTGATAGCAAATTCTAATTTTAGTAGAAATGAATGCAAGATCAATAATATTAAATGTAAAGAGTCTGACCTTGAGTGTCACACAGTACAAGCAGTCTAGACCTCTATTCATATATGGATAATAGAATTGTGGTAACTTTTAAAATCTTGATAAAGCAGAAAATATGGGGAAATTGAATTTTTAGTTTTATTATATAAAATATTGAAAAAAAAATTAAGAATCAATTTACAAGGAGTGATCAAGAGATGCATAAATGTTAAATGTGATGTTTCAATTATTGATATAAAATTTTAGAGATTATTAAATAAATAATTTTGTGCATGTACTAAGCCTTTCTGAAGATTGAATACTTTGTTGGATATATGCTGGTATTTTATAAACTACATTCAAATAAGTTTCTCTGTATTAGCAATCAGATCTTTGGGTAGTTACACAACTGTGTAAAATAAATAAAAAATATATAACATTTCAACTTTCTTTTATTTTTTCTCTATCTGACCTATAAAAGCATTATTTTGGGTGCAGTAAGAAGACCGTGGAGAATATATCCATTTAGTTTTGCAACTCTGAGCCCTTCTTATTTGTTCTAATGTCACGGGGATATCACAAAGCAAGACACATAGAAGACAAAAATAGCACAAAGTGATATTCTAAGAACAATGGCTCATGGCTCACTTTTAGTCCCTTTAACAGTGTAAAATGTGCAGTGTGGCTGTATTTCCTACAGTCTTTCAAAGCTTAATACGGAGATGTCCCACTTTATGGATGAAGTAGAAAGCAAAGATATTTTCTGGGAAGGTGGGGGTACGTAGTACATACATGAAGGGATTTGGCAGTTTGGGGTAGAGCACATTCAATTGGCACAAAAGTAAAGGTTTTCAGAGTAAATACAATAATTCTTAACCAGCAAGTAGATTTTTACAAATTAAAATCTATTTTCAAGCTACTTGGGAAAGTTCACCTTGGAGCAGGGATTAGAGGAGGGTGAAGAAACAAGTGGTATGGATATTGGGGGAGAAGCAGTACATACAGAGAGAACATAAAATGAAAATGCTCTGAAGCAGGTAATTAATATTGGCATCCCCAAATCTTTGTTAATCACCAAATGTGGAAAATAGGTTGTCTGAAATGGTCAATGATAAATGTAATTGCATTTTTTGCAAAATCAGGTTCAACTGCCTAAATGGTAGATTCATATATTTGATAAATCATAGAAAAGTTATACTTTGCATAAAATTTATTTTATCATGATCAGATTCCATCCGATGAAATAAAGATCGTACACATGCTTTCGGCTACCTAAAAAGGAAGCATTTTGGTTGAGACAAATAAATTAATCAAATTAAATAATATTCTAGACTAATTCAAAGGGTGTTTTTTTTTTCTCGATACAATTATTTTCTCATCTTTAAGGCATTTAAAGGGAAATGGTTTATGTTTAATTTTCTTTCCATGAAAAGAAAAGGTTATAGATACTCTGACTTGGTTAAAAACATGGAGAGTAAGATTTGAAGGTTCTTTGGTGAGTAAGAGGGTCATTGAGAATATCTGCTGTGAACTCAGGGAACACACTAAGCACTGATCAAAATCTCCTAGGCATATGAACACTGTAGAGAATAGCTGCTTCCCTAGAAACACTATGAAGATCTGATTTGTGGCTTTCATCTTACAAGGACTAAATGGAATACCTTTTCCTGCGTGAAGACACATCCACTTGAAAATAGCACTAAGTTTCCCTTAGTTTTAGGAGCATTGGCTTCTTCGATGACATTTTAAAATTCACATCCTAGAATTTAGATGACTTATGTCTCCTTTTTTTCTTAAAGGTTTCTTTAGAATGAGAACAAATTTGCTTTTCCTTGGGGTGGAGGGGTATTGAGGATTGAATTCAGGTGCACCCAACCATTGAGCCACATCCCCATCCCTATTTTGTATTTTATTTAGAGACAGGGTCTCACTAAGTTGCTTAGCACCTCGTTTTGGTGAGGCTGGCTTTGAACTCATGATCCTCCTCCTCAGCCTCAGGAGCCACTGGGATTATGGATATGTGCCACCATGCCCAGCACAATCTTCATTTGTGTGTGTATGTGTGTGTGTGTGTGTGTATTTTGCTTGGGCTGGCAAACTATTTTGTCCATTTACAATATCCATTAATATTATTAATTGCATTAGATGGAATTTGGTTTGACATATGTTGAAATATTCAATACTTGAAATATTTTATTTTTTGATAATAAATTAGCAAATTGATCAGTATTTCCTGTGTGAATGTACATGTCAGCTGCACACACAACAATTTGGTCTTAATATTCCACACTTGCTTAAAGAAGCATTACACTTGAGATTTTTCTGACAGGGATTGTTAATGTTAGCAGAAGGAAATATAACATCCTCCTTTTTATTACCTAAAATTCAAACAAGGTATCTATAATTTTTCAAAACTAAAATATTTTTTCTCAATAGACAATGTAGGATAACTTATTACAAAACTCAGTGAAACAATATAGCACTTTGTATAATGTATAAGTGTTCTTAGTATTGCTCACACACATCAGCTATCAGACATTAAGACATTGCAGCAAGCAGAAAAGTAGAGAAATTAATGACCAAACCTACTGCAATGATCTAATTTCAAATTAGGACTGATTTTGAAATGTATTGGATACCTGAGTGCTTTGCTATTGTGTTCAATAAGTAACCCACAAGAATTGTGAATGCTCTAGCCTAGATGCATATTAGAAACAAAAGTATATTTTCTACAGAGGGAGGAGATAATCTACAATTCAATGTCTACTTTTTACTTAAAAATGTTTGTCAACTAATAAAAAAACAAAAAGAAAATATGGAGACATTACTGGCTGTAAGCCATAAGAATATACAGAAAATAAAAACATATCCAAAGTAGATGCAGATAATATAATTGTCAGACACAGACCCAAATAGCCACAGTTAACATAGACAATGTGCTAAAAGACAAAATGGAATATTTGGCAGAGAAATAGAAAGTGAAAATATTTCTACAGCTTAAATTTGGGGAACTGAATTTAAGAAGTCAATAAACATGCTTAGCAGCATACTAGACACCTTTAAGTCGAATTAATAAACCATATGGTACATCAAATAAAAATCATGCTAAAACAGGAAAGAACCAGAAATAATGAAAGGTTGGAAAGATGCCCACTGATTTTCTTTTCTAAAGAAAAGATAATATAACAAGAGAGTATTTGAAGAGCTAAGTTACTAAGAATGTCTTAACATCAACCAAAGGCATCAAGCAAGACAGTGAAATTCAATTATGAATACCAAACAGAATAATCAAATAATAGGGAAAAAAAGGCAAAATATGAAGAATAGGCAAATTAAAATAAAAACATATACTAATTTTATGGGAGAAAAATGCAACCAAGACTGACTTATAAACAAAAATACTAGAGTTCAGAGAAAATGGAAGTATATCCTCAAAATCCTTAACAAAAGGTACAGTGAAACAGTAATTTTGTCACCAGATAAAAAAGTGATAGAATGAAGGATTTCAGTTTCAAGTAAAGGTTTACTAGCCTGTTTCAATCCAAATTTTAATAAGTGAAAAAAAGTTATATATTAAAAAGAAAGAAAATCATCATAAATATATGAGAACAGTGAGAAGGTGAAGAACCAATACACAATATTTGCATATTTTTCCAATGCAGTATTTGGGATTCTGAAGCAGTGACTTCTGACTTGGAGCCTCAGAGGAGGAATTCAGGACCCTTTGAAAAGCTCCTAGGACAAACTGCTGTAGGTCATGACTTCAAATTTAGATTTAAAGACCTTTCTCTTAATCTTGCTTTGTGTCCCTGTGAAATACTTTGTTCAATTTGTTGGGATACATCTAGCCTTTGATTGGTGAATGTTGGCTTTTGATCAAAATCAGCACAAAGTTTCAAAAGAACCATCCTTATTAAAGACTCAGTCCTTCTGGGGTCTTATTTAAATTTGCCTCTTTCAGGTCAATCATTTGCTTCCTTGATATTTTCTCACTATAACACTGAAGTGTGTGGTTATTTCCCTAAATGATACAATTTCCAGAGAGGATATGGAATTGCAGTGAACAATGGGGTTTACTTTGGACATCTAGTTTGTTCACTTGTATAGTCACTTGCAGGGGACTGATGAAGAGATCCTCTTGAAGAGATGGTTTAATATGTCTAAAAGGTAGATCATTGTGTAAGAAATAGCCCCTCCTTAATCTCCATACATCAAGGCTTAATTAAACACAGTCTTTTGATGAGATAGTCTGATAGAATTATCAAGGACCAAATTTATTATGTAAGTGGTTACATTGGACATATGACAAGATTTTATGCTAAATCTAAGTTTTTCCTTCTGTACCTGAAGAGGATATATACGTAGACTTATCAATGACAATTTTATATTTGTTTGAAGCTGGCCCTACCTTAAAAAAAAAAAAAAAAGTTCCTCTGCCTTTATTCTATCACTGTGAAACTTTGTAGATTAAATGATCAAAGAAGTCACTTAGCTGTGCGTACACACTCCAGCAACATTTACTCCAGAAAAAACAGTTAAAAATACCTAAATGAAAAATAAATGAATTTATTTATTTTTTCTGTATTTATGTATATATGCATATATATGCACACATATATATTTCTATATGCGTATAGTTAGATTTATAAAAAAGAGAAATAGATGTCTAAATCAAGATCCTTATATATACAATAGATTGCTTTTTCATAAATTGTGTTGGGAAAGGCAATCTCATGTAGATAATCTTTTGACCCCAAGTTGGCCATGTAAAAATGGACTTTGGCCATGTTTTTTTTTTTTTTCTTACCAAGAGATAAAGAGACTGTGTGGGCCCTGCTGGGCTTACCCCCCAGAGTAGGAGTATCTTTCTTTGTTGTCAGCCTGATTTCTGCTTCTTTGTTTTGCTTAATCACATGCATCACTTAATAACTGTCCAACCCACTGCTGTGTCTGTCTCCTGTGAGTGGGGTCTTTCTTCTATGAGTGAAGATGTGGAATATAGTCACAACACTACATTAATTGATTAGAGACCCCACTGGACATCAGAGGTAGGACATATTATTCAGAGTGGTCTGGATCTCTCTCCTTTTTACCTGAGCTGAGAATTATTCTAACCCGTGCTTCACTGTATTGTCTTTACCTGGGTGATTCTGATACCAAGAGACAATGGACAGAAGTGCTTAGTCCTCTGGAGCATGGTTTCTGCTTGAAAACATAAATATAATTTGCTAATTTTGCCAAACAATAAAAGAGAATGGGCAAAAGCAGAAGTATCTCACCAAATGCTGAAATTTAAGGAAAAGTGTTTTCAATAAGTATGACACCACAGGAAATGATAAGTAGTAGAAATGGAACACCTTAGGAGATGATAAGTAGTAGAAATGGGGAACAGAAAACACAGTCTGGATTAGGTTCAACTACATTTCCAAGTCAATATGGAAAAAGATGGCATTCCATAAAATAGAAATTTTTATTGCTAATTAAATAAATTATAAGAAAAAATAACTATTGAAATAAGCCATGTTATATATTTAATCCCATATACAAAAAAAACTTCAGGTAGATTAAAGAACTAACAAATATTTGAAAAATTCTAGGACATATTGAAATGGGGCAAAGAACAAGTAGCTGATTATCAAGGAAATGCCACAGAGGGGCAGTTAGTTAGGACACTTTCCAACTCAGCAATTACCCCCTGAGGCTGCTCTTTCTTGCCTTTGGGCATATATGCAGGAAAGAAAGAGAATGGGGTGGTCTATAGAAAAATCAAGAGGCACCAGTTCTGGGTCATGGTTTCTCTCTGGAGAAGTCTATCTCTGTTCTGACTCTTAAATAAAACTTGCTTTCTATGCTTGCCTTCAAATTTCTTGGGTGTTTAATCTTCAACACCAAGGGAATAAAGAACCTATCCTGATTTCCAAGATCGGTATCAATTTCATATATGTCTGTGGCTTAAAGAAAAATTTAGAGAAAAAGAAGAAAATCCAGAAAACAATAGAAAAGACAGCTATATTCTTAAACATTCACATTGTTTCTACTATGTGATTAAAGTTATAAGAAAGTCAAAGCACAAACAATTGATGGTGGATATGTTTTCTTATATAGGTCAGATCTGGCAGTTATTGCAAAGCTTATTAAGTGCAAAGAGTAAGTTGAAGAGTGTAAAAAGAACACATTTTAATTTTAATTTGACTTATTTATGTACCTACGTACATACATTGTTTCAAATCACAAAATAGGATTCTCAATCATATATGGCAATCTCAGGCTGATGAGGTTTAGAATGAGGAAGGAGGATTATTCAATTAGTCTTTGATAATATTGCATTTATTTCACTTTTTACAGTGATTCGTTTTGACAATTATAATAACTAAATATTAAGATGAAAACAGCAGGGAGTAATTATAAGTTTTTCATTGTGACTTTTAATGAGTCTCTCAGTATCTAGATATTTTCTTTGACCTCTTTATTTCAGTTACTTCCTGGTGATGATGCATCTGTCCCTCTTTACACCAAAGCATGAATGTAAATTACCTGAAATAGAAATGTTGATTGCCTTCTGAATTATTTCTCTCCAGATGGGTCTTTTGAAAATGTTCTGCATTTGAAAATGCATTTCATCACATAGTATTCAAATTTGTTTTGAAATAAGTAAACATGAAATTTCATGAAATAAAGAAAATTTGTTGAAATTAATGTATTCTCTGAGGCATTTTCACACTGTGACTTAAAAATAAAACAATTCAGAATTAAATTCTTTGAATTGTGATATCATTTCTGAGAGTTAAGGATAATAGAATTTAAAGTTTATGCAATGCATTATTGGGAGATAGCATTTAAGTTGAATATTTAAATATTTACACTCTGATCTATCTAAAGATTCCTCCCTTCCAAACCTGAAACTTATGGTTCATTATTTTAAGTAACATTTGTTTTCACAATCTATTGATTTGTGTTCCTCTACCATTACAGACTTAACTCAAATTTTTCCCTTTTAGCTCAATAGCTACTTAGTCTGACACTCTTAAAAGCTATAAAACATACACTATCCTCAGAGCAGCAGAATTATATGGGTAAAGTAAGAAACTAAGGGAGTTGCTCCCCATTATTGTCTCCTCTATAGAAATGCATGAATTTTGAAAACTAGAAACCTAGGAATTTGCAAGTCAGTGCATGGAATGTCAACTTCTTGAAATGCTTATTCATCTTTCTCCATTGGCATCCATACACCAAGTACCACATCTGGTATATTGTTATCTTTTATTGTCTTTTTCTACCAGTAGACTGTAAGTTTCATCAGTGAAACTGAAAGGAAATGAGTGGTAAAAGAGAGAAAGAAAAAAGTAATCTTTAGTTTACACAATTTAGAAAATTTATTATTAAGAAAATCAGTTATACAATAAATGTCAAAAACTGAATTCCATCTACTCAAAGAATGAGAAAATGAGGCAGTGAAGAGGACCTATCTCTGGCCCACCAGAAATGTCCTACCAGTCACTTAACAGGAATTAGGCAAACTGTTACAAAAGAATTCACCCCATTGACAGATATTATATGGGCAAAATCTAAACTTTCAGAAGCAATAATCAAGTGTGTTATAAATAGGATATCTTTTTAGAAAACTTTGAATTTTGATAACTATCCATATATTGAAGACTGATGAAAATAATAAAAAGAACTATGAAAAATTCTGTAAAACAAGGAATAGACAGCTTCATATTAACTATAAAATGGATACCAAGTCTGAAATTATTTAGCCATGCAATATGTAAGGTGCTACATTTATTGCTTCATTTGAACTTGAAAATCACTGTACAGACTATGTATTTTTATTATCTCAGTTTTGCATAATAAGAAAAATGATTAAATAACTCCTTCGAAGTTTATATACATATATATATGAAAACTAGTATGTAAATCCAGAGATCATAAATTCTTACTCATCTTTGAATTGATAGTAAGATTTTGAAGACGTTTTTACCATTATTTTCCCTGAATATTTTTTACTAGAATATACTGTCTCTTTGTCTCCTGATAATCTCAGTGCTATAAAGGAACTATAAGAGGTTTCTAATCTTTATTCACGTGTTTTCAGCATGAAATACCATAACACACACACATATCCTGTTAAAACATCTGACTCTCCACATAAATGAAATAACACCAGTTGAGATAGCATATTGTGTGGTTGGAAGCTGTCATGAGAGCCATTTAAATCCCCAGATAGTTATCCATAATGCCCTTTTCCATAGAAGATCATGAAATACATACTGACTGATACAAATGGAAAAATATTGAACTCCAAGTTCAATGTTGAATTGAATTTATATAATTTTTTCTCACTCTCAAATTTATGTAAAAATATTCAAACTTCTCCCTATGGATACTTATTGAAATAATTAAAAATCATGATAGGATATATGGATTAAGAATCAGTGATCATAATCAATTTTTGAAAAATGTATTACATTTGTAAATTGTTTAAAAGCATGTAGACATACATATACTTTTATAAGTATCCTCAAGAGAAAAAGTTTCATGCAATGTGCAAAATTAGGGAACATCCCATAAGAACCACGGGTTCAACTGCCACAGGTATTCAATCACATGTATTCAACTGTGAAGTTTATCAACCTCCAAGGCCATCTTTACTTCTGACACAAATGACAAGTCTGCAGATCACCAAGACCACCCTGACTTTCAAAAGTAGAAAGACTCAGGGTACTGTCTGAATGTCCTCACACTTACAGTTATGGTTTATTGCAATGAAAGGCTACAGATTACAATCAGTGAAGGAAAAGGGAGATGGGGCCAGGAAAAGTGCACATGTGGTTACCTGTTGTCCCCTGTGCAGTAAAAGGCAGTCATAATTTTTATCAGAAATATGTAAAAATGTTCAGGGTGTATTTCCAAAAAGTGAAACTCAATGGAGTTTGGGTCCAGAGGTTTTACTTGTGGATTTGGCTTGTGAACCTGGTTAACTGCACACATGCCTGACTTGGCCTCTAGGCCCTCCAGAAGCCGAGCTGATTCCATGAGACCCAAAGGACTCACATCAGTCACATTGCTGGACAGTCTTGGCCCAACACTGAGGTAAAGGAAGACACTTTTATCAGACAAGATATTCCAAAGTTTCAGAGAGTGCCGCCTCATTGTCAAGGGCAAAGTCCAGTCCTCTCTTTGGGAAGGATTGTTTTCTTCATTACACAAAGTGAGAGCAAGAAACTAAAGTTCCTTTGGTTTTACTGCTACTTTAAGTAATAATAATAATAATTGACTTGTGATGTCTGTTGAGTAAGTATATGCTTACTTGGCTTGTGTACATCTATCTTTTTAGTATTAGAAAAATGTGGGCTACAAATGAAAATCTTCTACATTGCCTCTGATGTACAATAGCAAGTATTCTACAACCTAAGAGAACTGAAGATGTATGGTAATAGATTGCAATTCATAAAATATCTTCAAGTAATAATAAATGTTTTAGAAAAACGTCATATACGTTCAAAATGGAAATACAATAAGAAACCAATAATTAAGAGAAACCCAGAGAACATTTCTATATTTAAACTGAAAGCACACACACAAACACCTGCACACATGTTCAAAAATTTAGACATTTATGAAGAAAGTAAAAGCAACAGTAGAAAAAGAAATAGAAGTAGAAGCAAAGTTTTACATATAAGATGCAGCTTTAAAATATCAAAGAAAAATCTAAAAATAGATAAAACGAAGAATACTGAAAAAATAATGATCTGAGTATCAATTGATGAAGATAAGAATAGAAGACACAAATCTAAAAACAAAGAATGAAGTTCTAAGAAGTAAGAGTATTTATTAATATATAGAAAGCAGAAAAAAAGAGTACTGGAAAATTCAGAAATTTTCTTTGAAAAAGTTCATGGGAAAGCAGTGTTTTCTTCACAATTATTCTACATTTGTATCACCTGGCAATAATTTCAAAACATTATATATCAGATCAAAATTTATAGTGAACTAATTTGACCTCTGAGGGAATGTTTCAACCATCAGAATTTTTTATGTACTAACAAGAGATTTAAACATTTGGTCAAATAATTAAAAAGAGAGAGAGAGAGAGAGGAGAGAGAGAGAGAGAATTCTAAGCTTGGTATTAAATAAATACATAAGAAATGACAATGAGAGAGGTGATGAACAAAAGAGTATTAAAGAGCTATGACAATATGGCAATAATGATTTAAAATTATAGACCTTCTGATAAATAAATTGAGATTTGTAAATAAAAATTATGATTTAATAGTTCAAAACCATCTATGCACAACACACAGATACAAAACAAAAAAGCTTGATAATGTGTTATATGTCTTCTACCATTCCTTTAAAAAAATGTGAAAACTGAAGAGTGAAGAGAGAACAAACAGATAGAGAGAGGGGGAGTAAGGAAAAACAAATTCACAACTTGTTTTAAGATAAAAATTACATGATAATAAGAAAGATGAGTCAAGGATAGAATGGAAAAAATGTTTAACTTAGAAACATAGTTTTAATAGTACTGAATAAAATAGTAGCCTGCCAAATTATAAACCAATACCATTTTGTTAAAGTGCAATGAAGAATTAAAGTAAGAAATCTATTAATGTATTACAACATGTTGTATGGACTGAAAATTATTTCCTGGTATCAGTCCACCCTTCTTCCATATGATAAATAAAGCCTATTAGACTATTAGAAATTCTTCTGTAACTAGATGGGTCAGCTTGAATTAATTGTGTATTATATTTTCAGGAAGTTTTATGGATCATTTTCAGTTTATGTATCTAAGTAACTGTATGCAGAATATGAAACAATTTTCCTGTTTTACCCATGATTCTTCTCATTCAGTAAGGTATGTATAATTGGTTTATGAAAAGAAAAAATGCAATCTTTTCTAGTATATGCCTATACACAATTGTGTACAGGTAATTGTATTTTAAAATACATCTCATATTTTAATAATAGATGTCCTTCAGTTCATTCTGCCTAAAGATATTTTATATAAAAATGTGGTACATTTAAAAGATTACACCTTTAATATATTCTCCATGGAACACTTTACACTTGCTCAAGATATACTACATTTCAAGACCTATTCTAAGACATCTTTGAAGAGACAATTCAAAATATTGCCTTTATTAATGTTCCGTGAGATTTTGAGAGCTTATATAGACACTTAAAATTTGGCATTAGTTACCCTCAAGCAAGAGCAGATGTTTTGACATATGTTGAGAGGAGTACTCTGAACTAGCTATTCTAATCTCCTTCTGGAAAACTTTTTGTGCTAACATATGGTAGACAATGAATCTTAAAAACCGTTGGCTATGGACTTGACAGAAAAATGGGATTAGTTAAGATTTATTTACATAGATTAACCAAATTGAGCATAGAAATGGATGGAATTGGCCATATCCCACTGATTTCCGAAAGATTGGCAAAAAATGTTTCCATCTTGCCAAAAAATTATTTAAACCCTCTGAATTTTACATGCAATATAATATTTCTCAATGCTAAGCATATCTATCTTTTTTAAATCATGTAGAAGACTTCCCCTGCCTACAACGTCATTAACAGTTCTAAGAGGAATATAAATTTGCAGTCTCCAAATTGTGGAAGAAAATGTTCAAATTTGAATAATTTTACTCTCTTTTCTTCATTATCATAAAAATGATGTATTCAAAACACAACAATATCCACATTTAAATGGCATCAAGCAAAATCATATCCTTTTTCTATTGCTGATGATAATTACATATGAAAATATCTCCCCATTTTTGTAGATTTACATTTATGTAATTTGAAAGTTTAAAATAAGAAGTGCATATTTGTCAGCTATTATTTAAACAAGCCCAAACTCATAGAGAACATTCATGCATTTAAACAAGATGTAAAACATGGTTTTTATTTTCTTTCTTAGAGATATGTCATGGTATTTGGCAAAAATAGTAATCTACAATCATTCTTCCCTTTACTTAAATGCCATTTTCTTTCCTTTCTTTCTTTCTTTTTAAAAATATTTTTCCATGTGTGATGCTCTCTTTGTACATTAAATGTGTTTTGAAAAACACCAGAAACCCAGAAAATATTTTCCAATACCCTCTTTGAGTATACTTCAAATTTAACTCATAATAGTTTCAACAATAGGAGACATATAATAGCATCCCCCTATACTCAGGAGTTGAAATTATGGATAATACATGGGTAATCAGCATTGATTAGTACATGTACTTTGAATAAAAGCAAGCTATGATAGCAACTAGTTTGCTAAGAACCAGAATGGGCTTGAATTATCCAGATGTCCATGTATTCCCAGAATAATCTTTTAGGAGGTGCAGTTGATACTTTAATTCTATTTTTTTCTAAAAAGCATTAAGAATGTAAATCCTTCGTGGGACTAAGTATTAATGAAAAGCATGTAAAACTACTTTAGCTAAATATGTGGTTAGGAGATTACTGTAGTAAAAATAATGTAGTCCTTCATGTTTAATATATTTCAGCCAAGACCTTTTTTTCCCATAGAAAGAGTTTCTTTTGCCAAGATTCTTAGCTTTTGTTGAATATATACTCCAGGATTCTTTGGTGTAGAGTACTAGAATTACTTTGAAAAATGCTTTTATCTAACTGTAATATTTTTTTTACCATAACTTAATATAAGAACGTATATTATATTGTTTTATTTTGTTTATAGGCTCAATAATCACTATTTCTAATCTTTGTAAGATGACAAATTACATTTACTTTGAATAAATGTGTTGAGATAATCCTCAAACCTCTCAAATACCCTTAAAATTCAAATATTCTAGACTTCTTCTATCAATTCTATATTTCCTTCTCCTGGTTATGCTCGGTGATTAATCTTTGGCCAAACAATGAACATATGGATGTGTTCCTAATATTTCATTCAAATTATAAGTTCATTTTTCCAGTACTTACATGGTTCTTTAAAATCTCTTAGAATTCTAATACACTATTTAAATAACTTGGACCTTCCTTGAAAAATAAAGGAAAATGGCTGTTGAAACTTGTCTTCTTCTGAGTTATACTTTCTTACAGTATTTAGCTCTCAGTAATAATTTGATATTACTGAAAAATGGGACACTCAGGAAAATTAGTAACAAATGCTCATTACCTTATAAAGGTCAAAAACATTCAATGTCACATTTCTTTTGTATTTCCAGAGCACAGGAACTCAGTGTGATGGAGCAGTAAATTTCTGAAATTATGACAATATCAGTAACTGACATTAGTTTGTTAGTCAATAAGAAAAGATAACCAAGGTTAACTTCAGCATTAAGAAACATTTTCCCTCCCATTTTGCATTTGGATATGATTTTAATTTCTGCTTTTTTTCCTTTAGTTTCTCTTGCATATAATTTTCACAAATTTTTGTTTGTAGCAATTATAGCTATTTTTGTAGGTCTTGAACTTACTTTGGCTATGATTTCCTAATATTTTTTTCCCTTATTTATCCATTCTTACAATAAAAACCTAATAAAAATCAAAACATAAAAAAAAACTGCAGCTTGTTACAAGTAGCACATTCTTATAATCCTGGTGACTAGGGAGCAAGAGACAGGAGGCTTGGAAGTTCAAGGCCAGCCTGAACAATTTAGTGAGCACCTGAGCAACTTTGTGAGACCCTGTCTCAAAATAAAAAAAATAAAAAGGGCTGGGAATGTAGCTCAGTGGGAAATTACGTCTGAGTTCAATCGCTAGCATCAATCAATCAATCTTTATAAATAAAGTCAGGTTTCGTGATTTATGTCTGCAATCCAGCAAATTTGAGAGGCTAAGGCAGAAGAATCTCACATACAATGCAAACTTTGGAAATTTAGCACAACCTTTTCTCAAAATGTCTTGTAATTGAATATCAGTGGTAGAGTGTTGCCTAACATGTAGGAGTCCCTGAACTCAAATCCCATTACCATCACCATGCAAACCCCCACACAAAGAGAAAGAAAAAGTATCTGATAAAATAAATAAAGGAAAAAAAAAACAGATGATGTAGCTAAATTCAAACTTATCAAAATATTACATATAAGTAGTTTTAGACTCAATGAATGATAGATACAGATTGGACTAAAACCACTCTATACCCACATGTATAAAACTTGATTCAAATATGAAGAGACTGAAATGTTAAATTAGTAATATGGAAAATATAATATGCAAATACTAAACAAACCAAAGTGTATTGCTTCTGGAAATAGGATATGAAAAGGACTTGCTCTATTCATTCCACAGGGAGACTTGATATTGCAGTAACTCTAGGAATGATGCACCTCCAATAAGCTTGGTTGTAAATAAAAGAAACAAGCATTAAAAAAAAGGTGGCTATAGTAATATCAGAAAAATTAGAATTCAGAGAAAATAATTACCAGAAATAAAACAGTTCAGGGAAAAAATATATAACAGTCTCAACAAAGCTTTGAAATGCATGAAGCAAAAACTGCTATACTCAAGGGAGAAATACAAAAAATCCACAAGTATACTTCAAAAAACAATCCAAATTTCTTTGAAATTAATAGAACTAGCAACAAATAATGAAATTATAGAATATGTGATGGACATAAGTTGATCTAAATTGACATATACACTTTCTTTCAAAAAACAAAAGCAAAAATAATATTTCAAAATTTTAATTTGTATGTGAGATTCTTCTGCCTTTGCCTAAAGATACAGTATTTCCTGGGCTATCAAAATTTTAAAAAATACAATTTTTTATGAATTTGAAAGAATTGAAAATGATCAAAGTGATCACAGAGTACTATACAGAAGTAAGCAATAGAGATATTTAGAAACTGTAGAACACTACATAAAACATGGATTAAAAGAAAATTAATGAAAAAATTTAGAAAATATCTTAAAGAAAACAATGTATTATAATTTGTGGGATATATTACAGCATAGCTTAAAAAATGACAATATACTATACACTAAATGGCCTATATACAATATAAGTGTATTTCTCACAGTTCTAGAACTGGAATAAGGATAACAGACTACAGCATGGTCAGGCTCTCTGGTCACAGATTTCTTCTAGGTTGCAGGTCACCAAGTTCTCCTCTTATCCTCAAGGGACAGAAAGACATTTTCTGACCTCTTCCCATTACCACATAATTCCCACTTGTGATGCTCCACTCCTTCCCTCCTAGAAACCTGACCTCCAAATACTATCCTGTTGGAGATTCAATTTCAACAGATGAGTTTCTGTATACACAACTGCTGTATTTTGGATGAGGGTCCCCAAAGGCCCACATATAAGGTTTAGTATCCATTATGGCACTAACAGGAGGTGGCAATACTCTTAGTTGGTTGAGTGTACAAGGAAGTCCTTAGGTCACAAGGGGAAGGTTCTCAGTGGGATGCAAGTATCTTCCTCTTCCAGATTTTCTCTACTTCCTGGTTTATAATAGAGATGGTGTCTTTGCCACATGTTCCTGCCATAATGTGCTGCCATTTCCAGAGGCTCAAAGCCAAGTAATAGTGGATCATCCAGATCCATGATCCAAAATAAACCTTTTCTCTTTATAAATTAATTGCCCAAGATATTTCAATATAGTCATGCAAAGTTGACTAAGATGCAAACATTCAGTCCAAAAAAGTAATTTTATGCCTCTAAGTGCATATTAGAAGAATCCTTCCAAATCATCTAATTTTTCATGTAAAGCAAAGATGCAAAAAAAATAACATTAAACACAAAGTAAACAGAAGGCAGTAAATAAAAGCTTAAATATTAAACAGAAGTCAAAAAATAGAAAACACAAATATTAATTCTTTTAAGTTTCATAAAAATTAATAAACCTCTAGTCAGAGTGATCAATTAACAAATATCCAGAATAATACATGAAAAAGAATGGAATAGTAAATATTTCAGTAAATATGGAGTATATTTCCATACAATTTTTTCTCTTTTCTTCTCTTAATTTTAATTATAATATTGTTTTCATATTTATAAAATAAATAGACAAAATTTATGTGGTGATCGAACAAGACAAGAATGAATATGGAGAAATAACGGAACAAAGTTATAGTTTTGTTGAAATTAAGTTAGTGTTCATGTAAAGTGCACCATATTTATTGAGAAGTGTATTGTAAATCACAGGGAAAATGAACTAAGAAGACAGAATAAGAAACAATTGTTTTGCATAAGACATTAGTAAAAAAAAAGAGTAGCAACAAAGACAATAGGCATACACATATGAAAAAAGCAGTGAATTGACAGTTGTAAAGCTAATCATGTTAATAAAGATACAAAAGCCAATTATTTAATTATTTAGTCAAAATTTGAGGAATATGAATTTGAACTAAAATCTGAAATCTATATATGGCAGAAAATAGAGGTATTTTTAGATTCAAACATGCAAGTGAAATTTTACCTTCATGTTATAAATTTCTAAATTCATCACTATTATGTTAAATCTATTCAGTTTTCTCATATGTAAAGTCTTTCAAGGAGATGACATGTTTTGTGAAGTATCTGTCTAGGTTAAAGGGAATTATGAAAAACAAAAGCAAATCAAACAGTATTGTAACAATGGTCATAGCTATAGTAAAAGAAATAAATGCTAAATTTCAAGCATTCCATATTCCTGATAAGATTGTAAAAATACCAGATGTAAACACTTGTATTTTGCAATAATATAACATCTAAACCACATATTAAAAGATAGGTGTCTTATCAGTATTCCACCTTCAAAAGATGTGTGGATTATTTTGAAGTGCATAACATGTACAACACTGTAAGGTCATTGGAGGAAGAAAAAAGAGATTCTTTTTTAAATGTTCAAAGAAAATGTTGAAGCATGTAAAACTGAGTGTTCTACAAAATATGGTCCTTTGAAATGTTCTGTAATGAAACTCTTCAGTAGTTAGAGTCTGTTGGAAATAGACTATATATTTTTCAAGAGATTCACCATTTAATTTATCAACAGATAGTACCTCAGAAGGCAAAGAACTGTGACTGTCTTATGTATGAATCTCCTAACGATCACTATTATGCCACACCTATGATTTTCTTTATAATGTCTCTCAAAACATTGCTGTAAGCATATACATGTAGATGTTTTAAACTTAATGTTCACCCAAATATAATCTGTCAGAGAAGTTTTTTTTTACTCCAGAATATCTACTATAGATTGCATGTTTCTTTATATTTCTGTGATACTTATTAATATTTATACATCAGTATCTCTGCAGAGAGTAAAAGATGTGATTGAATTAATATGTAAATTATTTCATTTTAATTATGAAATAATCAAAAATATTAGCCCAATACACATATAAAATATCAATAGTAGTTTACATAAGAAAATCAAAACCATCGTGCCCACCACACATGCAGCATGTTTTGCATTTTCTCTTGGTGCATATTTATTGATACATTTGTATCAAGAATACAGAAAGGAATATTGCTGTGTCACTTGACATACCTCTGAAAGTTGACATTGGTACCATTTCCTAAAGAAAATCAACATTCTACAGTACAATCCAGTTTCTTCATGCAACGCAGAATACAAAATTTAATAGTAGTTATGGCATAATTTATAGAAATGTAAATCAATTTTTTAATAATTTTTTCATATATATATATATATATA
>NW_026000019.1:6267503-6278189 GCF_001458135.2 Marmota marmota marmota
TATATTTTTTTTTTTTTTTACCATATCAAGTAGATAGCCAGGTTTTGTGTGCCATCTTATCTCAGGTAAGCTGTAGAAGAATTAAGAGAACAAAAATTACGTAAAGTCTAAACATGTTTTTCAAGAACAAATCACATTGGGTGTCCAAGAGGAAAAGGAAAAAGGATGATCAGGGCATGCCTTTGAGGAAAAGAAAGCATGAAGAAGCAGAAGATACGACTCTTGGTAGATTTGGAAATTTCAGTCCTAGGCACAGGGACTCTCATTTTTCATCAATGCTCTCACAGTCTTATGTTAAAGAACTGGGATGCTTAGAAAACTGAGGTACTAAGATTCTCACTGTCATAGGTTGGTAAGACCAAATTGTTTCTTTAACAGTATAATAAACAAAATGTGGACAGTCCTGCCTGTAATCTCAGCTACTCAAGAGGCCAAGTCAAGAGGATTGTAAGTTCAAAACCAACCTTGTCTTAAAATAATTTTTATTTAACAAGGACTGGGGTATAGGTCAGTGGCAGAATGCTTTCTAGCATGCATGAAGTCTTGTGTTTAATCCTTAATGCCACATAATCCTTAATAAACACACACACACCACAAAGAATATAATTAAATTTTAGAGATGCAAAAAAATTAAAAATATACTTAGTCAAAAAGTTGTTTAGTGTGTAGATTTAAGCCTTATCAAGAAAAAATAAAAGTAAAACATCAGCAACTTTGAGGTACAAAAATTTTGCTTTCAAACTTCTGCTGTTTTATTATACATACAGATCCTAGATGCTTCAAGGGGAGCCACACACTAACAAAACAAATGAAGTATAAAAATAAAAATGTCTAATGATATCTGAAAGCCATTAAGAGTAATCTGAGCACAAATTTTGTAGCTAAGATCGGAGACTGGTGCTACCACTCATTGCAATTGTATATGGAATGCAGCAGCAAAGTAAATTGAAGAAGTCTGGGGGGGGGGAACACAGTTAAGGGAATTATACAGCATGAAAGCTTGCATATGTATGGGATGTGATTGAGAAAAGAACCAGATAATCTCTCATTTTTAAAAAGAAAATAGTCTAACTAGGATTTGAGTCTATGGAAGACTGATATGTCATTGTTTGGTTAATTTTGAGTATTTCACCTTTCTCTTTTGCATTCAATAATACTTTATGAAAAAATTTTAGAACTCAAAATAAATTTAGTTATTTAACTAAGTTAGAGAATGTACAGATATTATTATTTCTATTAGAAGAAATTAAATCAACCTGAAATAAACAAATCATGGGAATCATGTTTAGGAATTAAATGCATTGATGTGTCCCTTTTTATACTGAAATGCCTTGTGCTCAAGATATTTACAGAAGGTTTCTCTCTCAGGAAATATTGGAACCATGTTATACAGGAAAAAACGAAAAGTTTCTTCTACTGATAATTTTTTAATAGAATTCCACTAATTCATGAAGTATTATTGTCACCCCAACTGCAACATCATAATTTGGGTGAATTAGTACTTGACATCAAGTGATCTACAATACTGGTAAATTATCTTCTACATGAAAATCAGACTTTCATCAGTTTCAAACCTCATTACTAATTATTCACATTACTAGAGATTCATATAATTTTATAGTCAAATTTACCTAATTTCTTCATGAAGGACATTACACCCAGAGCACTTAAAGTCAATAAAAAATTCAGTCCTATAGCTAAGCAGGGAGAAGTAAAACTCATCGTCCTGACTTCTAGTATGGAGAATATGAAATAATAGATTTTACTGAGAAATTTCCAATACCACTTATTTCAATCTCTTCAGAGCTACCAATAAGAAAACCACTAATAGAGACATGGGGGCGCATGGTTAGAAGAAAACACAAGTGGGTACTTGCCATTTAAGTGTACTAATAAAAACAGTTCCTTCTAGTCACTTTACAATTCAAGCAAACAGATTTTAAAAATTAGAATCTGTGTTATTATGGAGACTTCAATCTTATAAAGATAACAATAATATGGATTAAATTTGGAACAGTTCTCAATTTTTTTATGTATGCCATTATATTTTTAGAAGTTGAAAAATCTTGCAAATATTTCATTTCTGTTTTGTTTCTTATTTTTAAATTTAAAAAAAATCAAATCAAGAACACTGGTCAAAAGTTTTCTTCAGTAGAATGATTTTTAGACAAGGTTATATAAAATTCCAACAGAGCTGGTGAATGTCTGACTGATTAGGGGAAAATGACTTGGCATGTTTTGTAGTAAGACATTTTAGTATAAAAAATGAGTATATTTCTCTTTTTATGTCATATTTCGTTGGGGTTAATTGATTTCCTTCAATAGAAGTATATGGTGTTTAGATAATAAAGGTTTTTGAAAAGTTCTTGCTTAATTATAGTACTTCATAAAGACATGTGCAAGCTCAGGGCTGGTTATGTGCACAGGAAAGATACCAGAGGGCCCTGTACCTTTAGTTGATTTTCAGGTTAGGCATGAGATGGATATAAACAGAATGGCAAAATTGTAAACTATCAGCTGAGTGTAGAAGGTCAGCCAAAATACAAAGTCATAGTCTAGATCATTTGCTAGTTATTATTTTTGTTTCACTTAAGGGCATGCAGTTATTGTAACAGCAATATCAGTGATGACACACAGCCAAGTACACATGTTTTACACAATCAATTTAGAAAAAAAAATCATTGATAGAAAGAAAAGAAAAAAAAAGAAATTAAACAACAATAGCAATCATAAAAAAAAATCTTGGGGTTGGAGGGAAAGGAATAACAATCTGTATCAGTATCCAGAATTGACCCAATATAATATATAAAGTGATTCATTGAAAACTTGATTCACACATCTAAAGTTTTCCCATGCTTACCTTTCCATAAACTAATTAAACCAATATTATTTGATCTACTAATTCTGCAGATTTTATGTATTTACAATATTGTACTTTCTTCCCCACAGTAAGAAAATGAGCAAAATTTTCCTATATTTATATATTTTAGAATCACTATATACTTGAATAAATGGAAAAAAATAAGGGTTATTTCCTGATATGAAGAGGTTACTGTGGACTATTTAACATTCTCAGTAAGTGGTTTACAAAAAAGTATTTACAAAACACCATTTATTTGTCCACTTGTTCATGTTTTCACTGAAATAACATTGGTCACCAATCACAGCTCAGACCCTATTTGAAGCAATGTTATAACATCAGAAGAGGAAAAGATTAAATTTAAAAATCTCTGGAGCTTACTTTCTGATGCAGGAAATATAAAATATAAATGATAAATATAGACCATAAATCATATAGCATATAATGATTATTCTAATATTTTAAAATGCAAATTAGAGAAAAAATGATAAGAAAGTCAGTTGTGGATAGTTATGAATTTGTGAGATTTGAAGAAACAGAAGGGACCACCTTTGAAAAACCACAATATAAAGAGCAACATAATAAGAAAGAGGCTCCTGAGGGATAACATGCCCTGTTTACTTGTAGAGAATAGCTAAAAAGTACTTTATGAATAAAAATGAAAATAAAATGTTTAAACCTCTAACTATCATGAGACTTAAGAACACAGAGGTTGTTAGTGAGCATAATAATGGCTGAACACTGATAATTCCATAACTCTTAAGTATTAGAGTGGATTCAGGGTAAAATAAGAAGTGATATGTTTAAGATAACAATTATTTCAGCAACTTTGGCTACAAAGATAAAATAGAATGAATTGAAAACAGGGGGACTTTAACAGCATGTTCATATGCTAGTAGGAATAATCCCTCGGAGAAATAGAAAAATTGATGACCTAGAAGAAAGAACGAACAATGTTGGAGACTACCTTTTAATTGCAAAGAGGGGTGTAAAGTGAGCTCTTTTATACATAGATGCAGAGTTTCTGGAAATACAATCCACAGGATTGAATTTATACTTGAAATAGATGAGAGAGCTGGGAAACAGTTAAATTGTGACTTTATATATAAATGACCATTACTTTACTGCACTGTACTATTCCCCTCTTACCTAAACTGCATATGTCCCATTTTCTTGTTTGTTTGTTTATTTTGTCCTGATTTAAAGGATATCTCAATTATCCTGACCATGTTTGGGTAAAGACTTTCACACTCACAAATAATCAAGTTATTTTTCAAACCAGCTACCATTCCATTACAAGCTTGCTCAGATATGTGTAATTGTCTGAAAGAGGTCTTTTTCAATAACTATCTCACTGTATAAATAAGGATCCAAACAGGAGCTTTGTTTTGTACTATTTTTTTTCTGTAGCTATCATCTATGACTAACCACTACTTTTCTTTTTTATGCTACAACACTTTCCTCTAAATTATTGCACATTCTACATTTGAACATTTGCTTTTTCCTTCATTTCTGTAAATGTGTCTTGAAAATTAGTAATTATAGAGTTTTAATTCCTTTTTATTATTTTAAAAAAGAATGTATCATATGTAGTGCTATGGTTGAGATATAGTTTGCCTGTGTGCCTGCCAAATGTTCATATATTGAAATTTGTCACTATTGTGAGGAATTATGATGGTGGAAATTTAATCTGACTTTGGAGTTTAAAGGCTTAATATCAGTTAAGGTTGTCTGAGTAGAACTCCCATAGTTGAATCCCACTGGTATTATCATAACAGGGAGAGACACTGGAAAAGAAACACATATTCCCTCCCTATCTATTGCCATGTATTTCTCTGAGCTATCTGGGGATAGGGTCAGCTGTAAGATCATCCCCATATGGAGTCCCTTGACCTTGAATCTGTAGAACCATGAGTCAAATATAAAGCTCTTTATTTTCAGATTCACCAAGTTTGTGATATTGCATTATTGGCAACAAAAGGGGGACTTGGTAGGTGTAGTATAGTAAACTTTCTATGGCATCATATCAAGAAGCCTTTAAGGTAGTTGTTTCATTTTTTATAAATCAGCAAGTGTTACAATCATTTCCTTATGAATAACATTCTTCATGAGTATTTATCTATTTATAACAACTTTCATTGCAAATTGGTGTCTTGAATCCAATAATTTATTAGATGATACAAAGTAAGGATAAATTATTCTTTTATATTTATTAACTGGGGATACACTATAAAATATTTTATTTTATTTATTTTTGGTAGTGGGGAGTGGGGATTACACCTGGACCACGTTACCACTGAGCCATGTCTCCAGTCCTTTCATTTTTTATTTTGAGACTGTTTCATTAAGTTGCTTAGGGCCTAGATAAGTTGTCAAAGTCAGCCTCGAATTTGCAATCTTTCTGCCTTACTTTCCCTAGTTTCTGGGATTATATGCATAAACTACTGGGCCCAGCTTCTTTCATATTTTGTTTAATTAATCCAAGTTATATTGCAGACAGGCAAGTTAGAAGTGCATAATTATTTTTCTTGACCTATTTTATATTAGTTAGATGATTTCTTGTCAATACCCATCTTGATGAATGTGGGAAATATTTGTTATTTTATAAATATCAGCATTCATTTCAGCAAAAATATATCTGAAAAATGTTCATATTGTATAATCAACTGGAGTCATGACTTTGTTTGATCCTCATTTTGTCCTTTGTGTGGGACACTGGGGACACTTCCAAATCCGCTTCTATGTAACTCTGATATAATCCAGTTTTTGAAAATTTATTTTGTTTTTGAGGATACCTGGATACCTATGGGTTTTTGTTGTTATTGTTGTTTGTTTGTTTGTTTTTTAATTGGTGATAGATTCATCTTCACAAAGGAAATAGTAGTAAGGTGACTTTGCAAAGGGCATGTACAATGAGAATTTTTTGTATCCATGGCTGTGGACAATGAGTAGACAAGCAGACTGTTTGATGATTACTTCTGCTGAAATAATGTCAGCCAGTAGTCAGGTACATTTAGAGGCAATTGCCCATGCGTACTGGAGCCAGGGGCAAGAGTTGCTGCCCTTTTTAAATGATTCTTCTAGGTTTTTCAAAATATGCCTTACAGAGAAACTAACAAGGAACTAGCCAAAATCACCAAGTCATTCCACTCACTTGTTTTAGGTGTTCAAGAGTGAATTTAGCTCATTAAAATAATAAATGCTTTGCTCAGATTCAACCTCTTTACTAGACTGCTTTCATTTTTTGTACTGGGGGTTGATCCCAAAGCCTCCCACGTGTAGCCAAATACTCCACCACTCAGCTACATCCCCAGTCCTTATTATTATTGTTTGCATTTTAAGACAGGGTCTTGGGAAATTTCCCAGGCTGGCTTTAAACTTGTGATCCTTGTGTCTCAGCTTTCTGAGTAAGTGCAATCACAGCATGCACCCCTATGCCTGATTCATTTGTACATTATTTGAAAAATAGAATGCATGACTGCAAACTGAGGATGCTCAAGAATGTGCCTGCATCTATATGTGATGAGTGTTTCTTATATAACTACCTTTAAGTATCTCTAATAAAAAGTCTGTTGCTTTCTCTATTCTGGCTGGCACTGCTTTGAGTATTATCTCCAGTGTGCTCCTCACTTGATACAAGTAAACACACTTCTCCCTTCTTTTATCTACAGGTCACACTAATCAGCTTTGCACTCACCAAGGGGTAGACCATGGGCTCCAGTTACAATGCAAGCCCTGATGTGAGATGATGGGTGTTACTTATACCAGATGTCAGTAAGGATTTAACTAAATCTAAACATATTGCTCCATTTTGATTATTTGGATCTGTCAAAGGACAAAATTACAACCATTTAGTTTAATAATCTTAATTGGCTTTATTGTCAATTTTATAATCCAGCAATGCTTTCTTCCATGAAACAGAATAAGTGTGCAATTGAACTGAATAGAGGATGTTGGTTGTAATGATAGATAGAGCTGAAAAACGAAGAAACAACAATAAAAATATATGTAAAGAAAATTGGTAGTTTTGAAATTATTTTCCTTGTCAGGCAGGGACATGGAGACAAAGCTAGACAAGTAACTGTTGAGTCAATGTTAGATTAGGTCAAGTTAACTTTTTTTGTGCAAGGATTAAGGCAGAGGGAAGGAACTTCATTATTATGTGAAGTGAAAGTGGTTTGTTGGGAAAATTTGGCTGTTATCTTTCTAGTACTGATTTTTCAGTAAGTCAGATAAACAGCTTAGTTTCATCTTGTCGATGTGGAACTTCAGCACGAGTGATTCCATTTTAATATTCAGTCTGGTCTGCTGGGGACCAGTGTGGGAACTTAGTCCAAAACAATGGCTCCATGTGAATTGTATTCATCAGGACTCATTGTGATGGGTTATCAAAGGGGGCGGGGGGATGAAGAGCAAGAGAGAGAATTTTTAAATTTACTTTTACTACAAAAGCAAGAAAATTTGGTCAATGTTCTTGTGTGGTTGACATGCCCAAAATAGTTCTTATAAACAGATTCAAGAAAGTAATTAAATTACAATTTAGGGGTTAATTCAAACAAAGGTTTTCAGCTCTTTGACCTTTTCCCCCCTCCCTCTGTTATCTTATATATATATAGTTATTTAATAGTTATTATTTTAATCAGTCTTGACTGAAAAACTCGTATGCAAGGATCAACTGTCAAACTCAAAACTGAAAGAAGGAAAAGGAAGAGGAGGAGGAGGAAGAAGAGGAAGGAAGAGGAGGAGGAAGGTGACTATTTCCCTTTAGAGTGTCCTACAGAGGGGCACAGGCAGTGTTAATGGTTGGCTTCATGGATGACAAGTGGCCACTGACACCATTACCTCAACGTCATTCATGACTGACAGATACTATTCAGACAACTCCCAATTGTATGGGCCTCCCCAAGATGTGTCCTGTATGCCGGGATCTTTCTTTCATCCCTGTTGTTCACTGTGTCACATGATAGACATCTGAGAAAGTCTATGTGTTGATTTCTGAAACTCTAAATCTGATGCATGCTCTGTTTATTGAGCATCATCTGTAACTCTCTTGACCTCAAGCTCAGGGATCTAATATCTGTTAAGTAAAAGTCATAGAATCTTTGTTTCCTAGTTTTTGTAATTTTGTGTACATGTATGTACACATATTCCAGTTATTCCCTAGAAGAATGGGCCCCTTCCAGATCTCCCTAAGCACCCAAGTAACTATCAAACACCAGGGTCCAACACCCCAGGCTCATTTAAATAAAATTAAAACTGTTCCTCTTGTGGTTTTGCAGAACCACATGATAATACAGAGAAGAGAAGAAAAAAAAACTTCTATTTGTGTGAGCCACTAGGGGATCTTCTAGTTCTGTTCAAAGAAATACAAACCAAAACAACTATTTAAAATAAATTCCCCTGTGCACTAGATACCAGGAATCTTGCTCCTTTTCACTCTTCTGGGAAATTTTCTTTGTATTATTAGATTACTCTACTCCATTAGTAACCAGTCTGATCTGCTTTCTCCTGCAACCCTACTCCTTTCATTCCTCACATTCCTGATTAATAGATAGATAGATTGATTGATTGATTTTGATACTGAGGGTTAAACTCAAGGCACTTGACTACTGAGATATATTTCCAGACTATTTTATTTTTATTTTTTACTTTGAGACAGGGTCTTGCTATGTTTCTAAAGCTGGCCTTGAACTTGTGTTCCTCCTGCCCTAGACATCTGAGTTGCTGGGATCACAGGCATGCACCTCTATGCCTGTCTAACATCCTGTTAAGTCATTGTACAGCAATGCATAGAATAATAATAATACTATTATTAGATAGCTTGCTTGTCTAATCTAACTGGGCTTTTATCACTATTAGTACTTTAATTTCTATATTCCTTCTACTATTTAGACCTTACTGTTTCCATTTTCTTTTTCTTTCTTTCTTTAATTTTTTTTTTGTACCAGAAACTGAAGTCAGGAGTGCTAACCACTAAGCAACATCACCAACATTTTTATTTATAATTTTGAGATGGGGTCTTGATAAATTTCTTAGGGTCTTGCTAAGTTGCTGAGGCTGGCATTGAACTTAAGATCCTCCTGCTTCAGCCTCCTGAGTTACTGGGATTACCAGCATGCACCACTGTGATTAGCCAGCCTTTATATTATTAATCTTCTAATAAAATTTGGATCTTCTAGAATACAACAATCCCATGTTAAGCTAATGGCAACACAAGGATTACAACCTATCCCAACATTCGAGGCATTTTTCTTTGTCCCTAGTAAATCAGGAAGGTAGAGTCTTTAGATCTCTAGGAAGGCAGAGACATTGCCCCTTGTCAGTTTGAAACAGTTCTTGAAGATGGATCATGGATCTTCACCCACCCTTAAGAAAAAGGAACCAAAGTCTCTGGGATGGGGAATGAGGTAAGATAGAAATACTAAAGAGATATATATATATATATATATATATATATAAAACAAAACAAACAAAGGAAAAGGGTTTATTTTGGCTATAAATCTAAAAACACCTCCGCAAACAGACTTAGTTACTAGACTTGTTTTTCCTGTAGGCCTGTCACTCCAAATTTCTGAGAAATCTAAAAATCAGAATTATATTTACTCATATATAAATAGTATCTTGTACACTGTATTTTCAATTTGATAAAGCAGAGGGGGATTTACCTCACCATATTCTGTACTCTCCTTTCACAAAGTTTCCTTTAAAGAAAAGCCTAGCACCACCAAAGCTCTTCTTATTGTCCATATAGCCCATGTCCCACTTTGAGAATGTGTATCTCCCCATTTCTCCAAGTTTCATTTTCTAATAAAGCTCTTCCTCTGTAATGAAACCTGGTGTGTCTTTAAGTTATTTTATGTCAAGAGCCCGGAGGTTCAAGTAGAGGTCTGCTCTGATTCTCAAGAGACCTCCTTAAACTTCCTTATGGTGACACCATCATAAATGTCAATTGCAGAAGTCACAGAAAGGGGATAAGTGGTGGCTTCAGGGTCAGAGTTACTTCATAAAACAAGTCTAGAATAGCAGAGATGCTGGTCATGAGAAGGTCTCAAACAGAAAACAAATGGATGATGGAGACACTAGATATCAGTTTTTATCTCAGGACCACATTCAGCAGTAAAAATTGAGATCTGTATTCTTATGCAATAAAAACCCTGAAATTAATTTAGTTACTTTATAAATTGTTGCTATCCTCCACCTTCAAAATTCAATTATCAGATTGATTTTACCTAACCAGGACATCGTTAAATCTCAATTCAGCCAAATGATGGAAACTACCAGGCAGTGGTAGTGAGGGTCCATGCACTGGGTGCTGACACCACTTCACAGCTGCCAGTACATGTATTTTTTCACAGGGGACATAATCTGACCTTCAGCTTGTCATCCATGCTGTAGAGCAGGAACTATAAGGAATATATTTGTTTAATAAAAAGTATTGACTGATCTTTGTTCTCATTCTTTAAGTGAGGCAAATCTGAGAAAGTAAGGTGCCTGTCATTGTTATAGATGCCCATTCTTACTCTACACGTATGCACAAGCGTGCACACACACATGCATGCACTTTCATAAACTTTTCCTCTGGGAAATTCAACAGGCTTTCACAAGAAGCATCCAGGAGAATCTAAGGAAAATTACCCCATAATTCTGATAGTGAAATGGAAAGAGTATTCATTATGCATTCCTCTCAGGGCCTTCTCCATTAAGGGACAACAGCTTTAGTCTAAGAAGAACCTAACAAGAGGCCAAAGGTGAATCTTATCTCTTATAAGAGAAGGAAATACCATCCAGTTGCATTTCCAGGCCAATTCCACCCCCCCCCCCCCCCC
>NW_026000019.1:6278212-6344058 GCF_001458135.2 Marmota marmota marmota
CCCCCCCACCGTTTACCTAAGGAGAAAAGTAGAAGGAAATAGAAAGAAAATATATAATATACAGGTGAGAAGGCTATGAAAACATGACAATATACATTGTATTTGGAGATCTGAAATACACAATCTTCTGTTTATATACTCACAGATCCAACTAATCAGATATCAGAATTCATTAAAAATTAATTACTTCTGTACTGAGCATAGGCAGACTTTTTGTCTTGTCCGTAATCTCTAAACAATACAGTGTAAAACTTTTTAAATGGTGTTTATGTTATATTAGGTATTACATGGAGTCTACAGATTAGTAAATGTATACAAGAGAGTATGTGTGGGATATATGCTCATATTATGCCAATTTATAGTAGCAACTTGAATGTCCACTGATTTTGATATTTGAAGGGTTTCTGGAACTAAATCTCTATGAATACCCAGGGATGACGGCACTAGGCCCTCTGCAGATAATAAAGGCATTAGAAGATAAAGGAGTGAAAGCTGAACCTCTGAACGTTAAACAGAAACACTTAGGAAGGCCCACCATAAGACTGAGAACTAACAGATTAGAGAATTTTCCTATTCCCTTACTTCCAATTGCCATTCTGATAACCTAGAGCTTCTAGAGACAGACTGTTCCAGAAGAGGACCACAGAGGGAAATGCCAGAGCCAAGGTAAAGTGTAATCAGTAGGGAACTTGGAAGTTACTGGCCCCAAAGATACAGTAGGCCTTTTAAAAAGCCTAAAACAACTCCAGTTCCCAGTTTTGTATAGAAGGCGCTTAGGAGTCTCAGTTCATCCTAAAAATGCAAGAGTTGAAAAATATGGGAAAATCAACAATTCTTCTTGGATCCACAAGAGAGGAAAAGTAAAGAACAAAACTTAGTCTCCCATGATTGTAGAGATAGACAAACAAAAATAGAGTCATCGCTAGACAGAAAAGAGAGTTAAGAAGTGAAACCACCCTGGGAACCGCCAGCACAGAACAACCCTTAACTGTAATTGAAGAATTCCTGGAGGCTCTCTGCAGACAAGTCTGAGAGTTAGAAATCCCCCATCATATTGATGGGGATTATAAAATATTGTGTGAATTACTTCCAGGAACTCAACCAAGTTCCCATAGTAATGTCAGGAAAAAAAAAATGCCCTTGTGAAGTTCAGAATCCAGAAGCACAGATTCACTAAAAGACTGAAATCAAAATCATCAGTACACAGAATGCTTCTCCTCCTCTGAACCTTACATTATTAATACCCTAGCACAGTTTTTTCTTTTACTAGTACAGATGGTCCTGGACTTCAGATGAGGTTACATCTGGATAAGCCCATCATAAGTTGAAAATTTTTTAAGTTAAAAAATGCATTTAATGCAACTAGTTTGTCAAACTTTATAGCTTAGCAACCCAGGACACTGGAGCACTAGGTGCAAATACTCCTTATCATGTGGCTTACTGGGGCTTCAGTTCACTGACACTGCCCACCATCATAGATCACACCCCATGTCACTAGCCCAGGAAAAGATCAAAATTCAAAGTTCAGAGTATGAATTCTACCTAATGTGTATTGCCATTAAGAAAAAGTCACAAGATATACCAAAAGAAGAAAGAAAGAATAATAGAGTAAGAATGAGAACAAGACATGAAAGGTGATGAAATTAATGGACAGGTAGGGATTTAGAACATTCATGACTAATATGTAAAGGAATCAAACGGACCAATTAGACAGTAAGAAAGATACAGATGGATAATGTATGTAAAAGTATGGACATCCTAAAATTAAAAGCTCCAAAATATTCTAGAGACAAAAAAAAAAAAATCCTGTAACAGAAATGAATAAGACCTTTGCTTGGTTCATTGATAAACTGTACATAACCGAGAAAAAAATATGAGCTTGAGGATGTCTCAGTGGAAACTTTCAAAACTGAAAAGCACTCTGTGACAACCACAACAGTGTAACATGCCTGTAGTCAGAATATTGAAAGATAAGAAAGAAAGAAAGAAAGAAAGAAAGAAAGAAAGGAAGAAAGAAGCACATCAAATTTGAAGAAATAATAGTAAAATATATTTTTTAAAATATTGACAACAAGCCACAAATACAAGAAAACCAAGCAAACTAAATAAAAGGGGTGTGTGTGATGGGGAGGACAGCCATAACTAGGCATATCATACTGAAACAATAAAAAAGTAAACACAAGGAGTAAATAAGAAGAATACTGCTAGAAGGGAGATGGAGGCACTTACTTCTACTGGAAAAATAAAAATAAATACATAAAATTTCTCATCAGAAATCAAGCAAACAAGAATAGAGTGGAGTAAACATCTTTCACATGTTAAAAAAAATCCTCCTAGCCAACTGGAATTTTATAGACAGAGAAAATATAATTTGCAAGCAAAGGAGATGTCAATGTACAATACTGACTCTACTTTAAAGGAAAAAAAATAAGCTTATTGTGAACCAAATATGAGAAACCATCACCTATCTAGAATGTGTATTCAAGTTACCTAACCTGAATGACATGTTCCGCTCTGGAAGAGGTTACTTGAACGTTTATAGTCTCAGAACTACAACAACAACAAAAAAATCATGAATCAAAATATTTACAAATGACATTTATGAGAGCATCAAAAACTCAAGGCTCTAGCAAAGTATACAATTCTTACCTGTAGGTTTCAGCTGTTATCTTACAGAATTCTTAGCCTTAAAATTGGTAGAGGCTAGAGGTCTGCAATTTTTGCCTGCAGACCAGGGGTAATTAAAGTAGAAATTAGCAACACAAATATATCTGGAAAACCCCAACCCAACTTGAAATTGAATAGTGAGTGTACTTCTCAAAAGTCTGTGGGTCAAAGAGGAAGTTTCAAAGGAAATAATGAAGAGACTCTGAGCTAAATTAGAAAGAAAATAAAACCAAAATTTATGGGAGGAAGCCAAAGCAGTAGTTATTAGAAAATGTTTAACATTAACTGTATGCATTGATGTTATAAAAAACAAAATGTTTTAATGAAAACAAAAGTCAAATTACAGTGTTGTAGAAAGCTTGGGGTTGAGGAGAAAAACATGAACAGATAGAGCAGAGAGATTTTTTAGGGTACTGCGAATACATTGTAATGGATCCATGCCATTATACATTTGCCTAGACCTATGCACAACAGCAAGAATTAAATATAGTATAAACTACATTCTTTATCTCATTAGTCTGTGTGAACATAGGTCTTTCAATTATCAGGAATTTATCTCTCTGACAAAAGATATTGCTAATGGATAAGGCTATGCATGTATGGGATTAGGGTATATGGAAAATATTTGTGCTATACTTTCTCAATTTTTTCTGTGAACCTAAAACTACTCCAAAAATATAGTCTATAAAATATATTATATCTGTGTGCATATATATGCATACACATAATATACATATATATTTATATGTATGTATATAGATAGATAATTGATAAATTAAAATCCACTTTGAGGAAATGAAAGAAAGAAAACTAAATTTGGAACTAGAAAAAATTTCAATAATCAAATATGGTAGATATCAATAGAATTGAATCAGGAAAACAATAGAGAAAATAAACAGTATTAAAAGCTGAGAATTAGACAGGATAAATACAATTGCCATACCTCAAACCAAGATATCCAAGAAAAAAAGAAAGAACACAAATTACCAATGTTATAGATGGAAACAATTGTTTACTTATCCTTAGACATCAAAAATATACTAAAGCAACATTATCAACAACTCTATATATTTTAGAATTTATAGCATGTGGAATGAAAAAAATTAAAAGATGCAGACTAATATAACATTTAAGAAAAAACATATAATCTGAACAGATATATTGATAAAGATATTGAACTAGTTGTTTAAAAATTCTCCAAAAGGAAAGCACTTTGTGTAGATGATTGAAATCTACAAAATGTTTGTGAAAGAAATAACAATTCTTCATTGTACTTTCTAGAAAATAGAGAAATTGGACATAAATATTACATAATTTAAGAGGTCAACATTACCATAAGACTTACATCTGATAAATATAATAAAGGAAGGAAAATTAGATATTAATATCTCATTAATTAGCTATAATAAGAAACTGAAATATGAGCAAACTCATATTTCACTTATAGAATGCAAAGCTGAGTCAACACTAAAAAAAAACAATCAATGCCAACATACCAAATTTTAAAAACAGGATCAAGTCAATAATTCAGTAAAAGCATTTGAAAAAAAATAACATCTGTTTTTTCCTGATAAAAATTATCATGAAATAAGAAATAGACAGGAAGGTAATAAGCAATCTGTGACTTGTCCTGCCAAGTTTCCTCTGGGAAGCTAATCTTGATGTCCAGGATAAATGTCCCTGCATTATATTCCCACAGCATTCAGCATTTTCACTATGGTGTCATGCTATTAAGGGATTACTACTTCAGTATCACTTTTGCTCCTAATTAAAATGTAATCCCAAGGCAATCTGGGACTGAGTTTACATATTCAGCACTTAGTAGAGAGTCCCCTCATAAAGACTTCAAGTTTAAATGGATTAAAAGTTAATTTCAAATATCATTTGTTTAGCTATTTCCATCAAAATATTAAGAAGAAACTATAAATTTTAGCAAACTGAAAAAGATTTATAAAAAATATAATATATTGAAGAATAGTTAAAATTTTAAATAGATTTAAGTTGTGGAATGTATTTGAGGTGGAACACATATCATCAGCAAAGGTGGAAATAGTTGGGAACTAGTTTTCCTTAATGCTTATGAAACTACTCATCTATCTCTGAATGAGTGTCCTGAAGTTAGATATAAAACTGCATATATTTGTTTTCCAAAGATGTTAAAGATTACTCTCTTGTAATAACCTGTTTTCACTTCCTTTGCTTTCTCTGAAAAAGTAAGGTGCAAAAACAGAACAGCCTTCTCCTGTAATATAGACTATTCACTAAAGATCATTAGCCACAAGGGCTGCATTCATTTAGTCCATGTCCATGAATATTATTAAGTACTGGGTTCAAAAATTATTATATTCACATTAGTAAATTACATGCATTTGGTAAAATATGTTTGCACAAAAATGCCTGACTGGCATTTATATCAATGTTATCTTTTCTATCTTTATACTGCATTTAATTCATCATATTCCTCATTTAATCTTTATATGTTATGGAATATTATATATTCCTCTTAGCTGAAAGAATGCCAGATTCTAAAAATGTTGAAGCTATTGAGCCAAGGGAACTTACTGGTGATGCAATAGCGGAATAAACAGTCTTAGAGAACAAAATTTCACGTATAACATTAGTTAATTGTGATCTAGAAGCATGCTTGGACATATTTCTTTATTTATTTGGGTACTGGGAATCAAACCTAAGGACATTTTAACACTGAGCTATATCTCTAGGCCTATTTATTTATTTTAGAGAGTCCCACTAAGTTACAGAGGCTGGGCTCACACTTTCAATCCTCCTGTCTCAGTCTCCTAGTTGCTGCTATTATAGTCATGCACTTACACGTCTAATACTTTTGCCACCAAATTATGAATCTGCTTGACTTCATTATTTATTCTGTTTTTAATTTTAATATAGATGAAGTCATGCAGATATTATAATTGACTATATTATATATGAGGTAAAATACCTTCATTGTTTAGCTCACTTTTGAAAATCTTACACTATTTGTTTTATTCCTGAGGTATAGAAATGCTAAATGGCACTTGTTATGCTAAACAGTGCTAACATAGAGTTGTACAAGATTTTTATTTATCTTAACAGAAGAATTTTGCAGTCTTTTGTAGAATAGAGAATAACAATTACAATACAGTGCTTTGTTTGTCTATGTAAAGGTGATTAGTTCAGGTTTGTCTGAGACAGTTTCTTTATTGACCTGGATGGTGAGCACATCCATCTGTTCACATTATTATAACTGGGTCATTTGTATACCATTTATGTACTGGTTAGACTCAGGTAGAAGAGCTTTTATATGTCATACTTAAAATAAGTCCACATAATAAAGTAAGGTGTTACTTAACAGGCAAAGGGATATGGATTATTGTCAAAATATCACATGGTATATCAATTGTATTTTCAAAGGTATTGATTAGTGTTTTCTAATTTAAGATTTTCTGTACTTCTCACAAGTATTTCTCCCCTTCTGTAAGTTATGTCTTCCCTTTAGGGATTGGTTTCTTTGCTGTTGCAAATCATTTTAGTTTAACATAACTTTCCTTTTTTTTTTTTCATTTGCTTCTTGTATTTTGGGCTTCTGTACAGAATATCATAGACTATACCAATATCTTGAACTGTTCCTCTGTGTGGATTTCTAGTACTTTCATAGTGCCAGGTCTTATATTAAGGTCTTTGGTCCATTTTGATGTTCTTTTTTTGTTTGTTTGTTGTACAAGGTGAGAAATGAGGTCAAGCTTTTATCTTCTGCATGTGGTTATCCAGTTTTCCCAGAACCATTTATGGAAGAGGCTGTCCTTTCTCCAGTACATATTTTGATATCTTTTCCAAGATGGAGTTGGCAGTAGATGTATGCATAATTTCTGGGTTCTCTGTTTTATTCTATCAGTCTATATATAGTCTATTTTTATATCAAAACCACTCAAGTTTTGTTCCTTTGTATCTATAGAATGTTTTGAGATCAAGTATTGTAATGACTCCACTTTTGCTCTTTTTGCTCAAAGTTCCATCAGCTATTCAAAGCTATTAATTGCTTCCATATGAATTTTAGGATTTTTTTTTCCTAGCCCTGTGAAGAATGTCATTGCTATGCTTATGGGGATTATATGGATTAAGATGTAGTAATAAAAATAATACATAAAGGAAAAAAATGGATGTAATGTGAGTACTTTTCTCAGATTAATTTTTAAATGAGTAGATGAGTAACATAGTTATTAATGTAGAGCTGGTCTTTATGTAAAATTCATTCTAAAATTTAAATCTCACTGGCCTAGGCATATCGGCTGTCTGTTTCAATTTAACAAATTACTATAAAATTAACAGATGAAAAATAGTACCATTTATTATCTCATAGATCATAAGTCATAAGTCCAGTATGGCACACCTGAATGATTTGCTTAGAATCTCTTAAGACCAAAGTATTAGCGTTGGACTGAGCTCTCACTTTGGGTCTCAAAAGATGAATTTATTTCTAAATTAATTCAGGCATTGGCTGAATTTAGTCCCCCTTTTATTGCTGGCTGTTACCCAAGGTTGTGTTCTGCTCCTGTAAGTCACCTGCCCTTCTTCCTATGCTGCATTTTTCCACTTTTAAGCTAAGCAAAGTACCTCAAGTCCACTCTTTTTACAGATCATTCTTTCCACTTCCTCTGCTTTCAGAATGCCTATGATGACATTTTGTCCACCAGGTTGATCCAAAATGATGTCCTTATTTTAAATCCAGGTGATTAGTAACCTTGATTGTATCTGGAAAATTCCTTTTGCATATAAATCAGTCATAGGCATAACAATACTAGGCAAAGTTTATGAGATGATAAACACAAAAAAATATGCTTCTCACAGAAGCATGTTAGCCTTTGGATGGAATATTGATCTTGAAATTGGATGATTTTGTTAGTAAAATGTGTTATTCTCAAGACATGGTTTTGTTTTGGTTTTCACAAGATATACAAGTTAAAATTCGATTGTTGGTGAAATCAGTATTATTTTAATATTCCAACGTTTTCCCCTAATCACAAGTGTACAATGAGAACTATATAGTCTTATCACTTCAAAAAATATTAGTGAGTATTATCTTTACAGTTGATATTTAAACTTTCAAAAATCAGAAAATTAGAGCCCTTAAAATATTGTATTTTATTTGAAAAATTTGACTACAAACATAAAAATATGTACATTGAGTTTCTCTAAGCCTTTTCTTGTATGTCAAAATGCAAAATATTTCCCCGTATAACATGATATGCATGTGGTCACAATATTATACAAATAATTTCTCTAAATAGATTTGTTATTGTGGATGTGTATTATAAATCACATCAGTCAAGCAAATAGTGTTACATTTGAATATTTTGTACTACTCTTTTGTACGTAGGATTTCAGTTTAATTGATCTATTATAAATCACTGCTCTACTGATTACACCAATTTACTCTTTTGTAGTAACAAATAGGCCCAGCTGAATGGCCCCTTTTAGGACACACTCATTGAAGCCTCTATTTTGTCGTCATTGTGTTCTCAATTTGAATCGTAACTTTTTTTTTCAATCTTATGGAAATGATTTCAAAGTTCTTAACATACAGAATATTGTATTATCACAAGAAATAATTTGCATGAAAAAATTCATTTGTTTTAATGGTGCAATTCTACTTTCATTGCTTAAGTAATCATCATTGCAATCTTATTGACCAAGATTTTCTTTGTTTCCCTTTAAAGACCCTTGGTCACTAGGAGTCATTCCCCATTCTCCCTTTCAACTGCCTTTTCAGTCTCAGGAAACCATAAATTAACTTTCTACCACCCTAAATTTGCCAACTAGGGACATTTCCTTCTAAATCAAAGCAAGCATACTTGGGCCTTTTGGCTCTTACATGTAGTGTTACATTTTGTAATATTTGTTGAATTCCATCCCTGTTATACTGTGCATCAGTCTTTCCTTTTCACTAGCAAAAGAAAGATTTCATTTCATGAACATATCAGATTCTGCTTATCCACTTGTCAAGAGATGGATATTTGCGTGATTTGCTATAAGGGATTATGGTGCAGTCATTCATGAACAAATCATGTGGACACAGGTTTTAACTTCTTTTGGAAATATATCTAGATTTTTTTTTCTTTTTTGGATCATATGATGCCTGCTTAGTATTTTCAGAATTGTTTAACTGTTACGCAAAATAACTGCACAGTTAAATACACTATTTTAATATAAGCAGTGAGAATTTCTCCACATCCTCATCAACATTTGCTTTTTTTCTGTATAGTTTTTTCTGGGGGGTACCAGGGTTTGAACTCAGGGGCCCTTGGCCACTAAGCCACATCCTCATCCCTATTTTGTATTTTATTTAGAGATAGGGTCTCACTGAGTTGCTTAGCACCTCAGTTTTGCTGAGGCTGGCTTTGAACTTGCTAACCTCCTGCCTCAGCCTCCTTGAACCAAAGGCATTACAGGTGCTGGCCATCGTGCCTGGATTCTGCATTGTTTTAAGATAGCCATTTATGAAAGTGGGATGTGGCATCATATTGTGATTTTGATTTGCTTTTACTATGTGGGAAAATACAGGGAATATATATTAGGTTTTTATTATCTATTTGTGGTAGTTACCATCCCATTACTTAAAATAAAATAAAACCTGAGATAATTTACTATTAAAGGAAAAATTTATTTTTTACTCACAGTTTTTGACAACAGCACCATTTATAGCACCAGGTTATAGCACCATTTATGTATTTTCTTTGAAGAAATATTTAGTCAGATATTTTACTGAATTCTTAGACTATTTTATTTTTGTTGTAGTTTTACGAATTCTTAAAATAGATTCTGGATACAAAACCTATGTTAGTCATATGAATTATAAACATTTTTTTTCTTTTATTGAGTTGTCCATTCATTTGTGTCTTTTTAAAAAATTATTTTCTTTATTTTTAATTTTATTGTCACATGATTTTTTGTGATGGAGTCTTGTTACTTTGCCCAGGTTAGATTCCAACTCCTGGGCTCAAGTGACCCCCACCTTAGCCTAATGAGTATCTGGAATTTCGTGCAAATATTACTGTATATAGAAATTTATAGTTTTAATTATAACATATAGGTCTTTGTTCATTTTTTTAAATATGTGTATAGTGTCAGATATCTGTGCATATATAATAAGAACTATATAATATCTTTTCCAAATAGAGTAAGTTTCAAGCCATTGTTTATTCAAATATTTAGTCTGCACCTTTGTTCTACCCTTATGGTATTCAAATTGCACATATGTTGGTACACATTATTTTGTCTCACATTTTTCTTAGAGTCTGTTCAGTTTATTTCATTCTATTACTTTATTCTTTCTGTTGTTTCACATAGTCTTGATCAATCTATTTTCCAGTTTTCTGATCTTTAAATTTATCAGCTCAAGTCTATTCTTGAGAGATCCTTTAGTGAATTTTTCATCTAGTGTAACTTCCATTCCCCACAACCTGAGAGATGAGATCTATTGATGTTCAGTGGATGCTAAATCCACTCAGAAGAGCACTTCTACCCCAGAGAGTTGGAAAAGTTGACTAGAAAGTAGTCACTTCACTGCAAAGACTCCTGGAATCATTTTTTATTACATAAAAGTTTTTGAGGGGAAAATTGTAACTTCTACTTTCACAGATTCTTAAAATTTTCCATTGACTTTGTGAAATAACTGTTTCTCAAGTTATTATAAGCCTTTTGTTCAATATCAAGAAACATTGCATAATTGTTTTTTAAAGTATGAAATGTTCATTACAAGTTTCTGTAGCAGAAGTTTTTCATAAATCTGGTTATACTTTTGTTTCTGACAGGGTAATTTAAAACACGGAATTCCTTGATGTTCATTATTCAGTTGATCCAATATTTACTTTATGAATAACTATCCAACTAACATTATTAATTTACATAACAAATACTCTAGAAATTTTAAACTTTGTATATGATGGTGAATATTTTGAGATTTTGAAATGTAAAGTTATTTAATTGTTCTCATTTCCTCAGAGATTGACTCTTGTGGTGATTTGGCTCTACATTAGCATGGAATGCTAGATTTTTACTCCTCAACATTTACAAAATACTATCTGGTATAAACAATAATTTCAAATATGTCTTTAAAATGTTTTTAATTATATAATTGCATAGATAATTTTAATCTAGTGGTAAGTGAATGACTAGTAGATTAAAGTCATTTAATTCTATAGTTTTTGTTCCTTCTGTATTTTTTTTTCCTTTTCCTGAGCTTTGGAGTTCTAATTGTATAGGAGTGCAATTCAGAGATCCTCAACTGCTACTGCAGCAGCGCAGGCATGGGTACATTGAATGCCATATCAGATTTGGAGACATTGAATCCAAGTGTTAGGATTTGGGTATGAGCTGTTCCCCCAAAAGCTCTTGGGTTAACATAGCAATATTCAAAAGTGAAATGATTATATAACTCAAATTTTAATCTGATCAACCCATCCTAATTTGAATTGGCTAAATGGATGGACAGGTGGAGCATGGCTAGAGGAGGTGGATCACTGGAAATATTTCCATGGGTATTATATCTTGCTCATTGGCACATTTCTCTTCCTCTTTCTCTCTTCCCTTTTTCTGTGTTTCATGGTCATTTGCCCTATATTGTTTTCCTCCACTATGCCCTTCTGCTATGATACTCTGAATCATCTTAGGTCCAGGGAAATGGAACTGACTCCATATGTACTGAAACTCTAAAACTTTGAGCCAAGTGAACTTTTCTTCATTTAGCTTCTTCTGGTCATGTGCTTTGGTCAAATCTATAAAAAGCTGACTAATATAGAAATGGAAACTGATAAGTTGTGTCATTGCTGTGACTAACAAGGATAAAAAGCATTTGGAACAGGTTTGTGTGAGGAGTTTAGAAAAGTTTGGAGATGCAATCTCAAAAAGCGTTAGAATTTTGTAAATGGATTTTAGTTAGTGATTCTGGTGGGAGATTAGACCATAATACAAATAAGAATGTGGACTGTAAAGACTGTGCTCATGAGAATTTTAGAGAAGAATGAGAATTCTGTTGGGAATTGGACCATAGGCCATTCATGGCATATTCTGGCAAAGAACTTGTTTATATATTTTTTTCCATCTCTTGATATTTTATGAAGAAGAATTTAAAGTGATGTGTTAATTGAGCCAATTTTAAGGTAGCACAGAATTCAGGCAGTGGCAGAAGTATTACTAGCAATTTTTAGCCAGGCTTATTATAAATAATCAGTAAGAGAAAGCAGAGCTGAAGGATTTTAAAATCTTTCAACATAACCAGAAAAGTGCATGTAAAATTGGGGTCAGGGCAGTTGTACTTGTACAGCATTTTGCACAGGATGATAGAAAAGATATCTTGAGGGAATCTCAGAAATTGGAAAAACCATATCCATCCCAGGTTTAACGGTATAAAGTAAAAATTCCTTTGAGGTGAGATTTTAGGAGCACTCCTCTCATACAGGGATTCCAAAAAGTTGTTTCAGTGCTGTGCTCAGGAATCCACATACTCAGTGGCTGCTTCAACAGCCACAGTCCCCAAAACTCAGCTACTGCTCAAGCTGGGGGCAGATCTTAGCACTATCCATGAAATGCGGGTTCTGTAGGAATTCAGGATGCTTGTGTTGGGGGGGGGTCATGGAGGTTTCTTCTGAGATTTCAAAGAAAGGTTTAGGCGGAAGGCAAAATGGGGCAGAGTCAGAATCCCTACCTGTTTCCCCTGAAAGAAAGATGCATGAGTCTGTGAGAAGAAAGCTAAAGCTGCACTGGAGACCCCGTGGCCTAAGAGACACCAGTAATGTGACCACTGCTGAGAAAACTTCCTGGCTGAGGGGAAGTCCAGACGAAGAGAAAGGCAATGAGAGCTTCAGTAGACAAGCTGAAAGGACATGGCTGATCAAGCTTTTTGGAGAATACACCTTTCTACCATGGGCACCATGTGCCAGATGTGGAGCTAAAAAGACTTGCTCACCCAGCTGGTTTTCCATCTTTGTTTGGGTCCTTTCCTTTTTTCATATGCTCCTACTTCTTCCTTTTAGAATGAGAATGTTTATTCCATTCAATATTGTGTATGTATAACTTGCTTCTGATTTTTTGGAGGGATATGATTATAACATTGTGTTTATTTTCCTACACTAAAATTTTCCTGTAGCTTCAATATATTTCCCTCAAAAAAAAATTTTTTTTAAGTTTAGAAACAGACCCAAGGCCTTTACTCTCCTTGTTTCCTCCCAGTTCAAAATGTTGGCATTTTTTAATGACCAGCATCTTTTGGATCCGCAGTTAGGCTCAACACATTCAATCCTTAACACAATTTTTTTTGTGTGTGTGCTTTTGCCTTCTTGCTGAACCTGGTTTGTCTGTACATCATAGCATTTCCTTCCTTGGATATACAGGCAATTTTTTCACTTGATATACTGAATCATTTTGTGACCCTGATGCTTGCCACAGTTTTACAGAAAGTCCTTTGGGTTTTAGCTATTTTGACCATTTTTTACAGTAGAAATATTTACACAATGAAAGCAGGTGATCCTGAAGGTACAGTTGTTTCCTCACCATACTCATGCCTAACAGGAAATGGAAAAAATGACCTGCTTTTGATTTTTACAGGGGTTCACAGCCAAGCATTTGTTTTGAGTCTTAGCTGAGACTTTAATTTTGAACAATACTGAAAATATTAAGACGGCGAACTCTTAGAGATGGACTAAATAAATGCCTTTTGCTTTGTGAGATTAACATGAACTCTTGGGGGCCACAGGCAAAATATTGTGGTTAGATTATGAGGTGTTCCTCTAAAACAACTGGGTCAATGCAGGGATATTCAGAGGTGAAATGATTGGAGTATGAGAGCTATAGTTTAATCAGTCCGTCCCAATTTGTACTAACTGGGTGATAACTATAGGCTGGTGGGACATGGATGGAGGAAATAAGTCACTGTCAGTGTGCTCTTAGGGATTATATGTTGTCTCTTGTCTCCTTTTCGTTTCTCTGTTTCACAGCCACTGTGACCTGAGGAGTTCTCTTCTACCATGTCCTTTTGCCACAATGTTGTGCCTCGCCATAAACATGGAATAATGAAGCTGGCTGGCCATGGACCAAACCTCTGAAATCATGAGCCAAAATAAAATTTTTCTCCCCTAAGATTTTCTGTTGATGTATTTTGGTCACAATGATAAAAGTTTACTAACATAACAAGGAACAAAACATTATTCATTAAAATGGGGGACATTCATTTATGTTGCTTAAAATTGCAGAGGAGATTTTAAAGTCTCCTTTAAAGAAAACAAACATTAACTATGAAAAAAGAATAAATTAGTTTGATGAAAAAATTTTGGGAAATTTCTAGGAAGTAGGAAGTATAACCTTGCACTCACATGAATCTCAGATTCTCCATATGTGTGAACATCACTTTAAAGATTGATTTAAGAAATGTGCTGTGCAAAGATAAATACATGCATATAGAATGTCAACTTATATATATATATATATATATATATATATATATATACACACACACACACACATATACATACATATATATTTAAATTGTTTGAGAGGATTATGATACAATTAGAATTATAGCATGTTTCAAATTAATGGGATAAAAGTTTACTATAACACGTTGATGAAATTAATTATACTTTCGGCTCTTAAAATTCTATATGGGAATAATAATAGTTACTTCATATCATTGGTTCTGGGGATTATTAAAGTACATAAAATGCAAAACAAATAATTCTCTGTCCCTCTTTATTGTCAAACTAATCCCTTATGAGACACACTCTTATTTTGAAGAGGAGGAAAATAATGTGTGGTCTTATATGCTGCATAGCTTTGAAGTGATGAGTCCAGTGATATTGATACCAATTCTTGGATGTTGTTGTCATCATATCCTAAATAGAAAATTGGTATTTCCTAATAATTAGAATATAGGTTTTGAAATATTGTTACATTCTTAATGTCACATCTGAACTATTAGAGGTTTTTTAATATGTTCAAACTTCAATTCTCTTATCAATATTATGAGAAACATATTATTCCTGAAATGTGAATAATCCCTGTAGATGTGATTTCTTCATTATAACACACTGTAAAATGTTAAATTATACAGTTGATTCAGAGTATCAAATGGAATATGATACAAATGTACTATTCATTGTCATATTTATGATATTTTGAATATATTTCAAAATTATAGGGTTTTAATTTAGTGAATTTGATTTTATATGCTCTTAAAATTTATAACTATATTTACATGCAAATGAATTCATATAAAAACATATAATTTTATTAAAAGTAATAGTGAAAATAAATATAGAAGCTAAAAATCTTAATTATATATGGCAAAAAAATTTCAAAACAGTGTATTTCTGCAAAAATATTCAGAATGATGTATAAAAATTATAGGTAAAATACAAATTAATTAATATATAAACATTTTAAATCAAAGATGATATTTAAAACATTATATTAAAACTATTTTAAATTTTTGTTTCTGATTTTATAAATCTATTTTATGTTTTAATTATTGTGTTTTGACTTAATATAAATAATGTGTAGTTAATACTGAAACACTTTCTTGCAATCATTGGTAATAATTTTCCAACTTAAATAATTTATCAAAATAATACACCAATTTGTGAGTAATTCAGAAACCATGGAATGAAGCTCCCATCAGTATAAACTTTGATATATGACATTATTAGTATGTGAAACTCTATATTCAAGAATGCATTCCATTTACGGAATTTGATAGAAGCATGTAGCAATTCAGTATACTGCATGTTATGTTCACAAAACTTCAGGATATTTAGAACTTGTTCTTTTTTGTTTCAAGATCACAGGAAAATCAATATGCAGAATTCCCCTGGGGTCTTAAAGAAGTTGGCTATAAAAATAGGAATTTAAAGTTTCCCAGTAGCATTGTACTGATAGAAGGTTCTGAATGCCCAATGAGAGAGATGCCATTTTTTGTGGGTGAGTGTGTATGGTGTGTGGGTTAATTATTCTCCATATCACTATGGCTTCTAAAGCATGAAGCCTAAGGTAGTAGCCTTCTTCCCTGAGCCTAAGTGGGCTACTAGATTTGACAGGCTATCATGTATTTTTCATTCTTGGATGCTGTTTCTAAGTAACAGAACAACATTTTTCTTAATGGGTGAAATGTGGTTTCTCACTGTGGTTTCCATTTTAATTTTCCTAAATACTAGTAATGTTAATATTTTCTCATTTTATTGACTACCTGTATATCCTTGGAGCTAAGTCTCTATAATTTCTATGCTCATTTTTTAATACCATTACTTTTTTGTTGATTTGTAGAAATTCTGTGTATATTCTGAATATCAACTCTCATTAGATATATCATTTGCAAATATGTTATCTCCTCTTGAGCTGCTTTTCACTCTATTGCTAAATTTTCTTTAACAAATAAAAGTTTTGTTTTGATCAATCTCACTTTTAATTTTGCTTAGCATTTCATAAGCTTACTTGATAACACAGAAAACAAAGGACTGTGATACACCATTTTCTAACCACCAGATTTGCTAAGCTGTAAGAAGTAAAAGGCTACTAGTTGACCCAGTTTTTGTACTACCTCTTATTACCAAACATTTTCCTTCACAGAAATTTATTTGTCTCACTATTTAAGTGCTATAGTAACTATAGTCCTTTCTAGAGACAGTATTACCATGCCAAATCCATTTTGGGTTTAACTTGTATGGTCTCTTTCCAAGATACTAATTTTTATTTATACTTTTTTTTCAGTAATGGGATGGAATTCAGAGCTTCTTGCATGCCAGGCAAGTGCTCTACCACTAACCAGCACACCCAGTCCTTTTTTCAAAGTGTGTTTTGAGACAGATTTACATTAAATTATCCAGGCCTCTAACCTTTGATCCTCCTGCCTCAGCTCCCAAGTAAATGGTATTACAATTGTGTACCACTGTGCCCAGCTTATTTAGATCTTTATAAGCAGCTTTCTCCATTTTTTCCTTAGAAAGTGCTTCCAAAAATAAAAAATTCAAGACTCAAAAACATGGATATGAGGGAGGTCATCTTATCTCATTTTTAATTGCTTTGTCTCAATAAATATCAATAATCAAAGTTATCTGAAGGCTTAAATCTCCACTGCTTATGAGGTTAAGCAACAACTGATAAGATGTTGACAGTAACAAGTCATTCTTTGACTAATGAGCTACACTAGGTTTTCCTGATGATGAAAATAATAAATAGATATGCCTATAATTAATTCTAGTAATGAAAATTATTAAACTCCAAATCAGCTATATTACAAGCACCAATACTTTTTGCCAAATGTAAACTTTCAGAATGTGGGGAATTATAATATTTTTCCACACTGGAGAAATTTTGACTGATTAATCATGTGTTTTGATTGGGAAAATGTGTCTTTCTAGCTTCTTCAAAATTTCAAAGACTCAAAATATTAGGTGAACTTAAATTAGTTATACTGTTCATAATTAAACATTCCACCTATTAATTTCTGTTCAGTTTCATAATATCTTAGGAACAGATTAGCCATTGGCAATAATTGTTACCTGAATTGATAGCCAATATTAAATAATGCCTTATGCATAAAAGTAAGGTCCTTGAGAAGCAATATTTTAACTGAATTTTCACTGTTCAAGAGTAGAAAAAAATCAATCCTCCTTTCTGAGTAGAACATAAGAATTCTTCTCAAGAAGTGCTTAATGTGACACACTCATATAATTAATGTTTTATGAAGGGAATTTCAGAGCAGACACTTGAGGCTATGCAGTTTTATTATCTCTGATATAATGCACCACATTCTCTGCTTATTAGTTTAGATTTGAGATCTTCTTGTAGTGCAGGATATTATCTGCAAGCAATAAACAGTTGTACACAGATTTCACGGAGGCAAAGTCTCCAGGATCAACTTCTTTCTTTTTTAGTTTTCATTGTATTTTATAAAGTCATGGTTGTTTTTGATGCTTCTCTCTCTCTCTCTTCTGAAGTCTGCCAGTCTAATACACATAACTTTCATCACACTTGGACCCTGTTTTTCCATTCACACAGCTACTTCCCTGATTCTGATCCTTATCAACTCACACTTAGATAACAGACTGACCCCTAAATTGAGACTCTGTCTTATGATGGTTGTATCTATGATTCATAATATCTACTATCTCCCTAATGTATCTATTTCCTCTATTCCAGAGAATGGTACAAAGCAATAGCAATGGCAATAGCAACAGCAAAATGTGTAGTTGTTTTCTTCTTAAAAGACCCTTAAGTACTTAAAACCCAAACATTCAGCAATCTGAAATCAATTTGTCTTTCAAGAATTATCTCCCATGCTATCAATAATCCTGTAGTCAGTAACTACCTCCAGCATGCTTCATTAATTCTAAGGATTTTCACTTATACAAATACTCATTCCGACACACTCAGAACACTCTTCTCTTATTGGACTTCTTAATGCTCTGGTTTTTAATGGCCTGAGCTCTAACACAAGTTTTCTTTATAATTCCTATAGCATTTTTGAAGGAAAAAAAAATAGCAATCCATCTTATTTCTTAAAACCCATGTCCAAGTCAAACAATTTTAAATACTGTACAGTAGGTCTGCTGATTTATCAGTCCCAAGAGAGGGTTCTCCTGCATGGAGAGTAACAAAGATTTTCACCTTGCTAACTGCCAGAAACCAAGTCTGAGCATTTCAGCCCACCTGCACCTTGGGCTACTTTTGCTACTTGCCTGAGTCTAGTGACACAAAACATTCACATACAATAAATTACAGGATTATTATTTACAGATAGGCAGTAAGTGACAACTTTGATTCATGGCAAAACATTCTCCCAAGGCTCAGGGAAGTTGCCCACAGTAGGTAGAGCTTCTTCTGTGGGTGCTCCACTTGCAACAGAGATGAACAGCATCAGCTCTGGGTTTTAAACCCTAGGGGAATGTGACATAATGGCTACAGCACTGATGGACAGCCTTCTCCAGAACAGTCAGGGACAAAGTCTGAGCTGTTTCAGGCAGTTCCTTCCTATTTTAGGAGTTTCCAACCCCAGCGTATTCTAAAATTATTCTCATCTTAAATTTGAATAAAAATGAAAATGAAGCTTGCCAAAACTTATGGAATAAAACAAAAATAGTACTAAAAGGGAGTTTTATGGTGATAAACACCTACACTAAATTTAAAAGAGAAACATCTAAATAAACAACATTATATTTGAAGAAACTAGAAAAACATGAGAATGAAGTAACCTCAAAAGTTAGCTGAAGAAAGGAAATAATAAAGATCAAAACTGAAATAAATTAAATAGTAAATATAAAAACAATAAAATAAGAAATTTACTTTAAAAGGTAATAATTTACTTCCAAACTTATTTTCAAATGCCAGCATCATTTTGATACCAAAGACATCAAAAGAAAAATGAAACAAAACAAAACTGTGTGCCAATATCTCTGATAAACATAGATGCAAACCTATTTTAAAAACACTTCCAAAAGAACACATATCATGACCAAGTGGACTTTATCCCTAGAATACAAGGTTGTTCTAACATAGGCAAATTAATCAATGTGATCCACCACACAAACAGCATAATGATAAAAATTATAAGACCATTTTGATAAATGTAGAAAGTGTCTTGACAAAGCTCAACATCTATTCATTTATGAAATTCTACAGCTAGTATTTTGGCCAATGAGGAAAATCTTAAAATCTTTTTCTCTACAATTTGGCAGAAGATACAGATGTCCAGTTTATTAAGCATACTATTTGATATAGCTAGCAAGAACAATCAGAAATAATAAAAAAAATAAAAACAATCCAGGAAAGTTTAATTTTAAAATTTATCCAAAGAGGAAGAAAAAAAAGACTGATTTTTTAAAAATAGGTTTAAGTAGGTAATCACTATTTGCAAACAGAATGATCTCTCCTGTAGAAAACACTAAAAATCCATGGAGTAGGGAGAAATGTGACAACCAATAAACCCAGTAAAATGGAAGGACACAAAATCAACATACATATAACTTGTTTCTTTCCAGCAAAAATGATCTATCAAAAATCAATAAAATAATCTCATTTAAGATAGTGTCAGAATAAAACACTGTATATGTTTAGCTGACTGTGAAAAATATGTTCACTAAAAGTATAAAACATTGATCAAAAAATCTAAGATGCCGTTCATAAATAGAAATAGATAACATGTCAGTTTGTTAAAAGAATTAATGTTGTTAAAATGTTTATACTACCTAAAACAATGTATGAACCTGATGCAATTTCTTTCAAATTTCCAACAGCATTTTTGCAAGTAATATTTTTTAAAAAAATCAAAATTTCAGAGCACAAAACAACCATGAACAGCCGAAAAAATATCTTGAGGAGGAAAACCAAGTTGAAGACACAGTTCCTGATTTTTTAATTATACTAAAAGCTTTAATGCTAATAATAATAAAGCATAAATAATAAAGGGAAAAATACACACATACAGGCCAGAAAAAAATACATAACAGAAAAAAAAAACAGCAATAAATGCAAGAATATGCACTGAACTGATTTTTGGCCAAGACACCAGAAGAAGAATGGAGAAATGATAGTTTCTTCAATAAACAGTGCTGGTAAACTAGAATGTCCATATGCAACATAATGAAAATATACCCTTATGTTTCTCCACATAAAAGTCAACCTCAAATTAACAAAAGACCTAAGCATAAGATCTGAATCTACAAAACTCCTAGAAGAAAACAGGGCACATTAAGTAAAAAGCTTGCTCACATTGTTCTTGGCAATTATTTTTGGGATATGGTATCAAAACCTCAGACAACAAAAGCAAAACAGAAAAACAAACCACCCAAACACAAAGATGAGAGACTATGTCAAACCAAGAACTTCTATGGAGTATACACAGCAAAGGGAACAATCAGAAAATTAAAATTCAGCCTAAATTTTGGAAGAAAATGTTTGCAAATCTTATATCAGATAAAGGTTAATACTCAAAATTCACAAGGAAATCACACAACTCAATAGGAAAAAAAAAAAAAACATACCCAAAGAAACTTGCTAAATAATGAGTAAAGGATCTGAATATATCCTTCATTCATTGCAACATTTTTTCAATATCCAAGATATAGAAATAATCTAAAATGTCCATTAAGAGATGAATGGGTAAAGAAATAAATACATATATAACACACACATATGTGGGAGGTATAGTTCAGACTTAAAAACATAAGATTCTGTTATTTATGACAAAAACACTATGCTGTGTGAAAGGAATCAAAGAAACAAAAATATAGCTTGATCTCACTTATTTATGGAATCTGAAAAAGTAGAATACATGGAAGCACAGAGGAGAATGGTAGTTAACAAGAAGAGAAGCAAGTGGAATGGACAGATGTTGGCAAAAGTTAGCAAGATGCAGTTAAATAGGACTAATCAGTCTAGAGTTATGATGTGCAAGGTGATCACTATAGATAATAGTATTTTTCACTGGGAATTTGCAAAGCTACTAGAGTTCAGGTGCACCTACTCCCTCCCCCCCGCTCCCCACCACCACAAAGCTACTCATGTGAAGAAATAGATATGCCAATTTATTTAACTGTAGTAACCTGTCACTATATATATGTGTGTGACTCAAAACATGTTGTATCCCTTAAATACAATTTTTATTTAAAAACAAATAAAAGGGAAAAGTACCTGAATATATACTTCCCCAAATATACATACAAATGATTAATATCAACATGAAAGGATGTTTAATAGATTAGTATTAAGAAAATGAAATGATAAGGAAACTAACATTTTATACTGTAAGGAAAAAATATGGCTAAGAACAAGCGTTGATGAATAAGTATTAATCTTTAAACACTGCTAGCAGAATTAAAAGTAGTCCAGTCACTGTGGAAAATTGGCATTTCCTCAAAATGCTAGAGATATGCTCCAGGGCCCAGAGATTTTACTGCAATGTGTATACTTAAGAAAAATGAAAACATGTGTCTGCACAAAGACATGAACACAAATGCTCATAGCAAAATTATTCACAATAGTCAAAAAATGATAGCCACTGAAATGTATAGAAAGTGAAGAATAAATGAATTAAATTTTTATAATATTCCAACAAGGTTGGTTTGTGTGTTTAGCTGAGGAAATAGTAACAGGGTTGTTTTGCTATAAAAATAATCTCGTGTTTTTGTCTCATTATTTGACAGGGAAGCTTTGCTAATATCCAGAAAAAGTTTCTCCCAAACCATTCATAAACAACCCTGTTACTATTTCCTCAGCTAGACACACAAACCAACCTTGTTGAAATATTATAAAAATTTAATTCCTCTGCCTTTTTTGCCCTATTTTCTCCCTTAAAAACATAGTTTTCTTTGAGTATCAACTTTTGCAAACATTGTGCTATTAGAATATTTCTTACTAAATTAATTAGAATCATCAAAATTTGATAAGACTATACATGTTTTAAGATAAGAATTATTTTATATTATTAGCCTATTCATATTATTTTTGTTTGAATAAACATGTAAAATTAAAGATGAGAAAAACATTTGGAAAATATTAAGTACAGCTGTATATCTAAGGCAAATAACATTTTATGGCTATTTCTAGAGCAAGTGGGAATTATTACATAAACATATACCACCTGTGCATAGAAAATAATTTTAATAATTAAAGTAAATTACTTCCCTGTATGAATGCAAGTGAGTTTTGTATTTTCTCAAAATACACTGATAAAAAGATTATGAAAATAAAATTTAAGCACTTATGTTTTAAACTCAGAGGGAAATGAATACATAAAATTTGCTTTATGCTCTAAGCATTAAAACTTTTTAACACTTGAATGATACTAGTTATAGACTTGCTGATCTAATTTTATAAGAAAAAGTCTGATAAAAATCAAAATTTATTTTCCTTCAAAGTTATTGTTTATAAATGTGCACAACAGGAAAGTTTTAAAATAACTTTGTTTCAAAGTCACCAAATATCATTAATAATTAATTAAGTTCTAAATAATGTTATTTAAGTACTTATAATATTTAGCATTAAAATGTATTTTCTTGGCTTTATTATGTCAGGCTTGTGTGACTGTGGACAAATCATATTCCTTGATCTCAGTCACATTTGCCTGTAAATATTTCAGAACAACAGCAGAAGTTAAGAGCTTTGGCTTATGGAGCCTGCATGCTCATTCATAACCTATGAATTCCTAGGTGACTTCGCCTATGGGTATGTACCTGAGTGTGGGTGCCTTACTATATTGGGTGATTTGGGGTAACTTGTCTAATACCTTGAGAATAGTTTTACATTCTGTACTTTTAATATGTTTAAGTTCCTTGAAATGCTCTTGGGATTTCATCCAGCATGTTGTGATACCTAGAATCAAATTGTAGAACAATCATATGAAAGAATAAACACATCCCAAGTAAACAAAATTTACATAAATTTACATAAAACCTACACTGGGTTCCTCTCACCTCAGCCTTCCAAGTAGCTGGGACCTCAGGTGGGCATCACTGTGCCTGGCCACAGGTTGCATTTTTAAGGCACTTTTCAGTTCTTTAGGCCTTTAATTTATTCATATACATTCAACACATTTGTAACTTCAAAAGTTGTCAGGAAACATTTTTGTAAACCTCATGTCAATTGCTGTGAAGTTCAGTTGAAGCTTTTCAATATGGCAATCACAGCACAAAAAAAAAAGCCAAACTTCAAAATTGGGAAGAACCACATAGTGAGAATAGATTTACTTGTTAAGTTCAGTCTCTCTTGCTTTCCTTGTTGATTGTCTAACGACTGAGATCTGGTATAAAATATATTTTCCAAACACCCTGATAGTAAAGAATGACATCATTTACAACTGATAGGCATAGAATTAAGAAGGTTAAAAAAAAACACTATTAAAAAAAATGGTTTACCATAATAATTTTTTGCAGCATTCTGAAATACAATAGAAAGCTTTCTATGATTAGACTTCCATAATGTTTTAAATTAATAATGACATACTTTTCAGAATGTGCTTGGCATAGAAAGATCTCAGAATGCATCCTGATTTTTAAAAAGAACATTTAGATTTGTGCAAGTTGAATAACTGTTTTAAAAATTGATCCTAAGTAAGATGGCCTGATAACTTAGTGTTGTCTGATAGCTTTGGGATAATTTGATCATCATTGTGGTCTTGATAAATCTTTATATTCGGTGCAGATGTGCTTTTCAATAATCCTGTATGTCAATTATTTTAGCCCTTTTTTTTTTACTTTAAATTGTGTATGTCGTTAAAAACATTCAATTATATTCAATAAATTATTTAAATGTACATGTTAAAAGAGCCTTTCTTTTAAATAAGCATTCTAAACTACTATAAGGCTAAATTTGAATGTGAATTGTTGTACCTTTGAAGAATAGCTGTATCATTAATCTGTAATCAGCTGTTGACATATTCATTTGTTCAAGAGACCAGCTGTTGGTAGGGCAATTTTCATGAAATTAAAAAATCAATGTTATAACCATATGCACTGTTTGATTAGATGCAGAGGGGAATTAGTAATAAAACTAGAGTGTAGTATTTTAAAAGCAGGTGACATTCATATAACCTTAACCCTTTGCATAGGTAAACTTGAAGTTAAATTTTTTTTGTACTAAGAAATAGTTTCTTTCACCTTCTAACTTATGTTCTTACTGTTCTTTACTAATGTTTTATTGAAAAGTAATATCAACTGCAAATATTAAAAATGAGCTAATGCATATGTATCTACTATGAGTGTGGCTAAATTAAAATAAACCCAGGAATGATTTACAAGTAAAATTCCCAAATATGGATCATTTTATAATGCAAAGATAACTAATTACCAAAGCACAAATGTATATTTTTATCAAAAAGCTTAGTAAATCTAATGATTCAAATTATATTAAATACAAATCTATGGACATGATTCATAAAATATTTAAATAAAATACTTATATAGGAATAGAGACGATTTAATCAAATAAATCAACATGATGTGATAAATTAATGTATTCTTACAGAAAATTTTAAAAATACATATCATTTTTACTGACTAGCTTTAAAATTTTCATCAAAGTAATCACGTGACTTCTGAAAGTGTCAACCAATGTGTGTGTGTGTGTGGGGGGGTAATTATATGTAATAATACATGGATATACACATAGATATCAATGTGAAAATTAGAGTTTTAATTCAATTAGGTAAAACATCTAATTATAAATTAAAATACTTAGAATGATGGTGTTACTTGTTTAGAAAATAAAAGTTCTAGAAATGTTGAGTATTTGATTAAGGATATATTCTTTATGGAAACAAAAGTCTTTTAAAAGGTTATAAATCGGAAAACAAAACATCTGCAATTTAGGTTTCTAAATTGTTTTTGTAGGTTCTTCACACACACAAAAATGTTTAATTGAAAAATTTTCACCCCTTGAATTCATGAAGACATGAAAGTCAAGGTTTCTGAGAACTGACAGATATAGTAGGAAACTGATTTTTAGTTTCTTAAGAATGTTGAAAATCATTGGAATGACTTATATGACAATTGAATATCAACTAAACTTATTTTTCTGCAGTCCAGTAGCAGGTATTGCCTTCATTAGCTATTGAATATGTGGTATCAGTACAGAGATATTATTTTAAGAGGTTATAATTTTTTTTATTAAATTCGCTGTACCATCCAACTATTCTGTAACAATTGTAGTGTATAACACTGTCCATATCAAATAATTATAAGTTCTAGTAAAGCTGAAACAGTGGAAAATTAAAAATTCTTTAATAGGTAATAACGAATGTTCTGGTTAAAATGATAAGAAAATCTGTGTCAGATGAACCAGCCATATGCTTTAAGTACCATCAATGTGTAAAATTAAAGTTCAATGTTTAAATTTTTTTGTTTACTCATTCATTTATTCTTTTATTTAATGTATAAGCACAAGTCATATATATATATATAATATATATAATATGAAATGTTTTTTTGAAATATGTGCTAATAAAATAAGTGCTGTATTATTGCATTTCTTCTTTTCAGATTTATTTTTGAGCAGCAAACATTTCCCAAATTCACTTTAAAATCTTGAGGAAAAGAAAGCAAAAGTAGAAGCAACACCAAGAACAATTTTTTTGATAGTTAAGAAGATAAAAAAGAAAAAGTATGTGTGGAATCCAAAGGAAATAGCTTTATCATCTTTAATATTAGTTATCAAGTAATTAAATTTATTGAGCAAATATAATTACTAAACTTCACACATGTTATTTCCTATTTTTACTTAATCAAATCCTGTTACAACCACTTCAGGTAGACCATATATCATTCCTAATTTTGAGCTCAGTAGAGTACAACTGAGAGTGGTCAAGACCCTTGCTCTAGGTTATATACTAATAAAGGCTGAAGTCACTTTGATCCTATTTCTGAAGACACTTGGTAATATTTTATCAACAAACATCTGCTCAGAGTACAAGACACTCAAAATGATAGATAATCCCTTACAATATAAACAAGTACAGTGTATGTTTTCTTTTTCGTTCCTGTAATATTTTTTGTTCTTGAGAATTCTATTTGGAACTGACAGGAAATAATATGTATACTATTCAGAGGGACACATTTTATCATGATAAGACATTATTGATATATCTGAGCTTTTATTGTCAATGCTGGTTAAATCATTTTCTGCTGTAATTTTTATATAATATGTGGTTAAGCTTAGGGCATTGGTTTCCATTAAATGTTCATAACTATCTTAGAGTTAAATATATTTTGGGACTGCCTTTTAAAATAAGAAATAGAAACCTAAAAGGCCAGACATTCTTCTATATGGTAAGAGAGTAACTTGTTTGTTTCCTTCCTCATACATTTCTATCAATGAAAATAGGTTTAGGTACAGCAAAATGTGAACCATATGCTGTCCCTGTTTCCAAGTATTTTAATATAGAGAGCAGTGGAGTGACATGTAGCTTGGCATCTGTGTGCATGTACACATATGCCACAACAAATCCCACCACTGTGCACAAGGAAGGAAGGAAAGAAAGAAAGAAGAAAGAAGGAAGGAAGAAGGAAAAACAATGGATGGGATACTATTGAAATGCACAGGCTAGAAACCATCCCGTCCATCAAAGACATGAAATGCTTGACCAAATTATAAGGATGATGTATGTAACAGTAGTCGTTTGAAAAAAAAATGATATTCAAAGAAAACAGAATAGCATGTGTAAAATCGGAAGAAAAAGAAAACTGGCTCATCTTGGGAATTTCAATAAATTGGGTATGATTAGAACATAGATTTTGAAAGGTGAGCATTAAACTTTGGGAATGGGAAGACATGCCATCAGGTGGTTAGGGTGGAAAGTTGGACATAGAACTTTGAAGAACTTTTAAAAAGCAAAGTTGAATAATCACACTATTTTTAATTTAAAAACTTTTAACCATTATACAGAAACATAAAATGATAGACATTACTAGAATACCATGTTGTTTCAATAAATATGTATATTGCCTTAGGTTTAAATCAGCTTAAATATATATAACTCCTCAAACACTTATTATTTGCTTATGGTAAAACTACTCAAAATCCTTTCTTCAAGCTTTTTAAAATGCACATTACATTGTGATTATCCACAGTCACCATACTGTGCAATGGCACACAAGAGTTTCTTGCTCCTATGTAACCATATCTTAGTACATACTGACCCATTATATCCTCATTCCTTCCTTCACCTCTTACTCTTCATGGGCTCTGGTAACTGCTGTTCTCTCACCTTCCTGACATTAGCTTTTTAAGAAGCCACATATGAGTGAAACCATTTGGTATCATTTGCTTTCCTGTGCCTGGGTTATTTCACTTAGCACAATGATGTACATTTCTATCAATGTTGCTGTTGATGAGAGAATTTCATAACCTTCTATGGATAAATAGTATTCTATTATATATCCTGTATCACATTTTTTTAAATTCATGCATCGATCGATGGATATTTAGGTTATTCCATTTTTTGGCTATTGTGAATAATGATGCAGTGAATAGGAGTGTGCCTGTCCATGACATAGTATTGCATTTTCTTATGAACCACATGGTCAGGTTAGTCGAGCAATGACCACACTTTCTCAGTACCAATTTCTATTTTAGTCAGGTGGTTTTTGTTTTTTGTTTTTTATTGCTGCTGTGAATTAAAAATATGACAAGAACAATTTTAGAGAAGAAAGTTTATGGAGGTTCATGGTTTCAGAGGTCTCAGTCCACAGACATATGACTCCATGGCTCTGGGTGGAAGTGTGGCAGAACAGCATGGTGGGAGGGTGTGGCAGAGCAAAGCAGCTCAGAACATCACAGCACAAAGGAGAGAGAGAGAGAGAGAGAGAGAGAGAGAGAGAGAGAGAGAGAGCGAGCTCTCCTTGCCATGATAAAATATAAATCCCAAAGACATACTCACAATGACCTGCCTCCTACAAGCACACACCACCTGCCCAAGGTTACCACCCAGTTAATCCCTGTCAGTTTAATGTACTGACTAGGATAAGGCTTTCATAACACAATCATTCAACCTTTAAACCCTCTTGCATTGTCTTACACATGAAATTTAGGGGACACCCAATATCTAAACTATAACATGTACATATTATTTGGAAAAGAGTAGAAAATTGTGTGTGGCAAGGGTGAATTGATTGGTGTTTAGTGTTAATATGAATATTTTGAGTTTATGATATTTTAAGTAAGTGGCTCAACCTATACATACACAACTTTATCACTAAAGTTACACATATTTGTATATAGCAAATACATTTCATATGTATGTATCTATATAACTTAACACATATTAAATACATATTTCATTTAATTATTTTTTCAAGTGCATTGTTGAGCAATTTTGCTCATGTTCATTATCCTATTGATTTTTTTCTTCTTTGAATGTCTTCGTATATACTCTTTCATTTCAAGCATGAATAGTCCAGAAAAATTACTCCTATGCTCTGTAGATGAAGAGTATCCTCTGGAAGAACCTATAAGTTTCTACAGGTGGCCACATTCAAGAAAAGTAAATTGATATTAGATACAACTAGCCCTATAGTCCTCTTCCCTGAAAGAAAGCAATGTAGATTGACATTTATACTATCATTTTCACTTAAAGGCATTGGTATTTATTCAAAATTTACTCTAGTAAGCATTAATGTTATGATGTAGGGTGAATAAGGGGGGGGGTTCCTCTGATTAAACTAAAATTTTAATGTTTTATAGATTCCCTTGAATGTTTTGCTTTTAAAAGAACAATTTTTTACTTCACATTTTCATTTGCTTCTCCTGAAAAGATGGAATGAAAGGATTAGATTTATCTTACTTCTTTAAACAACAACAATGGAAAAAAATGGCAAATACATGAAAGAGCTATTTTTCAAGCCACTGGTAATCAAGCAACAAAGGGTGATGATCCATGAGAGACAAGAAACAAGTCAGCCCTGAGATTGCTCCAATGCATGGACTTTGGGGAGAGCCCAGACTGTGGCAAAGGTCAGGAATGTAGGTGGAACACAGAGACTCCCTGTGTTGGAGAGAGTGAGCAGAGAAAACAGAAATAAACTGCAAACAGAGAGCTCTCCAGCACTCTGCTGCCTGCTTTGACTATTCAGCAGAGAACTGGTTGGCACAGAATGAACTTGCACCAAAAAAATGATTGATGCTGACAATTACCTAGACCACATTAAAAAAAAAATAATAATAATAATAAAAAAAAAAAACTTCAAATGAGGTAATGGTGTTCAGTACTTACCTAAAAGTGAGAACAGACTATTACCAGTAAGTTTGGAAAAACCTCATAACTCACAGGGCAGTTGGTAGAGAACTCATAGAGCATAGAAACTGGAGTTTTTCTATTTCTGCTTGTGGGTGAGGTCTACATAAGTGTCACAGGCTGCATCCAAGAATTGTGGCAGCTCTTAAAGGCAGACCATGTCCTCCAGTGTTGCAGCAGACCCCAGTAATTCACCACAAATTTCTTATTTCTGGGTTATTGTTTCGGGAATTCAAAGAATTAAGTCATCTGATGAGGATGAGTGAGTGTTAGAGTAGAATTTATTCAAGTGTGAATAAAAACAGAAATGCCACGGATCAAGAAGGGAATGGAGAAGGGTTGATACTTGGTTGATAATGTGCTAGTCTAGGGATTTATAAAGCACTTTGGTCAATGCTATTGATCCAAATTTATGCTAATCAAGGTTGGAAAAGTACCAATACTACTGGTTAGCCCTGTGATCTCCTGGTGGGTCTGCCCCACTTCCATTTTCCTATTGCTGATTAAGAAGTGGAAGGCTTAGTCCAACTAATTGTGGATGCTGGGGTTCAGAGCTCTGATGCTGCGTGGAGCAGGCCTCCACACTGGGCCTGGGCAGCCCATGCTATGGTGCCACAGGTTGTCATGCCCTGACTTGCCTCTGCCCTGGCAGGGTACTTCTTTGGGGCACCACAGGCCCACAAGTAGATAGGAGGTTTTGTGTAATCCCTGTGTCTCAGCCCACGTGGCTGCTGTTCCACCTCTGCTTCTCCTGGGACAAGACTTGTTATCAGTACTGCCTTAGCAGTGAGAGATAATGAAATCCAAACTAAATGCTTCTCTGGAGAAGAACTGGGAGAATAAAAAGCCATGCCACAGATGGGGGGAAATAGAAACATGATAAAATAATATATGATTAAAGACTAGTTTGCAGAATAAACAATCCTCACAGCTCAATTATGGGAAAATAAACGACTCATCAATAATGGGCAAAATATTTGAATAGATCATCAAAGAAGATGAATGCACAGCCAATAAGTATATGAAAAAATATTATACCTCATTTTTCACATAGGAAACACAAGCTGAATCCATCATATCCAATGAATTTGATGATGAACCTATTTGAAAGGGTCAAATTAAAAGACCAGCCATGATTCCTGGGGAGGAGAATGTAGTTTGTGACCCTATTTGATGTTTAAGAGATTTTGATTCACTCATCACTTTATTTCCTACTTACCTCCAGCCTTGAAAAGACTATTTAATGTAAAGTTCCTTGGGGAATCTCTGTTTTCTTCCTAAATCCAGTTTTAACCTACTTTATTTCTAAAATCTGATCAATATGATTCCTGATTAATGCTGTTTTGTCAATCTTCTGCAAATTTTATCTATTTCTATGAGTTTGTTGATATTTTAATAATAAATTTTCAACAGACACATAACGATGTGTAGCCTAATGATAAGTTGATGGTGAAGACCATTTTTTTTTGTTTTCCTGATTTTCAAGAGACTTTTGAAATTATATAACAGGATGATTAAGATATTTATAAATAAAAGTACATGAACAAACAAAAATGTTTATTAACTGAATCAAAAGTAAGATATTATAAGCTCATAACATTATGATATATTTGTTTTTATACACTTCTATGTAAATCCACAATGCAAGAATTAGTTTGGACCTTTTACATAACATTAGAACCAGAGAATAATATGCAAAATGATAAAGGTTAGAGAAATACAAATCCAGTCAGGATTTTGCAATCAATTGACTAATTATTCACCAGAGCTGAACTTCAGTTTCATCAGATGCATAGAATAAAGTAGCTCATCCTTTTTTTTCCCATTTAAGAAAACTTTCCCAGTGATTGAACAATGTTCTTATATATCATATAATCCAGGATTGCTTGTTATGTGCAGTACATGAAGCCCTCAAAGAGCACATGATCTTAAGAGGCATTGTAAGATCAAACTCCTGATAAAGAAAACATAAACGAGCAAGTCTTTGCTTCTTTTTTGTTTAAATTGCATCCTGTCTTTTTCTTATCTAATACTCTGTGGGAAGACAAATTGACTAAATATTAAACTTCTCTCTTGATATGTTTATTAAATTATTGTGTTTTTTATATTGGATGCTATTTACCTTTGTATTTTAGGATAATTTTGGATTCACAAACAATTTTGAGAAATAATATGTATATTCTTTATCCAGTTTTACCTCATGGTAGCATTTTCCATAACTTTGAAGCATAACATAACAAAGAAATTGGTATTGATACAATTCACTCATCTTATTCTTTATCAGTTTTACATGGACTCCTATGTATGTGTGCATGTGCATAGGTGTATATATGTGTATATTTTATTCTTTGCAGTTTTCAAGTGTGTAGATTCATGTAACACCACCACAAGATGAAGCCTGGTTCATTACCAAGGATCCATCATTCAAACTTCAACAGCTATTACTACTTTCCTTCTCCCTATATACCTCTAACCCATGGAAACCACTAATTCGTTCTCCCACTGTAATTTTGGCATTTTAAGAATGTTTTATTAATGGAACAATACAATATGAAGTCTTTTGAACTGAACATTTTTTTCCAGCATAACTCTCCTGAGATTCATCAAAGTTGTGTTTATCTGTAACCTGTTCCTTTTTATTGCTGAGTAGTATTCCACAGCAAGAATATGCTACCATATAATTGTCTACCAGCTGAAGAACATTTCTACTGTTTCCAGGTTTGAGCTATTAGGAAAAATGCTGCAGTGAATAACTGTGTACATGATTTTGTTTGAACATAAGTTTTTATTACTCTGGGATAAATGCCCAACAGTGCAATTGCTATTTTGAATGGTAATTGCATGTTTAGTTATATTAAAAAACTGCCAAAATGTTTTGCAGATTGGCTGGACCATTTCACATTTCCAGAAATGAAGTATGAATGATGTAGTTTCTTTAAATCCGTGCCAGAATTTGTTGGTGTTATATTTTAAGTTTAATTTTAGCAACTCTGATTGAGGTGCAGAGACCCCACATGGTGGTGCTGATGAGCATTATTCTTATTACTAAGGATATTGAAATATCTTTTTGCTTGCTAGCTGCCAAAGCTCTTGGGAAGATGTCTGAACCCAAAGGTACAGACCTTCCTTTCTCCAGCTCTCTTTTGCAGTATATTACGGTGCATATTTCTTGTCCTTATTTTTGTTCACTCAATTCTCAAAAGTCCTTTCAATTTCTTCTGATGACAGGGGGATTATTTGAAAACAGGTAATTAAAATAGGTGATTCCTTTAGAGTACCTACCAATAACCTTCCTTGAGCATTCTAATTTGAGGTGTTTCACATCACAACACAGGCAAAGCTTGCTACTGAGTCTACAAAATCAATTCTCCTAGAATCTCACTCAATAGTGTGTTAGTCCTATAGCCTGTCTTTCAGGTCTTCTCTTACATATGTGCAAGAGTTAACATACATTCTTATAGGGGAAGCCATATTCACAAAGTTCATCTTTAATTGCTTTCACAGTAGATTGTCTGCAGCTCTGAGAGGATACTGACTAATCAATGATTTCCTGACTCATACCTTTTGCAGGAGGATTTATTTTAGACTTTCTTTGAAGATTATCTCTTGCTTTTTTGTTAATTTTTATTTGGGCCTAGTCATATCCCCTAAAACGTGAAATACTGAAATCTAACTTCTTTTTTAGGCTTATAAATCCAACAAATATTTTATTTTATTGTTGCATTCCCTTTAATGTCTAAACACCTGCCTGTAGAGATACACTTTTTTCCTGATGGTTGTATCTGTGCTTAGTCACATTGCTAGCAAAGACCTCAGTGATACTGTTACACATGCCAAGACTCTCCTACCTCCTAGCCCAATAGGCATTCATGTTAAGGCCAGACTCTGGATAATTCAAAGGCACATCATAGCCAGATACATATGGAAGTTTATAGATCTACAATAGATGAAAATGAAGTCACTCTTGCTGAAGTACACAGCATTTCCAAGGATTTTTTTTTTTTTGTCTTGTGAGGGCCCCATCATTTTGTGGATAATAGGCCAATACCTGTCTGATAAGCCTTTTGCATCTATTGTCCTTGGAACAACCCTCCAAACAGGGGTTCAGGTGCTCCCATGAATTTTTGCCCATCATCTTCTCTGCTTCAACAGAGACCATGTCTGTCTTCAAACCTTTTGAAGGACTGCACATATATTGCTTCTTCATCAAGGCCCTTATAGCTTTGATTAAATCCCTTCATGTGCGACTCTGCCTGCATAGAAATAGCATTTCACCTAGAGTAGGCTGCACTTCCTTGTCAAGTATTAAAACATAAGTAGCCTAAGTCTCAAAATATCTTCTCTAGGCTGCATCCGTTAAAATACACCTGCAGAAGTGAAATATCTTATGATCTATTATGAGCCTCTACAAATTGCCAAGTCAGAATGTTCTGCTCTTACACTAAATCCAAGGCCAAAAGCACTTGACTTTGCAATGTCAAAAGGCTTAACTCAGTAAAAACTCGGTTTATATCCTCAGAGAAGTGGGATGAGTAATACTGAACTTTAAAATTAACCGAACTTGAGCACTAGTTATAGGGATGTGTTTTTCCCCTTTTGTGAAATTTATACTGAGTTGTGAAGAAGAGAACTTTTTTTTTTCTGTATGAATATCTGACTCCTAAGACAGAGCAACAGAAAGTGCAGAGGTAGTCATGCTAAGTAGCTTGCTCCAAATCCATGCATCAGAGTTGAAAAAAGTTGTGGAGAGAGACCAGTCTCATTACACTAATGAATGATGCTGCACCAAGACAAATTCTAACTGGTTATTTTTCACAAAATGTTCTCTTTTGTTTGTTTCATGTTTCCAACATTATCATTCATCTGTTTCATGATGGTTTTTTAATTGAAAGTTTTTTTCTTTCAGTTTCATTCTTTTTTTTTTTTTTTTTTTCTGATATAGAATCCGATTAAACAGTTCTATATACAGGAAGCCTGTAGCAGGGACTTCTACTGCCTACTCAGTTTCCCTTTTTGTGTAAATTATAACAATAGGAAAGAATGATAACTGTTAACAGTAATATGTCCAGCATAAAATAAAATTGGGCCTTTCCTCAAATGATAGAGAATATTAATGAAGTAGGAATATTAATATTAATATTAATTTTGTGGAGTTTCAATGAAAGCTCTGTAAAGAGGCCTGGATTCTGTTTCAATTTGTAGGCACCTTTTTACTCTTTGAGCTCTATTTCTTCTTTTCTGGAAAGTGCCTGTGACTGTTATAGCTTTAGCAACCAGTTTTTAAGTTTGAGATGAACTTAAGTATAGACAATGCATGATATCTATGATAGAACAGATAGATAAATCCTGGGTTCTGATGCTTTTATGGACTCACACTGCACTCGTCCTAGATTACCTCTTAAATTCTGATGTAATAAGAGATAAAAAATATATCCTCCTCATGTTTATTTGAGAAATCTATTACTGTGAGCTGAACACAATTGTTTTTTACTTATTTTCAAGAAATAATAATAGGCAACAAAAGAAAATTTCTCTACTGACAAACCCAACTCATTAGCCTTCTGTTTTTGACTCCTTATCATCAAATTCTATGCAAAAAACAAAGGTTTATTTGTTCTCTGCTGCTTCTGGTGACAATATTTTGATTAATTCTCCAGCACTTCTGTATAATTATGGAAACATGATTAAATGCAGTTTTATAATACATGATAAAAAAGGAAAATATTTTAGAACAGAAGAAAAGAGAAAGTTTTATTGGTAATCAAATGAAAAGCAATACAACTGAAATAAGAAACTTATTTTCTTCAACTTCCCTATCTCTGGATTTCTTTTTTTTTAATTTTTAAAATTCACATTCTACCAATAGCTTTGTATTTTTTATTTACATTTTACAGAATACATTTATTTTATTTATTGATTTTTATGTGGTGCTAAGGATTAAACCCAGTGCCTCACATGTACTAGGCAAGTGCTCTGTCACTGAACTACAGCCTCAGCCTTCTTTATTTCATTCTGATGAGTTATTTAATATTAATATTTCTTCCTGTTCTTCTCTCTCCTCCTCCTCTTCTTTTTTCTCCTTTTTCTCCTCCATCTTCCCTCCCCCTCTTTCTTCTTCCCATCCTCCTCTTCCTCCACTCTCTCTCTAGCAGAGGGCTCTGTTCATTTTGGTGGCACACTTTTATAGTCGTTGAGTATATTTTTAATCATTACCTGCAATTGTAATCGAATACACAATTTTCCTGTTCCCAGGAAAATGTCAGCTAGGGTAACTGTGAAATACACATTGAGTTTCTGATGAACTTTGTGATTGAAGTAACAATAGTTCTTCTTCAGTGTCTTCAAAATGCAGAACTGGCAATTGAAGGGATTTCAGACTACACAAAAGTGAGCTGAGGGGTGACATGCTCCGGCCCTATCAACAGTGATCCTATAGTTTAACTATGTTCAGTAATGTCTTCCCAGATCAAAGTGTTTCTTATGTATTAGTATTTTGGAGGAAACATTCTAAATTACTAGTAGTTTTCTTGACCTTGGGTTTTGGGATCCACATTTGTAGAGATGAACAATAGTACCACAAAGGATTTAGGCACAGTCCAGGCTTTTTAAAGGAATTCTGCTCAAGCCAGAGGGAGACCATGCTTGTAGGACAGAGACAGAAAGGAAGAGAGGGAAAGAAAGTCCTGAGGACTGAAGTGGAGCAAATTATATTCCATGCATGTATAATTAGGTCAGAATGAACCTTAATAGTACAGATAACTATAGAGCACTAATAAAACCATAAAAAGAATAATTAACATTTTATACTCTAACCTGAGTACAAAAATGGTCAAATAGGTAATTAATTGTAATTTATATATGCAAATTCTTGGAGCTATGAATGAACATATTTCCAAAACTGGAAATACCCATTTAAGAACAGAAAAATGGCAATCCAAATAATTTTGAATAGATGTAATTTATTTTTATAATAATATTTGTCATTACTATAATTAGATTCTGCTTTTATGCATTCAGTATGCTTGCATGCATTTTACACTGCCCACACTAGAATGGCTACAACATTTTTTTTCATTTAAGTGTTTAAAATTTATATTTTAAATCCACACTTCATTATTATGTTTTAAAGTTTGGGTAACTTTTAATAACTCTGTTAAGTGATAGCAAGCAATTTATTTTAGGAAAGTGAAATGTGCTTATTTTTTTTTTGCACACTGCTCCATATCTACACCATATTTCGTCATTGGGAGACTCTAAAGTCTGAGACATGGTGCAGTACTTGGTGTGAGATAGTCTTAACTGAAAACTCAGTCATGTGTATCAACTACTAAGGCTTTTAGTATTTTTAAAAATAAACCTTGCTTTGCTGTAACTACCTGAGTTTTATTAACTATCATATAACTATTGCATAATAATACTACGTACTTATTTTAGTAAATTACAAACTAGAAGATTCTTTAAAATTCAAAATCAAGATGATTTTTCTAAATCCAGTATGTGGCATGTTTATACTTTTTCCTGGACCATTTCATATTCACAAAATTTAAATTGAGTTCCTCAAAGAATAACTTTTCTGTATTTCTAAGAAGAGCAAAATGTGAGAAAATCTTAATATTTTGAAAACCTTAGAATGTAATTTATTAAAGCAATCCAACTCTGTTCATAAATGAATTCAGTATGTGCATTCATAGAACTTCTCTTGTAATATTTGATACATTACTAAGTATTTCCATGCATATCAGTCATTGTCTATCCTTCACTCTTATTTATTGCTTTCTGTTTTCCTATCACCATTTCCCAGGATCCCCTGCCTAAAGGTTCCAGGTATATTTACTCAACAGGAATTGGTGCTAATTGTCTGGAGAACAAGATAAAGGGGCACGTCCTGCATTCCCCTCTTTTATTATTTTCATTTCTGGCCCATTCTAGTAGTGGCTGCTTCTCCATAGCAGACATGGGACTACAGGATTTTGGTCTTGCTTTGGTTCCATCCCTTCTTTCTAAGACATGTTTCTCCCTTATGGAATGGAAATTTTAATCTGTGCTTTTAAATGTTGGTTATATGGAACTTTCACTTGATTTTTACAGGGACCCACACTCAGATAATCCCTTATGTCTTAGTGGAAACTTAGGACTTGGACTTTGGGGCAGTCATGAAACTGTTGAGAATATGAGGACTCTTAGAAATGGACTAAAAGTATTTGCATTGTAAGATGGATATGTGTTTTGGGGGTCCAAGGACAGAATGTTATGTTTTCAATATTAGGTATCCCACAAAGCTCATGTGTGAGACAAAGCAAAGAAGTTTAGAGGCAAAATGATTAGTTTATGGGAATCTTAACCTAATCAGTGCATTCGTACTCTGAGAGTGATTAACTGAGGGATAACTGAAGGCAGTGCCTTCGGATTTATATTTTTCCTATTGTATGGGCAACTCTAGCTCTTCCCCTCTCTCTCTCTCTCTCTCTCTCTCTCTCTCTCTGTGTGTGTGTGTGTGTGTGTGTGTGTGTATGTGTCTTTCCTGGTGCCATGTCTTGAGCTGCTTTCCTCCACCATACCTTTCTGCCACGATGTTCTGCCTCACTTCTTGCATAGAGCAATGAAGCCAGCCACTTAGAGACTGAGACCTTTGCCAGGAGTCCTTAAATAAACTTTTACTCCACTAATTGTTCTAGTTGGGTCTTTTGATCACAGGAGCTAAAAACTGACTACAACATTATTATACCTAAAAAGATTTCAGAGAATATTTGAGAAAGTATATCTTTATAATAGATTGTTAAATTGAAATAGCATTAATATGATGTGGATTGTGATTATCTTCCCCAAGATCCATGTGTTAAAAGACTGGTCCCCAGATTGGTGCTATTTGAAAATGGTGGAAACTTTAAGAGCTAAGGCCTGCTAGGAGGTTTGTGGTAACTGGAGCATGCACTAGATGAGGATTGTGGAGTCCTAGTTCCTTCCTCTGTATCTTGAAGCCTGGCCACAAGATAAATAGTCTGTTCTACAATACCTTTCCTGATGTGCTTCCTCAACACAAGCCCGAATGTAATGGGGCCAATAGACTGTGGACTGCAACTTGTAAAATGATGAGCCAAAATAATTTTTTCCTTTTTATATGTTGACTATTTCAGGTATTTTTAACAGTAATGGAAAGCTAACACAAAAAAGCCAGAATAGAAACATTTGGGGGGAGCTTTATTGGAAACAGTCATATCAGAATCAAGTCAAAAGACAAGCACCAATCAAGAGATTTAAAATATTACAAATATCTAGTGGTTTTATTATTATTTTGATCTAAACTTGAACAAGACTTGAAGTAAAAAAATCACAACATGAAATAAAAATAGCAAACTTATTAAAAAAGAAAAATAAGTCTTGTTTTCCTGCTTCTAGAACTGAGTCATAGCTCTCTTACTGGCTTCTCCTATGAAACAAAGACTGTTTTGTTTAGTGTATTGCCTTAAAAATTAAGTGATAAACAAATGACTGGCAACACAAGATGTTGTCCCAGGAGGGATTACATGGTTGCATTTATTGAATCTACTGCTGGGGGATCAGAAGCTTGGATGTTTTCAGGATGTGAAAATACAGAAATAGAAATGAATAGAAAATACAGAAAAAGTGTCATCTGCATTCTTTCCCATGCCACATCTACCAGCTACAGTCCCCAGAGCATCAACACTTGTTGAAAGAGGTGGCCCAGGGACAAGATCTTGGAAATTGCTATTCCACTGTCTGTTGGTATCTTGGACCACAGAGTCAGGCCAACCCTGATAAATGCAGTTAAGTTTTTGTGGGACTCTGCAAAGAGAAAGTCTTCATTCATTCAGGTGCACTTTATCAATGTAAGATCCATTTAAGGGAAACCCTGAGGTGACAAGGGCATGCCTTTTACACTTTGACACATTTAAGCTAAAAGAAAACGCAAATTGCATGGAATATTTCTACTCAGTCAGTTGCAGGATCTAGATATTCAAGCCAAACAGGGCTGGAAGAAACAGAAAACCTACTAGAAAGAGATAGAAGAAAAGCACTTAAATGAAGTATCATTTGTCTTGTAAAACTACTATTCTCTCAGAGCACTCCCTATGTCTCAAATCTGCCTACCCAGTGAAAAAAAGCACCCAGTTCCCAAGCCACATGGTTCTCTAACCATTTTCAATGTTTAGTGAAAGGAACAGCTTCCTGACTCACATGGTAGAGGTGGCGGCCCATGCAGTGAGCAGTGACCACCTGCTCCTGTCAGCCTCATTTTATGAGGCCCAGCACAACTTTACCACACCATGTTCTTGAAGTTCTTCCAGCTCTTTGCCAACTTCTCTAGTGTGGAGCTGCTGATGATATTCCAAGATTAATTTGGTCCCCCCCAGAGCTGAAGACCTACAGATGGGTTCTGGCTCTGCAATACCAACAGAAGCAGGAATGTGAGAGCAAATCTCAACATTAATGATTGTCAGAAACTAGAGCAGAACGGAGTGCCCCTATAGCAGAAATGGGACTGTGGAGGGGACTTTAGTCTGTCTGCTTACTACCATTTTCTTTGAAGAGCTAAGCCCCTTGGAATTAACAGAGAATTTTACCAACTTGTATCGCATCTCCCTCCAACACATGGTGGAAAGCAAGGAGATGGTGGAGAATTTCCAAGATGAACCTTGGTTTTTTTCCCTTCTCACATTAAAAATTAATTACAACGATGGCTATCACATCAGCCTGAAAGATACATTCAGCAACAGTGGGATATGTACCTGCTTTCAACTCCCGGCCCCATGTGCCCATTTAGATATACAAATTGCACCACTGTCAATGGAGGCCTCAACAGGCAAATTTTAGTCAACAGGGATCCTGCCAAATATATGAAAGCTCAGACCATCAACCAGAAGAAAACTATGGGCACAAACTCTGGCATGCAAAAAATATTGGATTTACTCTCTTCTTCTTGGCCACCAACTTTAAATGTTTTCCTATTCTTTTTTCTCAGCTCTGACATTCTAAGGGACAAAGAATGGGAGCATCTTCTCTGAAGCCCCTCTGCTTATTTGGAAATCCATTGGGTACTTTGGTGCCACTGATATTAGTTCTATTATGGTTTGGATGGGAAATGTCTCCCCAAACCTTCATGTGTTGAAAGCTTTGTCCCCAAGCCTTAGTCCAAGGATGGGGCTTTTGGGAAGTGATTGGAGCATATGGGCTCTAAACTCAATAATGAATTAATGCATTAGATGGATTCATAATTTCAATGAACTACTAGGAGGAAGAAGAAACTGTAGACAGATGTGGAATAATTGGTGGAAATAGCTCACTGGGGCCATGCATGCCCTTCAAGACCATATCTTAGTCCCAACTCTTTCTTTGTACTCTGCTTTCCTGATGATATGATCGGAGCAGCTTTTCTCCACTATACCCTTCATCAATGATTTTGTGCCCAGCGCCATGGAGCCACCCAGCCATGGACTGAAACTTCTAAAACCATAAGCCAAAAAAGAACATTTCCTTATTTAAGCTGTTTATGCCAGGCATTTTGTTCACAGCCACAAAAGGCTGACTATTACAGATTCCTTCTGTTCACTCTCCTGCTTCCAAAAGAAGGTCTGCCTTACCTCAAAACTCACCTATTTCTCTGGAAGCTGGCTTTATATCCAGCACTATTGATTTAATGAGAGCTGTTGAGAGCCATAGCTGAAGGGGCCCCAGCAAACTTCCAGCTACCAGCAAACTTCCAGCTGCCAGCTGATGATTGGCTCAATCCGCCCCAGCAAACTTCTAGCTGCCAACTGATTGGCTCCTCTGCGGTGATGCTCCTTGGGCTGTTTCCCTGCCCTTTCAGACTAGGGATCTGCTCATTGGGGGACTTTTTTTGGCTCCGCCCACACGACCCAGCCAATCGGCCTCAAGAGCAGGAGGAGTGGGGGGAGGTGGAGAGGCTTGTGGGAAGCCAGTGGTGGCAGTTGGCTCTGAGTGAATTCCCGAAGAGCTGTGTGGTGCGGTGTGTGTGTGTTCTAAAAATAAAGTTTGTTTCTTTTGACAAGTGGCTCCTGAATTGTGCCTAGCCAGACTGCGGCAGAGAGCCATTTTTGTTTTTCTCATTCTGTTGTTTCCTTTCTCACTAAAACTGGCAGGTGTCCAGTTTCCTGTTCTTGGATTAAGTGATAGACATAGAATTATTCTTTGCCTTCTTCTTTTATCTTCAGACATAGAATTATTCTTTGCCTTCTTCTTTTATCTTCATCCTGTTTTTAAGGCTCGGTTGCTGCTGAACTCCTGAGAGATGTGCTCTTGTACATGCATTGTTACATTAGGCACCATAATATGCATAGACTCTCACAGATAGTTAGTTCCAAGGTTCTTTAACTCAGTGTGTGGGAGGGGAATACAGAGACTGTCTTTATGATAATTCTCAGGAATAGGAAAGAAATGAGCAGGAAATGATTTCTCTTAAGCCACTTTATTTCCTAAGCATTCAAGGGTGAGGAGAATGAGGAAACAAACATTGTGCTGTATCATCATATCACCTTGACCATCATAATACCAGACTTTCTTAGATGGGTTTAAAATCTCAGTTACACTGGCTATGTTTTCCAAGTTTCCTAGGGACAATGTATTTTTATGGAGGCTATTATGTATAATCATAATGCATACAAAAAAAGCAATGAGCAGGGAATGATACATGGCCATTAAATAACTGTTCAAGAAAGAGGACATCTGTTGTCCATCAGATTCTGTGTCATAAGCACTAATACTGAAACTGCTACTGATTGAATTGTCTTGTATAGTTCATTTCAGGTTTAATTATACCTAGTATCTCTATACAGCTTTACAGGTTGGTTAAATTACCTGTCATATATTTAAATTTTTATAAACTAGTGATAATACCTCTTCAAAAGAAAAAAAAAGGAATAAACATTTAATGTAACAGTTTTAGACCTGTTCCTAGGAGTGGAGATAGATAACAACAGAATCTTAACATCTTTGTCTTAGCCAGTATTGAACTTTGTTGTGGAAAGAGATGACATTTCTGATTCTCCATCATGTCATAGTAGAGTGCACCTTTTTGCTCTCTATCACACTATCTGTGTCTTATTCTTAGAGATCACATACTATGATACAGTCTTTATGAGAATGTAAGGTATGTTATGACATAATTCAGTCATGATTAATTTCTAATTTATCTCAGTGTCTGTAGCAGTGACTATAAATCTGATGGATGTAGGATTCAATAAACCTGGGCTCTATGAATGGATCCAGTGGGGGGAAAAAGATAATAAATACATCCTTTTCATGAGAAAGAAAGGACACTATTATTTTTACGGTAAATAAAATAATTTTTATATTGTATGATTGTGAAATACACAATATTTATATATGATTACATTAGAGAAAAATAAATACATGTTTAAAACATAGACAGAAGGCCATGAACACTCCGATCATTTAAGCTCATATTTAAAGTGGTTTTTTTCCTCATTATAATTATAAATAATAGTGAGATTCATTATGACATATTGATACAAGCACATAACACAGTTATTTTTTTCAATTTAAGTCCCCAGAGCCTAACCTTTTCCTCCCTTCTTCCTCCCCTTAACCCCTTTCCTTTATCTTACTAACTTCCTTTCTATTTCCAGATTAACTTTCATCTTATTTATTTATTTTAGTTCTGTTTTTTTTTTCTAAATTTCATAAATGAGAGAAAACATACAGCTTTTGATTTTCTGCATCTGGGATATTTTACTTAACATAATGCTTACTAGTTCTATTCATTTTCCTTCATGGATTTATATATATATATATATATATATATATATATATATATATATATATACACACACACACACACACACACACATATATATATACATATAATTTTATTTTTATTGTTTAAATTACATATTTTGTGTTATTTCTATTTTTTCTAAGTTAGAAACTACCAGTTTTTATATTAGATGTAATAAGTGTTAAATTATATTTGTAAATAACTTTAGGAATCTTGTAATTAATTTGATCTACTTTGCACATATGCACACATTTGCAATCTTATTTATGTGAATCTCAGATTGTCATGTTTTATTTGTAGTTTTTTTCTTTCATAATTCTGTAGTACTTTTATTTTTACTGTTGATACATTTTTTGCCTTAAGTTCAACCTTGTTATTAAGTATTACTTTACCAAATTCAATTGGTGAATATTTTATATAAATTTTCATCCTTTTTTTAATTGTCAATGAGCATTTGCTTTTGGTGCTTAGTAGCATCTAAATTTCAATTTTCCTCATCTTATGTTTTTATTGCCATATTTTAATTTTTTTACTTAAAATTTGGCTTAGAAAGATAAATTGTGCTTTTAATTATTATTTTTTATTTAAGAAATTGATACAGTGTAAATTACATTACAGATCATAATTCCAATAAGATTTGAAAATTTTAAAGAATACACTTGCCCAATGTCAGAAGATAGAATGGTTCCAGTTCCTTAGAAAAATGTATACTATATCTTTCATATTTACATAACTCTCTATTCTCCAAAAGCTAACTTCTACTCTAAACTTTTTATTTAAAAATTTTAACATGTTTCCACATATATAGATATCTCTTAAAAGTGATTAGTTTTTCCTCTTTTAATGTCGTACAATGTTCAATAATCATGAGTTTATCTCGTTATGATTTTGTTTTGCTGAATTATAGAGTGTGAAATCATACATTCTCATTTGTTAGTAATTTATTTTTTACAGCTTTGCCATTTTTCATTAACTAACTGTGAATTATCTTTTAAATTCATTTTTGATGGGCCATTCAGATATCTTTTAGTGTTTTCTATTAAAAATAAGACATCTAGTATCATACTTTACATATATCTGAATGCAAATATGTAAAAGGTTCTCTTTGGCAGTGTTTCTCAACTGTGGGTGATTGTATGCAATCAGGGGATGTTCAGAAATATTGGAAATTATTTTAGGATTGCTACAATTTGGGTAGGGAATACTAGTCTCATCTAGCTGGTACAGTCCAGGAGGAATGCTGGTAAGCTTCCTATAACACATCCTGCTATAGTACAAAACACACACACACACACACACACACAAGAATACCTGGTCCAAATGCCAATATTAATGCTGTTGCCAACACATATTGCTCTAGGATTAAAGCCAACAGTAGAATTACTGTACACATCAAATGTTTTAGGTAAGACTAAAACATTTTCCCATTGAATTTCCTGCAAGCAATGAATGAGAACTCTGATTATTCCATGTCCTTACCAACCTTTGGTATCATTAGATTTTGACAATGAAGTGAATAAGGCTACCATATTTTTATTTAAATTTGTATTTTCATATTGGAAAATGAAGGGGGACATTTTTTCTTCTGTAATTAGCCATTTGTGTTACTTTTAAAAACTTTCAAATTTGTTAGCATTTTTTTAATTGAAATACACTTCCTTACTAGTTAATTTCTAGATATACATTTATATGATGTAAATTAACATTTCGCAAATATAAGTTTGAATGTTCTATATCCATTTTTATAGTTACACTATTTAATTTAATTAAGTATGTATTTTTCTTAATATTTTGTATTTTTCTGTTTTAGAAATTGTACATTGTCCTGACTTGTCATAATATTTCATTTTATTCATTTTTAAATAAATAAATTACAGTGGCTTTTTCATTATGTTTAATCCATCTAGAACTGATAGTTTAGGATATGGTGTATTGTTGGATAGTTGTAATCACATAACTCTCATGTAGAATGGAAAACATAAATATACTCAAAAGATAATTATTCTTATAAAGGTCATATTAAATAATTATTGTGTCAAAAATGGCAGATATGATTGAGAGAAATGGAAAGGTTTTAGAACATGGTAGAGAGTTAGATATGCCAGATTGTTGTCATTCTTAAGTGCTGAAATTCAGAATAATGAGATGACATCTGGAGGTCTCAGTGGAGTTGCTGGGGGTAATCACAGTGCTGTCAGATGATATGGGATAGAGGACAAGGAACAGCTTTAGGGTGGTCATAAAAAAGCAGATATTTATATGTTCATGATTGTATAGTTTGGATGAATGAGATTAGGATCAGGCAGATGATTGGGCAACTTCATCAAGTTGCCTTCCAGAAAGAAAATGATGAGTATTTTCAGTTGTTCAGCAAAAATTTGAAATTGTCTTTATCTATTTCTTCTATATTGTCCAGCCAACCTGCTAACCAGCCCTGCTTTTGATCTTTGTTTTACAAAGTATACACACATTTCCAGTATGTTTAACCAATCTATTGCTAGAATGTGGTATTAGCCATTATGATCTTTCCTTTACATTCTGGGAGAACCCTCTACCCATTCTTCTTGCTTTCCTACATTGCTCTCAACTTGTCCATTTCCAATGCATCATAGATTAATTTAAAAATCGGAAGTTAGTTACAAAATTTCTTACATAAAACTAAGATTATTATCTACCTTATGCATAATTAAATCCTAAATCCTTTCATTCACCTATGTTTCTTATACTACAGCTCCCTTTAACTCCTGCCATTAGTTCTCTGATCTTACCTCCTACTATTTTCCTGTGATTTCTAACTACTCTAATCTCACTTTCTCCCACATCTTCCTACTTTTATTTTGGTACTTCTGAGATGCTTCAAAATTTTAAAATATGCATTAACTTACTATTAATTGTGTCCCTATTTTACTAACATGTTTTATTGAGTTGGAGCTATTTTTTTTTCCTTTTAGACTGATAAATTCCAGTGATTTCTGGGAATATCTGATGTATTTAAGATAGTACTTAACTTTGGAATAAATAAATAAATGATTTATTTGAAACAAATTATTCAGTAAATTTAATAGTATAATAAAAATTAAGTTTTTTTTTCAAAATACCTTTGTTGTTAAATTTAGTCATAGGCATCTATGTTTTCTCAACAACAATTCATTTTATGCTAAAATTATAATCAGTCCAAAAGTCACAGTGACTCAAAACCACAAAGGTTTGATTTTTGGTGCACACTACATATTAAAATACAATTAAAAATGGGACCCTCCAATTTCTTCCTGAGACCCAAGTTGTTGGAGTTTTAATGTTCTGGAACATAATTAGAGTAGAGATAAATGACTGAATTCTTATACCGATAGCTAAAGGAGCTCTAACTGGAAGCCACATTCTATTGCATAAAAGTAAAGTAAATACAAGATGAGTAAGAAACACTCCCAACATGTGACTGAAACATTGTTCTTTATGAAATGTAATTTATGAAATTACTTCATAGTTTGATTTCCTCACACTTTGCTGTTGTTAAACCTGAGTTTTGATGATACTAAACTTAATACTAAATACTAAATAATAGATACTAAAAGTAAAATATTTATAACCAACAAGGTTTATACAGCAACAATAGTTGCTAGATCAAGAAAACTGTCTGAATCTCTCTTATGAAAAGGCATAGATCTTTTATATTAAAATGCTTGCATAATTTGAAATTTAAATTATAAAATAACCAACTTAAAACAATATCTAGGTAATTTAAATTATATGTAAAACAAAATATTGCTGCTCCTGCAGACTATAAGAACAATAACACAGTTTAAAACTATGAATAAATGACTTTTAATACAAAGCCTTAATAAGCATTTATATTTAATGATAAGACAATCCATTTACATTTTTATTTAGTTTGTATATGTGCAGAGAAATAAAGATAGAAAAACTTTGAAATAGGTGATGTTTGAATTCCAATCCATACATTAACTCTCCAAAATAAAAGAATAGTTTGTCTTTGTTAATGCTTTAGAAACCTGTTACTACTCATTGGAAGGGTATTTGATTTTAAAATTACTGTCATAATATTTTAATCAAGAAAATTCAGGTCAAAGAATTTTTGAATAAGAGTAATGCTTCAGAGGGAAAAAATTCTACATTAAAATGATACTTTTCTATATTTTTTTCAATACATAGGCAAGGATAAATGAGTCAGAAGTCTCCTTGAGATGTGTCTATTGCTCTTCCTCCTCAGCTACCACTTGCCAGCTAAAAATCAGTATGTGAGATGACAATGCAGACAGCTGGCCAGGAAAAGTGATGATGTGCTCCAGCTGTGCTGAGAGGAAAGGGAATTAAAAGATAGTAAATGGGAATCTCACTCCTGTGTCAAAATATTTTAAAACTAATGTTATTATGATCTATTCTTGTATTCATCGGTGACGCTGGTGAAGCTCTGCTTCACTTGTCAAGTGGTTCTGATCTACTCAAAGGTACCGCATGTGCGCTCACAAAAAAAAAAAATTACTCATAAGCCTTACAAAAAAGACAAGGACAATGTATGTGAAACTTATTAACTCCCCAAAATAATATGAGCTGAAACTTGGGAACTGTAGAGTGTGAGACACTACCAAGAAGAAACTTATCTTTTTATACAGAACAAAGAACCTAATGTGATTTCTAATTTCAAATAGAAAGCTCCAGATTCATAGTTCTTATCTCATTATGATTGCCTGGAAGAATCTTTATGGTTGGGCCTTCTCAGCGTATAGAATTGATTTCTCAATTCATTAAATGATGCGTGTGGCTTTAGTGGACACTGCCTTCTTGTGAATCTTGCAATCTCCTTCTCACCACTTCTCCTAGCATCTTTCTTGGGGTTCTTTTTCTCTCTTCATTAGGCATGCTAATATAGGGGTTCTTTTACTTTTTGATTTTCCAATGCCTATTTTCATGAGTGTTTCACCCATGACTGCTTACCAATCATGACTTTTCTCCTATGCTATATATTAAATTGATTTGTTTGTGTGTGTGTGTTCCATCAGAAATTTGTTTTAAGACAAACATTCCAAATCCTCTTAATTCGTACACATATTGTCTCTATAAAAATGGTACTAAGTGTTGCTTCCTTTGACAATTAGCAGGGACGACACAGGAAATTCGGTCAGGGATACATATAAGTTATTTTATTTGCCTTTACATTTTAACTGACACGTTGCAAGATTTTTAAAAATAATGAATATATAAATTAATAAATGAAATCTGTCTCCACTTTAGCTCCACTATGGACACAAAATACACAACACTCACACACATGCACACATGTTCTGACTTCTATTTAAACATTCCAATGATTTCTGGTCCCTTAGAGAACACAATCTAAGCCCCTTATCACAACAAATCATTTTGCTTGACCCAGTCGTACATAGGAACAACTCTAGACACATCTCTTATCAGGAAAACCTTATGTAGATGGTTAAGATAATTGTCCTTAAAGATATAAGTGCTTTTAAGGCTCAAATAAAAATTGCCACTCTGAAGTATTTTGAAACCAGCATCCCTTGTCTCCATGCAACCTGATGATTTCATTAAAATAAGTGAGTTTTCCAAGTTTCTAAATGAGAAAGTTTGATTTCTTCATTCTTTGTGACTCTAAAATGGTATAACTGCTGAGAACAGTGTCCTTGTAGCAGTAATGGAAATTATCTGCTTGACTTTTTTTTCTTTTCCAGTAGACAATATATTGTTAAAATAGTAGTTTCCCTGTGTTTTTTTTTTCTTTTTTCTTTTTTGCCTCTAATAGACAGAAGAAGAGGCACAGAAGAGACCAGGAATACAAGTTATTATGCTCACAGGTCCTTGAAATGTGAGGTGTGGTGTGCCAGGCAAGGACAGATGAAGAAGACTCAGGGGATAAGGAGATGGGACATGAGAGGCAAGAGGAAAGAGGAAGGTAAAGACTTTATAGAGTTTCTAAAAGGCAAAGCAAGGCAAACAGCTTAGGATTGGCTGGTTTGAATACTTTTGACTCAATTCTATATAAACAACACAATAGTATTGAATCAGTCTGACAAATTTTGCTTTTAGGCCTTTGTAGATCACTGAGTCCAGCTCAATAGAGTGGGGACCCATCTGGCCATGATATAATTCTTTATTATTTAGAATACAGGCCTCAAAATAACTTTCATCTTGTAAAATGCCAAACATTTTGCATGTTTAATTTAGCCAAAGATGAGAAAGATATGCATTTATGTATCTATCACTACCTATTAAGACAAAAGATTCCTCAGTCAAATAAAAAATTCCATAGAGTATTATTATTATTAATTATTATTATTATTTTTATTTTATTTTATTTTTCTACTTTGTTATATATGACAGGAGAATGTATTTCAATTCATTGTACACAAATGGAGCACAACATCTCAACTCTGGTTGTACACAATGCAGAGATGCATCATTCGTGCAATCATACATGTACCTAGGGTAATGATGCCCATCTCATTACACCATCTTTCCTACCCCCATGACCCCTCCCCATCCATCCTTTTGCCCAATCCAAAGTACCTCCATTCTTCCCATGCACACCCCCACTCACAATCATAGATCAGCATTCACTAATTAGAGAAAACAACCTGGTAAGAGAGAGATATTCTGTTATCTTCATTGTCCTCCAAAAAACCTTTGGTTATTCCCCCTTCAGCAACATAGGCTTCACAATAAGATGGTGTGCTTCTAAATGTTTTAACTAATCTGTACTTGACATAGAAAGGGATTAAATAAAGTAATATATTATTTATCCTCAAACATCTGCAGGAATCTGACAGAAATGATCAATCAAACCCTCCTGTAGCCAAGTCTTTATATTGTAACCTCCTACAGCTGAGTTACAGTGACTAGAACATTGCCACACTGACCTATAATTTTATATATATGTGCCTAAAACGAAAGCCATGTTTTAGAATTGCTTTATGAAAGAACATGTTCTTATGTTCATGTGAGTATGAATGTGTGTGTGTGATGTTTTATTATGATGATCATTACAGTATAAGTTCATTATGCTGGCTTCAAATTCAATTCCCATTGTTAATTCTAGATCCAGGAGACAAAAGAAAATCTGAAGTCTATTTTTAAGATAATTCATATAGTTTCATATTTTTATTATGATTTTTGGAAACTTGTGATCTGCAGTGTGTTGTATTTTGTTTGGTTTGCTTTTTGAAGTTTGGTCTTTGAGAAATCCCATCAGTGGAGTAGTGGACTGATTTGTCTGACTAGAACCATTGTGTGTGAAGCAGTAAGGAAGCTATCGGTGGGGATATTCTTCATAATGTACAGGTAAGTAATTTGAAAAGGCTAAGCAATATCGTCCTACAGTGTGAGATAATTTAGGTGAATCAGTGGGAAACGTATTAATATACAAAGAGAAATAAAATATGCAATTTTAAGGACTTCCACTTTAGGTGTTATGTTGGAGGTAGAATAGAGAGAGAGAGGAGGAGTCCTTTTGTGTTACACTAAGATAACAATCAAGAGCCAAAGCTTCATTTTATCATCTTTTCTCATGCTATGTTCAATAGGCAAGAAATTAGAAATTTAGATGAAATGCTTGGAAAAGTTTTCCTATATTTTCCTATTGTGAGAATCTAAGATTGTTCAATTTATTTCCTATTTTTTCCTATTGTGAGAATCTAAGAGTGGCCAGGGAGAGGTAAAACAGAATTTCCATCCAACACAGCAATGCCTTCCACATTGCTTCATAGAACATGCTCATAGTGATGCCAGGTTTAAAGATGGATATGTAGATGTGAGGTTTGATGAGTCCTGCCTGATATTTGCATCATGGTCATTGATCTCTGCACCATCATGGTCATGATCATTTCTGCTTGTCTACTTTCCTTCAACTTGCTACAGTGGGATTAGGACTTTATGATCTGAGCATTGATAATCTAAAATTGGTAGACATTTGCTTCTTAGCCAAGATGAATTAGAATGGGAAAAGTCCACTTAGGTCTCTGTATTTCATTTTTGGTTCAGGTGACAAAGCACATTAAATGTGACAAAGTTGAATTCTTATTGCCAGCTTCACTTTCACCTGCAAGGGGATCATCTAATTAGGCTGAAATTTCCTTCATAACTTCCATCATTTAGAATCAAGGAAAACATAGAAAAACTTTTCAATTAGTCTCCTTGACTTACACTCTGAAATACAATATTTTCCAGAGTTCTGCACTGCATAGTATTATACACCCATATAAATGTTAAAGATGAAGTTTTGTCCTTTTGTGTAATTTTCTGAGTTGTAACTACAGTTTGAGAAAGGGGTTGTTGGGGACAAAATACTACTACTACTACTACTACTACAACTAATAATAATAATAATATCAATCATTTAAATTGGCATTATTATGTAATGTGATTTGATTAAGTCTCCATTTATTTATATCCAAACATAGTAAACATAATATGAATAGGTAATGTGCACAAATATCTAAAGAAATTATGGCACTTTATTTCCTGTTTAATAATTAGAAAATCATTTTATCAGAGCAGACTATCAATATTCATATTCCTGAATGTATATTTTTAAGGAGTATTTATTTTATTTCAAATAATATTTTTCAGAGAGTTCCCAATAAATAATATTTATGTATGGAGAGGGTATGGTTGCACATCTGTATAGATCAAAATATTTTAATGAAAATGAAAAATTTAATTAAACATAACATTTTTTTTGGAATTTGATAGAGCAATACTTCATATAGCTATCAATTTTTATTAACTTGTATATCTGACATTACATTTATAGTCATAGTGATTTTCTTATCATCTGTCCCACCTCCACTCAACCTGTTTTAAGCTCAATAGATAATAACCTGATTGCCTCTTCACTGACTTTTTTCAGGTAATTCACTAATTCCTGACTAAAGCATGTTCCTTTTTTCTTATTGGGATTTTTAGCTTCCTAAAGTAAGATTACTCCCTTAAAACCCAGGCCTTTTATACTTCTAAAACTTTTGCTAAACAGCCTGACACTTTCTAATCCCCTTTCAAGTCTATCTACCTTTTCGTAGCTTCATTCTTTGCAACTTTGATCCTTCACTGTCTTTGTGTTTAATTTATGTCTCTGGCAAGGTTACAAGTTCAGACCCTTTGGTGTTTTTCTTTTATTTTTCTGTATATTTTAAATCACAAATTCCCATACTTAGCCATTTTCTTCTTCATTTTACTGCTCACTTTCCTTGCTGTCTTCTTCTTTTGTTTCAACCTCAGTGAGAAAACTTTATAGAATTTTTAAACATCTGTAACTACTCTCTACTATAATACTCATTGATGATCAGTCAGGAGTCAACACAATCTGATCGAAATAACACCGTTAGTGTCATAATATTCTACTCAAAAATGAGTCGCATCTTATATAATTACTCATTTTATGATTTAACTTCTATAGTTAAGGAAAGTATGTACCATAAAACAAGTGTTATGGAATTCAAAATGAGAAACTAAAGAAACAGAAACCAAGTTTCCTTATGCTAGTTGATTTCATATTATGTTGATATATATATATATATATATATATATATATATATATATCTTTTATATTGTAAGAAGCAAATGAAATACCTGTGAAATCTTTCATGAATAAAATAACTAGTAATTGTTGTGACTTTGTTTTTATTATTGGGCTTAAAACTACCAAACTTAAATATGCAGCAAAGAATGCCTTAATCTTTCCATAATCAGCTATTTTATATAGAAAGTCTTCACAAATAGATACTTTTAAAGCCAAAAATAAATTATCTCTCTTATATTACTTTTTCAACAAATATTGAATTTCACATCGGTGTTAGCAAGTTCAATGGTTTTCAGAGGGGAAATGAATAATGTACCATAAGACAAGGCAGCATGGCAGGGCCAATATTTGTGGGAATAACTGCATTTTATTTGGTATCCTTGAGAATTAGAAATTTGCTTTAACCTAATTGGAGCTCAGATCCTCCCTCACCCACCTCCCTCATTTCCCAGTAATCCAGGCTATTAGCCACCTAATTTCTAATAGTCTATTATTGTGCTTTCTTTCTTTAATTTGCTGACTCAGGAATTTTCAGTATGGCCATGTCTTTGACTTCAAATTTGGCAACAAATTCAATTTTTATGCCACCAACACCCAAAGTGTTTGCCATGATATTAGTTACTGAATTTCTCAATGACGAAATATTCTTTTTTCTTTTTCTTCCTTTTTTTTTCTTCTTCTATTTTTTTTTAATCCAGAGCATTTTTGCCAATGAGCCACATGCCCACTCCTTTCTATTTTTTTATTTGAGATAGGGTCTTGCTAAGTTGCTTACAGCCTTGCTAAATTGCTGAGGCTGACCACAAACTTGTGTTCCTCCTGCCTCAGCCTCCGAAACCATGGGGATTGCAGGCATGTGCTACACTGGCCGATGGAAATGTTCATTTTATAGGAGTATTTGGAATGGATATTAAGACAATGTTTATGTGTTCATTATTCATACTTATATGTATGCATACAGATGTCATTTCTAATACAGAAGCACATATCTAAACATGAATAATCTAAATGAATCTTAAGAGAATATTGTGTTTCTTATTTATATGTATGCATGTTATAATTTCTAACAATGACAAATATACATAGATTATAAATTTATTATAAACTTATAATTAGTAGTATTATTAATATTATTTTTCATCTTTTTGTAACACTTATTTTTATATCACATTTTATGAAAAGATCTGCTAAGCATATTAAATTTAAAAAAATTCTTTTTCACCCAATGTTTTATTAATTCATCATACTATTGAAACTCTAATGAGGAAAAGTAAGAAATTTATTCTAAAGAGTTTTCAGTTCTATCTTTATGGAAAACTAAAGAATTTGCAATAGATAAATAAACTTTCTCATATTAGATAATTTGAGAATTTCATTGGAAATACTAAATACTTATCTTGATCTTAAGACTTTATATTTAAATTGTTCCAAGCTACTTGCAGATAAAGATGTTCAATTAAAACAACATTTCTTAACAGAATCATCCCAACACATATTAAGTCCAAAACCCAAATCTTCATCCACCTACATTTTAATAGTACATATTTATCCAGAAGTTTACATAGTTCTAAGTCTTATCAATATGTGAAAATTTTAAGGAAAAAAAATGAAGACATCAAATATCTACCAAAGCAAGCAATGATAGTTTGAGGAGCTGAAATAAATCTCAAAAACAACAAAACTGATTATTTTTATTACACCTTTTTTTAAAAAAAGCATCTGATATTCTAAAACAAGAGATAACAGGTGAAAATTTGATAGTGTTTATAAATCTCATGATTCTTGACAGAACAGAATTTTCATTCAGTTCTCCCAAGGAAAAGTGTTCCTTAATAAACACCCTAGAGTTTTACTAGAGAATATTTTTTTTTAAAAAAAGAGTTTTTCAATATGGTAAAGGTTTATATGCATATATGACGAAATGAGGACAATATTATTCAGAGACTGTATCTCTTATTTTACATATGATGCCTCACATTGCATTACAATACATAGATATACAAAAAGCTTAAGTAGTAAATAATAAAAAAGGGCAATGATATAAACCGATATTTGAGGGAACTATATATTAGACAGGGAATTCAAAATAATTGTTAAACAAAGTTAGTCCTTTGAATCAACATTTGAATCAACAGATTCTGCATCTGCATATTTAATCAACAGATCAAAAATATCCAACAATTGATTTTGTATGTACTCAACATATACAGATAATTTTTTATCTTCATTCCATAAAGAACCTAACATAACTACTTACATATCATTTTCATTGTGTTATGCATTATAAGTAGTCCAGAGATGATTCAAAGTGTACCTCAGAATGTGAACAGGATGTAGGTAAAATATTATGCCATTATACAAAAGGGATTTGAGTGTCTAGGATTTGGGTATTCATGTGAGGTCTTGGAACCAATCTCCATAGGGATTGTGGATTGGATCTCTTGTGTATAACAAAGACAAATTACACACACACACATACACACACACACACCACACAAGCTCCCACAATTATATGTTTATATATATAAGAAGACAACAAAGCAAGCAATATTAGAAGTTAAATATAAACAAAACTGGAAAATATTAAAAAAATACATTTAAAATTACAGAAAATAAAAAAACACAGGATGAAGAATAAAAGGTATATGAGAAATATAGTAAATTATATGTATATAGTTTGGTTTCCAAAGGAAGAATGAAACAGTGTTTGGAGAAACAGTCACTGTGATACAATTTTGAAAAAAAAAAAATCAAGCTATGAATCCAAGTAGTGATGTAAATCCCAATGACTACGAAGTAAGAAAACATCCTGTAAGCATATCATAACAAAATTACTTAAAAGGTGATATTTAAAAATTTTCCTTTGGAGAAAAGAAAGCTTAGAAAACAGCCAGTTTGTTTTCAAAGTAGCACTGGTACCATCATGATTGATTATACAACTGATAATGAAATGATGTATTAATGCAGATGAAAGAAAATAACTAAGACAAGATATCATTAAAAACAGGAGACTAGGGGCTTGCAATATAGCTCAGTGGTAGACTAGTTTTCTTGCCCTAGAAAACAGGAGTCCCCAGGGTTTCATCTCTATACTACAAAAATAAAACAAAAAATGAGAAGAATAGGTAGAGCCATAAAAAATAGCAAATTCATCACAGGTAGAAAAGCATAATTACAACTTTAAGACAAGTAATCTGATGTCAATGTACAAATATTCACAAGGAAGAAGAGAAAAATGAAATGGTAAAATTTTAGGAGATACCTAACTAAATTCTGATTATATAAAATTATAGTCAACCATCTTAGAAGAAATGTTTTTACATAGAATTAAATAAAAACAAATGGTAGTAGTTTGAGAAAGAGTCAAGTGAAAAGAATCTTAAACATATCATATAGTCTAGGAAATAAGGATGTTATTAATATATACATCACAATCAATAAGGTAAATAGTGCCTTGTGCTTGCTTTGAGAATCATTGAAGCAACATTAAATAATTTTGTATGCAACAAATGACACAGGGACAAACATAATTAAAAAAATATTAATTAAAATAAGGGAAGAAACAACAAAGACAAAAAATAAATGGGGTAAATTTTATGTATGTATAAAATTATTTTAACATAAACAGACATGATTCTTCAGTTGAAATACAAATGTCACAAAAAATATAAAAAAGAAATGCTTTAACTACAATAATTCAGTAGAGTTGTAAAATTCATGAAAAAAAAGTTATAATCGAGGTGTGGTGGCTCATGCTTGTTACCCCAGTGGTTGGGGAGGCTGAGGCAGGAGGATCACGAGTTCAAAGCCTGCCTCAGCAATTTAGCAAGGGCCTAAGCAACTTAGCAAGACTATATCTCTAAATAAAATACAAAAATGGTTGGGGATGTGGCTAAGTGGTTAAGCACCTCTGGGTTCAATCCCTGCTAATCACAACAAGAAAAAGTTATATGGTATATATTGAAAGTTCAATGAATGTGTATCATTAAAACAAATCTGTTGAACTAATCAAACATTAGAAAGTATCAGAGAATAAGAAAAAAAATTATGAAGAAAAAGTCGGCAAGGGCAATGTTTATACAATGTGTAACATCGCAAATCACTGGGAAATGCAAGTAAAAAAAAACAATAAAATCATCTCAATCCAGTAAAATGGCTATAATAAAAAAAAAAATAAGGAGTGCTGGAATGGATGTGGAGAAAAAGACATTCTTACACATTGTTGGTGGGAAAGTACATGTTTCTCATGTTTTTGTCAATTATTTTTGTGTCTGATGCTATGCTCTACTATAAGGTCCATTTAAATATGTTTATATACAGTTTTCTGTGGTGAGCCGCTTCTGCCGTTTATGCAAATTACGGTCACCATTACACGATGGCGCTGGCTCCGCTGTGGTCTGTGACAAACAACTCCTTGTTTGGGAGAGTTGGCGCATGACTTTTCATCACTCTATGAGAAAGCTCCACGTGGCTGCTTTGCATTGGGGCTTGAGATGCTTTATTAAGGCTGGGAGGGGCATCCGAGAGAAGAAGAAGAACTATCAGGGGCCTGAATAAAAGTTGCTGAAAGAAGATTCTTGGGTTGCGTCTTTCTTGCGGGCAAGAAGTCGCGCGCAACAGTTTTCCAGCCTCATTTATTAAAAGACTGTTCTTTCTCCAATGCATGTTCTGATTTCTTGTTGAGTATCAGTATTTTATAAATATGTAATTTTAGTTTTGTAATTTCTGTGTCTGAGTATTGATTTTTATAAAAGCACTAGGCTATTTTGGTTACTATGACTTGTCATATGTCTTGATATTAGGCACTCTGATGCATCAGATAGTCTTAATTTTCAAGATTGTTTTGGATATTTCTTCAGCTACAATATGAATTTGAGAATTGTTTTATTAGTCCCATGAAGAATGTCCATATAATTTTGGTAAGGGTTGAGTTGCCTCTGTAAATTTCCTGGATAGTGTGAGTATTTTAACAGTACTAAGTCTTCCTAGACCTGGAATGTGGGAGATTGTTCCTTTTTGTGTGTGTTTGACTTTTTCACTTTCTTTCATCAGATTTCTTAATTTCACTGTAGAGATTTTTTTACTGCCTTTGTTAAATTATTTCCATGCATTTTTAAAATTTTATAGCTATCACAAATGGAAATGCTTTCATTATTTGCTTTTCAGCATTCTCATTATCGGTGTATATAAAACACTACTGATTATTGTAAAAATGTTTATTTGTAACATACAACATTACCAAATTCATTCATCATTCTAATAGTCTTAATCATTTCTATTTTAGCTTCAGTCAAAATTATTTCTTGATGTTCACCTTTACTTCAAAGTTTCAAACATACTTGAACCAACAGTTTTAACATGTTTAAGTGCTATTTCTCCTTAATCATCTGTTAGTCTGTTTCTGTTACTCTTATTCATTGACTGGATCATATATTCCTGTCTTATGTCTAGTGTTTTTATGATATACAGGGCATCAGCGATGGCACATTGTCTGCTACTACTTTATTGAGTATTTCTAGAGTAGACCTCCTGGTAGAGCAGTGTTTCTGAGCCTCACCATTAATTTTGTTCCAGATATTTTCTTGTTTGCAGGGTTGTCCTTTTCATTAATGAAAGTTCAGCACAATCCTAGATCTCTATCCTGTAGTTGTCAATACATTCCAAATGTGTAACAACAAAAAGATCTCAATAGACGTTTCCCAATTTTATTAGGGGACATCATTGCCCACGTTTGATAATCATTGTTAAAGGCTAGAGGAAACTTACTCTTGAGATGTGGCCTTTCTTAGGTGGGTTAAGTACCTGGTGCTATGAGATCAAACCACCGTTCTAGGTCACAATTATACTTCTCTCAGCTGTCTTCATCATCAGATCCCAGGCTGTCAGTACATTTCCAGCCAGGATTCAAAAGCCTGTGCATGTGAAGCCTACCATTCAACAAATGAACCGAGGAGACGCCTATTTAGATTTCTTGAGGTCTCTCTTTCTTTTCTTTCTTTCCTTCTATTTTCCTTTACAAATTCCTCAGCTACAACAGCCTGTCCTGAAAGTCACAGCTGCCTCAACAGCCCTGAACTCCTATCTGTTTCCTCTGCCAAGAATTGCTGCTGCCTTATAAATGGACCAACTTTCTGCCTCTAGGCAGAAATCTGAGGTGAATGTGGAGTTCATGCCACATATTTCCCTTCAGTGGAGAATTTGAGTTCTGTGCTGAATGCCCTTCAGTGGTTGCATATTGCTATTATATTGCCTGGTTTTATAGTTTTCTTATAGCAGAAGGGTACAGGTAAGGCCCTTTACTTCATCTTGGTGGGAAACAAAGCTGAAAAAAAATTAAATACTGCATTTATTTTTCAAGAGAAACTTGAAAAGGGTTACATTTTTAACTCTTATCCTTCTGCCATTCACTTCTTCAGCTACATTTTTTTTGTCATCAAAGCCAAAATATTACTTCAGATTAGTTCTTATTTATATAACTAAAGTTAGTTCCTTAAAGATAGCAAACTGCCAGGTATGGTAGCACATGCCTGTAATCCCAGCTGGCTTGAGAGCCTGAGGCAGGAGGATTGCAAATTCAAGGCCAGTCTCAGCTATTTAGCAAGGCCTGCAGCAACTTAGTGAGACCTTGTCCCAAAATAATGACTCAAATGGTTAAATTCCCCTGAGTGTAATCTCTAGTACCAAAAAAATAAAAAATAAAACAGCAAACTAATATCTGTAATTAACACATAAATTATTGCTTAGTTTGGAAAGAGCTTTTGCATATATTATTTTGTGGGCTTTTTATAATAAATAGATAAGTTATAAGTTATTATGGCTATATAAAATTGTGATGGCAATCATCACCATTTTTATCAAATTCATACTAGAAAGGAGGCCATTAAGACTTACAGATGGGATATTGCATGGTTTAGTGATAGAGAAAAAGGCTCATATGTAGCTTTACTCACTGAGCTACATTTGCTCTACATTAATAGACATTGTTACCATTTCTTTTCTACAACCTGAGGTGTTACAGTGTAGCTGTCATATGTTTGATATCAGAGTAGAAGTACTTAATAAATATTTTGATGGACTGAAGATTTTCAAGACTATTTCAAATTATTAAAGAAATTAGATATCCATTGTTTATGACTCCTATATCTCATTCAAACATGCCCACCTTCTCACTCCATATCATTTTAAATAGTGAATTGGTATAAATATTATAAAGGAAAACAAGCAAAGAGAGAGAGAGAAGAAAAGTACTGGAAGGATTTTTGTGTGTGTGGTGTTTTGCTCTTTCAAGAGTTTAATGAAATGAGACCCCTCAAGAATCCATCAAAGACATTTCAGTTTCTTCTTAACAAGCTGTTTTGCTCCCTCAGTGAGTGAAGGAGGAAGAATTTCTTGCTATCTGCCAGTTTATTGAATGTCTTATATATTTTAATTCATTTAGCCGTAGGTCAGAGAAGGCACTTTTACAAGAGATGAACAAGCTTTTGGCTGCTCTGTTTAATATATTACATCTTTGCATTTATTTAATTGAAATTATCATATTGTGTAAATAGATGAGGGTTATCATGAAAATTAAATGTTATGTTGTAACTAATTCATTTTGAAATAATTTAACAGTCATTGGGTTTTACACTAATTGCTTTATGAGATTAATGAATTTACACAGTTATTTGAGTCTCATTACTTGGCCGAGTATAGAAAAAAAAAAAAAAGAAGCTAATAAACTAGCCCAAGCACTTCATTTGGCATAAAGCAAGTAGAAAATAAAATTCTACTTTAAAACAGTGACAGTTTTATTTTGTACAGAAGAGCTGATCATAAAGTCTATTTCTCTTTTGTCTGGGCTGGAGGAAAACACAAATTGGGTGAAACAAAGTCATATTAGGAAGTATTCATTTATGCAAATGTACATTTTCAATATTAACTTGAGTAGAATATTCCAGATCTGGGACAGCAGGTTCAGTCAGGGGAAACTAGTACATAGATCTTAAGGAATAGAGGCACACCAGATATTTGAGAACAGAAGAGAGGGCCAATCTGATATTAAAAAGCAAAAAAATAAAATAAAATAAAATTGTAATTGAGGATGTCCAGAAAGTAACAAGTAGAAAAATTGGGTAGATCTTTAGGTCATGCTGAAAAATTTGGATATTTCCCTAATTAAAATAACCAGCAAATGAGAGTTTTTATCAAGAGAGTACTTTAATTTTAGGTTATAAAAACAGTCACCTAGTTACAGTTTTAGACAACAAGATGAAGATGGTTTAGAGTGAACAAAAGGAAAGAATTGGGTAAATATAACACTTTAAAGTTTTTTTTAAAAGCCAAGTCTTTTCCCTGGGTGACAGTGGCAGGAGAGGAACATCTGAATTTGGGATACAAGGTGAACGTAGTGCCATTTCACTGAGGTTTGGGTCATTTCAGGCTATATAACACAGAAAGGAATCAAGTAATTGATTCAATAATATTGGAATAATTCAATAATCAAGGAATCAATAATATTGCTGAGAACTGATATGGAGGATTGCAGGATGGGATGTCATGAGGATAAATCAAGTCCTATATTTTGAAATGAGTAAAATTGAAGTTTCAAGTTGAAGAACAGAATGGATTTCCCATGTATGCAGCGAGAATCAAAGTCAGGGCATTACTGGGCTTCACAGTACAAAGCTGCAATATCAGTAACTTTGGAGGATTGCAAGTTTGAGGCCAGCCTCAGCAAATTAGAACCATTCTCAAAATAAAATAAAAAGGATTGGGTATATATCTCTAAGGTTAAATGCTTCTGGGTTCAAACTCCATTATCAAAAATAACAGATCAGGGCTATTGATTGAAATATAAAATCATTCAATCAATTTACTCAGAATAAATCAGTTATTCCACACGTATATATTTGTGAAAAGTTAAATGAAGAGAGATTTTGAATGCAAGCTTATCCATTCTTACTTCCACAATTATCTTTGTGTGTGAGTGTAAAAATGCAAATTCATCATATTTAACATCATATATACTCTGCTGATAAGTACACCTTTAGTCACATCATCAGAGTACAATGCATATCATGGACATTGCCTTTTGTTAAAATGTTTTGGATTTTTTTTTTTTAAAATAAGAAGCCACTAACTATTCATTCATATTTTATCATACTGTTAAATTAACTAACTTCAAATGAATTCATAAACAACAAAGTTACTTTAAAAATGTGATGTTGCTATGGCTTGAATGTGAGGTGTCCCTCGAAAGTTCATGTTGGACAATGTAGGAATGTTCAGAGATGAAATTATTAAATTATGACAGCTGTAACCTCAGCTGTGGAGTAGTTTATTAGTACATTAATAATCTGAATGAACTACTGGGTTGTAACTTTATGCAGGTGGGGCTGGAGGAAGTAGGTCACTGGGGGGTATACATTTGGAGCTTATATTTTGCCCCTAGCATCTTGCTCTTTCTGCTGCTAGACTGCCATGAACTGAGCAGCTTTCCTCAGCCACAACCTTCTGCCAGATGTTCTGCCTTATCTGACGCCCAGAGCCATAGAATTGGCCAACCATAGAGTAAACCTCTGAAACCATGAGCTCAAAATAAACTTTTTCTCCTTTGGGAGCAAAAGGTTTTGTCAAGTATTTTGGTTACAACAACAAAAATCTGACCAACACAAATTAATGTTATTGCATTTGGTTTTGTAGTGTATTTATTTAAAATAGGAATCCAAATATTTGAGATTTTATATAAACTATAAAATTAAAATATATAGATTAAATATCAATAAAATATCTATGTTATCATTGTTAGATTGCTAAACGAAAAACATAAAAATATATAGGGCTGGTAACTTTGTATTCACAAGAAGCAGGCAGTAAAAGAAATTTTAACATTTACCATTTTCTGAAATTTGTTATATATGCAATATGGATGTTATGCCATTTTTAACTTTACCAACAGACCTGGCAGTGGTAATAATAACTGTTTTTACCTTCTGCAATTATTTGTTATCACTATTTTTAATTTCCATTAACCTAAATATCCTTGACTCAGAATAAATCAGTAGCCTCAAATAAATACTTGGTCATTGTTATTAATGGCACTATAGTTTGTTTTCCTATTATAACATTTATTTTTGCTATTCTAGTATATTTATGTTATAGCACATATAGTGAGAAATAAATTAATGTGACTTTTGAAAAAGCTGTTAATTTTATAGTTGCTTTTCCCTCCACATCCCTAGTACATTTCTCTACCACGTGTAGCTGTTTTGAATTGTTAGCACAAGTATTGCAATTACTATTTTCTTGATTATTAATTTACTATAGCTATTCTAAAAAGCATCCCATGGAGATATTGAGAACTTTTAATCATTCACTTGGTAATACTTAAGTTTCTTCTGAAGCAGTTCAATGTGATTAGTCCATTGATTTTATTAGTGACAAAGGTGAAAAACTCTCATATGTCTGTTACATTCAGGCCAACTTCAATAGAATTAGCTGGGCATATGACTAATTAATGAGCTGATTCATCCCTTCCTGACTTTCACCAAAGGACAATATAAAACCAAAGCCATGATACATTCCTTAAATCTGGATAGCAGGTCATGAAAATTATTGAGTTTCCTTAACTCTTAATATTCCTTTCATTTTAATCACTGATTATTATTATTTTTCTTCTACTAAGCAAGCAACAATTTTAACAAAAAATAAATATTAGTATAAAGGGGTTTTGTTGTTACTTACATTGACTCTCACATTCTATCTCAAGCAATTAGAAAACTAAAAACCCCCTTTTCAGACTCCCTTGCAGATGCAAATTGGGTGCAGAAGTGACAGAGTAGGCCAAATCTATTTTTCACATTTTATTTTTACAAAAATGCAAAGTTGATAAAGTTTCATTGGACTACAGGTGTGTCCATGCATGAATATATCGTCTATGACACTTGCCCACAGCAGCAGAGCTTCAACAAAGTCCAGTGTACCACAAAACATAAAATATTAGAGCTTGTACATTGAAAAACATATTTGTTGGCCTCAACACCAGAGCAAATTTTAGAAATTATAAATTAAATATAGGCCTTTTTTGTGTACTATAATTGCTTTCAAGCAAATTCAGGGATGAATCAGCTCATTAATTGTTTAATTGTTAGTGAAGAAACAGTAATGTCATCTATATATTTGAATTATAGGCAAATTTTCTGGTGCAATACTTTTTTGTTTTTTATAAGATTTGCTTTACACAGTAAACAATAAAAGTTTTGGATCATAATTAAGTGAACAAAATGACAAGACTGAAGTATGCACAAAATGACCAGACTGAAAATTTTATATGAAGTTGAAATTAATACTACAAAGTAAGTTGCTTTAAAATAAAATATCCAGAGTTTTCTCCTTTATTTTGTCATCAGAAATATTTGATTATAATTTACCTAATACTTCTAAGGTGAATTTTTATAAACATACTTAATGGCTACTTACAAAATTATCATCAGTCATGTTATGTACATCCAAATAAATTTAACACATAAACAGATAGCTAATAAAATCCCATCATCTCTCAGTACAGTTACTTTGAAAAAGGGTAAATAAGAAATTTCAAGACTAAGAATTTCTGTTATTGTGTTGTATTCAGATATTTTGCTCAAAAGGATACTCTTGATTTTTTACCATTTAACCAGAGGCTCAGCAAAAAAAAAAATAAATAAATAAAAAATAGCACAATCTGTTTAATAAGAGGGCTACATGGAATGATTCAAGTGAGATACAGATAAATCACCTATGAAACAATTAACTGCAGGAAATATTCACAAAAGGAGTATTTTTATACCCCTCAACCTGCAAGGTCAAGAAGAGTGATCATAAACAATACTGAAAGGGAAGTGAAGAGGGCTCTACTTAAGAAGTGTTGTGACATTCATTGGAGGAATGCAGCCTGTCTTTGTTAATCTGGCAGGAGACGCTTCCAGAAGGCTCACTTAACACTTTTCTCTAACAGTCAGAATCTTTGGTTGTACACTCCAATTTGCTAATCCAAATAGAAGTTAAAAGGAAAGTGACATTTGATTCCCGGACACAGTCTTGCAGAGCCAAGAGGACATTGGTGAGAACAGTTTATTGAATGTATTGAGAAAAGTGTATGGATGAAGTTCAGCACATCCTGCATATTAGCTTTCTAGTTCTGATGTAATGAATTATCAAAAAATATTGGATAAAACCAACACATTATCATAAATGTATTGTCCAGGAGGTCAAAATATGAAAGGGCTTTCATTGAACTAAAATCAACAAGTAAAAGCTGATTGCATTCCTTCTGAAATATGTAGGAAAAGTTGTTTTCCTGACTTTTCCTTTGTGTAAGGACACCTTGATTTGTTAGCTTGTGGCCCATCCTGCATTTTCATGCCAGGACATAGCATTCCCTAATCTCTCTCATTGATCCTAACTCTGCTTCATCATCACATCTCTTCCCAGACTGATTCTTCTTCTTCCTCCTTTCCCTTATAAAGACTCCTCTGATTTCGTTGTGTCTACCTGGATAACAAGGGCAATCTTGCCATCTTAAGATACTTAATCTAATCACATCTGCAAAGTACATTTTGATATACAAAGTAACATATTTACAAGATTTAAGAATTAATATTTAGATGTTTTTGAGGAAAAAGTATTATTCTTCATACCACATGAAAATATAGGGACATAATTTTATAAAAAACTGCATGCTTTAGGGGGAATATAGTGTATTTTGGAGAAAGGAAACACACTCTCATTGTAAAATAAGTTTACTTTGTAATTGTGTACAACTTACTTTACTTTTTAATTTGTTCTCTGTATGTATATATATATATATATATATATATACACACACATTTATATAATACACACACATACAGGATTTATATAGACATGCATTTATGTGTTTAAGTATATATGTATAAATATATTAATAAAATGATATATTTGTAATGGAATAGAATAACAATAATAGTAGTAGTTGTTATAGTAACAAATAGCAAATGGTAATAATTTGTTCCTGATTACATAAATACATCATACAAATATAGTGTATGTAATATATATATATATATATATATATATATATATATATATATATATAT
>NW_026000019.1:6344480-6402228 GCF_001458135.2 Marmota marmota marmota
TCTACTATTCCCCCTCTCCTCCCCTCCCCTCCCCTCTTCTCTCTCTACCCCCTCTACTGTCATTCATTTCTCCCCCTTGTGTTATTTTGCATGTTGTTAAGAGAAAGGATACCATTCTCATGGGAGAGAACTTGACAGCATCATTCACTACACAAGTTCATCTGAATTGCACCTGGTAATTGCGATGGCCACTGTTAATCATCTTTATGTTCTCCTATCTTGTCTGACAAGCAGCTAGTGGCACTATATGAATCTTTTTACTTCTTTGAGTTTTCAGTTTCTTTGACTTTTTAAAATATTAATATCAAAGAAATGGGAAAGTTTTATAATTAAACCTTTGAAAAATAAAGTTTTTTTTCAAGGAGAAGTTCTAATTAAATAAAAGGAGAAATAATTGGGATCAGGGAAAATATATTTTTAAAATTACCCTTAAATGAATATAATGTAACACTTCTTAAACAACTTGCTCAACTACCATGTATTAGAATTTAGACTTTACAAAACACTGAAGCCACAGTAGAGATTTACACTGTTCATGACCATATTTGCCACGATTATTTTTCAGAAAATAGGAGGATTCATATCTCTTCTCTCTTTTGATTAAGTATGGTCATGTCACTTTTCTTAGTCACTAAATTACAATCAAAATCCATAGAATGGTTAGTCCTTGTTAAAGAGTTTTTTTTCTAGCTTTAAATAAACTATCTGAGGGAACAATAGTGAAGTTTTCATCCTCAATTAAGAATTGTAAGAATTGTAGTCCCAACTAACTCAACATTGTCATGGAATGAGAATAAAATGACCCTTTGCTGTTTGAATTTGAGATATTGAGATAATTTGGTGGTATAATATAACTCATCCTGATTGATGTGGAATCATCAAAGTTTATTTTCACATGAAATTAATTATTTGCAAAACACTCCAGAGCTTTATGCCACTTTCTTTGACCCTATACCAATTTTAATTTTGGAAATTAGTGGCAGAGTCATCACAAGGTGATAATGTGGCAAAAATGAAGTTTATTTTGTTCACACTGCATTTGTGTGTGTGACTTTTGTCTGTATCCTTTTTTAACACACATCACTGTATGGATCCTTCAAACTTTGGAAAAATAAAAGACAGACACACACATGCACACACACACACACACACACACTCATGCACACTATACACAAACAGTTAAGAGATTTTATAGCTCTCTTCAGTATTACAGAAAGATATGTAGCAGAGACTGAACCTGTTGAGATGGTTTGTTCTTTAACCATAAAATCTATGACCTGTCTCTGTTTCACAGAAAGCCACTCACTTCACTAATTCTATGAGTGTGATGGGTAGTACTCAGCACTGCTGAGAAGCTCAAGTGGGCTGTCATTTGTTTGCTGTGCGTTGACAATAAGGATTATGCTGTGAGACTGGGCTTGGTGACAGTAGGATTCTGAAATGATAACAAATGTGGATTTATTCACTGTTCTGGGTTACAAGGCCACAGTGGCAATCAGATGTTGTTCTAACCTATATATTGACCTATAGAACCCAGAGGAAAGTGGATAAGCAGAAATTCAGTGCTGCTTTAAAAATCACAATCCTCAGGTCAGTTTGCAGGACTGACTTGTGCCCCAGACTAGATCTTATCCACTAAAAGGCAGGCTAAATCTACATGATTAAAGACCCTGAAACTCCAACATAATCTCCCTTCATTCCTTCCCCCAGTGGATGTGTAGACATGCACAGAGTATGTGATAAAAGATTGTTAAGGGATAAAGGATCTGAAGTGACATGATTGTACAACAGTTATAAGGAGAATAATATTTCCTCTCTTCTGAGATTGAAAATATACTGATATCATGACAGAAATCAGTCTCATAAAAGTGCATACAAGTGTGATAAAAAGTATGTAAATAAGACTACTCAGATTGGAGTGCTGCACAAGCTAGAAAAATTTGAAAGCTTTCAAAATGCCCAATGATTTTTCAATAGTTTAATGAATTATTTTTTCATACAATAGACCATTAAGTTGCTAATGCAAAGAATAAGAATTATATGCATATACAAGGAATAATTAATAACATTTTTCAAAAGCAATTAAAACAAAATTTTGTGTAAGCATTGGGAAGTTGGCAAGACATGTTTTTTATTTTGGTTATATAACTTACAGTACTGTCAGTATTGTTTGGTAATTACATTTTATTTGTATATCTTGTATTTAAGTCTATAATTGCAAAGAAAATTTGAAAATTAAAATGTGAGTTAAAAAAATTGAAAATATAATACGCAAAGTCAGCAAATTGAGTTTCCAAACACTAACAATGAAAATCACAAAGGGAATTAAGAAAAAAAAATTAGTTCACAATAGTATCAAAATAAGTAAAATACCTAAGAAAGCAAAAGATTTGTATAATGAAGACTATAAAATATTACTCTAAGAAGTTATGGAAGAAACAAATAATTGGAAAAACACCTTGGGCACTTGGATTGGAAGATTAAGTATAGCTGTAGCATCTGTGAAGTACAATCCAATGGTAAAATCACTATCAAAATTCCAATGACACTTTTGAAAAAAGCAGAAAAATATATTTTAAAATTCATATTGTCAAAATGTCCTTTAACAAGTAAAAAGATGACATCTCACATGTTCAAAATTCAAAATTGAATACAAAGACAATAATCAAAACATTGTAGTACTGGCATAAAGAGAAAACTATACACCAATGGAGTTGCATAGACTTCAGAAGTAAATCTACACATATATGAAATAATTATTTTTGATAAGAAGTCCAAAAGCATTCAATGGGGGAAAGGATGGTATGAAAATTTGATACCACATGCAAAAAACAAAATAAAAATAAAAATAAACTGACTCTAAGCATATACTATATGCAAAATTAATTTTTAAAGAATCAAGAAAATCTTAACAAGTAAAATCATAAAATATTTAGAAAAAAACTTAGGGAAAAGATTCTTGGCATTGAACTTGATAAGGATTTCTTCCATGTTATGCCCAAACTACAGGAAACCAAAGTAAAAATGGAAAAATTGTATCATATCAAAATGAATAATTTCTGTGTTATCAAAACAGAAACAGAGTAAAAATTCAACCCATCAAATGGAAAAAAAATTGAAATCATACAACTGATATGGGATTAATATAAAAAATATAAACAAATTTCCTAAAATTCAAAGACAAACAAACAAAAAAACCAGTTCAATTAAATACTGGGCAATGGATTAGAATGGAGATATAGCCAAATAAGACATTGAAATAACCAATAAGTACATAAAAATGTGCCCAATGTAACCAATCTTCAGAAAAATGGTAGTTCAAAACTACAAGGATATACTACTGGATACTCATTAGGGTGGACAATATCGTAAAACAGAAAATAACATGTGAGAAAGGATGTGGAAATAATGAAATATTAATTAGTACAGGCATTATGAAAAACATTACAAAGTTTTTTTTTTAAAAATAGGAATAGTACTGCCATGTTTTCCAGCAATCCCATACTGGCAATATATTCCAGGTAAATGAAATCAGTATGATGAGGGGAAATTTACATTTCCACATTCATTGAAGCACTATTCACAAAAGCCAAGAAATAAAAATAGCATGAGTGCCTATCAACTTATGAAAGGAAAAAAAAATAAGGTACATATACATCATGAAATATTATTCAGCCAAAAAAAAAGGGAATGTAATCATGTCATTTTGCAACAACATGAATGGAATGAAGATCATTATGCTAAGTCAAACCAGCCAGGCAAGTACCACATGTACTTGGACTGTAGAAGGTTAGGTGCCAGGAGCTTAGTTTAGGAGGGGAATTCACAATAGTTTGATGGACTTACAGTTTTATGAGATAAAAAGCATCTTGTAGACTAGTTGGACAGCTATCTGAATGTATTTAATACTACTAGACTGTGCACTTAAAATGGTTGGTATGGTTCATTTTATTGTACATGCATTTTAAGATAATTACTAATAAATTTTAAATAATACAGAGTTGGCCCCATAATATGACATCTGTGCTGCTTCTAAGCTTCTTAAAGTTTTTGGCCCCATAGGTTCCAGAACAGTCATTAGGCATGGTCTGTGTTTTAATCTTTGGAACCCACTGAAAGACAAACCTGACTGGCTAGATTATGGGCTATAAAACATAATGAAGATATTTTCAAGTATAAAAGAAAATGTGTTGGAATAAACTGTGAAAATACTAATATACTATGATCCATATAATGATTATAGCTGTTCTTTTATATTGAGTTTTAAATATGAGAGAAAAAATGTATGTGAATATATACATATATGTATGCATGTATGTATGTATGTCATTGGCATTTGTGTTTTACAGCATTAAATAAATAAAAACTCATCATTCTTCAAATAATGCATATTGTGACAACTTGCAAAAAATTTAATATCTAAAGTAAATTATTAGATGTATTTTAATGTGAAAGGTATAATTGGATAACAAAATCAGTGGTAATTGTGAAAAATTTTGTAAGAACACTTGTTATATAGATAGATTCAATAATCACTGCTGATGAATTCAGTTGTCTCATGTACTTTTAATTTCAAATCAAAACACATTTTTTAGTATGTCAAGGAGACAGAACTGATTGACTATTCAAAATACATAAGATCCTAAATGTTGTTTATATCTAGAAAAAGCCACAAAAATTAAATTTGAAAGTAAAGATGAGTTCTGCTTAAAAAAAAAAATATATATATATATATATATATACATATACACACACATATCCCCAACTATTCTTATGAAAATTCCTTCAGGAAAGTCTGTTATCTTGATATCATATTCTTCCTCTAAATTTCATTCAGTGTGGGAAAATATGTTTGAAATTATTAAGGTATAAGAATAGTAAAATATGTAGTGTGTAATAAACTTAACATCACTGTATAATGGTTGGCTTTTCAATCAATGTTGAGAGCCACAGCCTAAGGGGCCCCAGCAAACTTCCAGCTGCCAGCTGATGATTGGCTCCAGTGGCCCCAGCAAACTTCTAGCTGCCAACTGATTGGCTCCTCTGCAGTGACGCTCATTGGGTTGTTTCCCCGCCCTTTCAGACCACGGAGCTGCTCATTGGGGGACTTTTTTTGGCTCCGCCCACGCGTCCCAGCCAATAGGCCTCAAGAGCAGGAGGAGTGGGGGAGATTGAGAGGCTTGTGGGAAGCTGGTGGTGGCAGTTGGGCTCTGAAGGTTTTCCTGAAGAGCTGTGTGGTGCCGTGTGTGTTCTAAAAATAAAGTTCCTTTCTTTTGACAAGTGGCTCCTGAATTGTGCCCAGCCAGACTGCGGCAAATCAAGATATGTTTTTAGAATCTTATAACCTTATTGTTTAATTGGCATTTAAACAGAAAAAAACAACAATTCACTATTTATTGTTTAAATAAAGAATTTATAAACCGAATAGATACTTCATTTCTTTTTAATTTAAAATATTATTTCCTACAAGAATATATTTCTTGGAGAGAAGTATTGAGTTTTTTAAAATTTCTTACCTAACTGCATATTCTGGTCATTTTAGCCAGCAAAAAGTGCTGGTTTTGTACAGTCAGAGGCTTTAAATTATCAGTTCATCCCATAGGAATTTATATAAGAGGATAATGCCAGTGGATGCTAGAAAATGCATCTAGTGCTTAGATTGAAGTGATAAGTAATATACTACAAGAATGAATCTTCAATACTGGAAATACAGAAGATTCTGCACAGCTTTGCTAGATTCACCGATTTTGAAATATGTTTGGCTAAGACGTGCATAGTATAGCTGACAGAACCTTTATTAAGTTGTGTTCCCAGCAAAAAACCTAATGGCACTTGTGATATCTTATGGTTTCATTTTTCTAGATAGAGTGCCTCATCTGTGTCAGGATGCAAGTGAACAGTCTGGGAAATAACTTAATGAAAGAATATCTACTGGTCCAATAAAATTCTACACTGCTGTCTTTCTCCCCATGAAAATAAAACATTGTCAAATGTGGCCCAGAAAGATCTCCCTTTCTTCTGCCTTTGAAGATTCATATTTTGTTCAGAGAATACAAGCATCTGCAAAATCTTTTCCTGTACCTCCAATTTGTTAGATATTCAATGTTTGGAAAAAAATGTTAGGATAATTCTTTAAAAACATTTATTTATGTCAAAACACGAAAACATTTGGTACTTTTTTCTATGATCTCTGTTCCCTCTTTTCTGTCTTTGGAGAGTTCCTCACTTTCTTTCACTGAATAGCTTTCCTTAGGGTTAATTTCCAACTGAAGCTGTGTTAATGTATTTTCCTTTTATCTTTAGGGTATCAGTAGATCATCATGGGGAAAATCTCACTATGCTTCATCTGAAATGCTGAATATATAACATTTTTACATTGTCATATATTATGTATGCCTAATATAGAGAAGGCACACATGCTATCTAAACTATATGATTTGATACTTTGATTGTGAGGTGTATAAACACTATAGAATTATCTGATGATAATGGGTTAGGTCTGCACACATTCATTCTGAGTCTAAGAGGATGATGATATATTTAGTATAAGTGTTTATTTATACAAAAAAAAAAAAACAACCACAACCTTATTCCAGCCTCACCTATCATTGTCTTCTAGATATTCCCACCATTGTTTACTAATTGCTATAGGATTTTATAATAATAGGAAAGTCACAAACCAGAAGGATTCAACAAAGTATTTTTAATGTCAACAAGGCACTGGAAAGAGTCGCATTTAACTTGTGTTCATATATTTAACTTTTGTCAAAATTTGCTCTAAACATGGCTTGAGAATTTGCAATGAGTATTATCAGCAAGCTTGGGAATGCAGGATACTGTTGTTTGCTTGTTTTAAGTTCCCAGGGTGCAGATTGACTTATTCTTATTCATTAACCTTGGGTTCCATTACTGCTAGAATCTAGTCAGCAGAGGGAAAAAAGAGGGTGGAGATCTTGGAAATGTTAACTTACTTCTTTCTAAGATTAACATTGCTGTGCTCTAACTCAGACCTGGCTGCATCACTACAAAGAAAACACCATTACTGGGGATGAGAGAAAAGAGAAAAAGTCATGTAGATAAATGATGCTATACATTATATAATTTGTACTGTATCAAAAATGTCAGTTCCTCTCACATTCCACCTCCCCTCCCCACTCTGGGTATTACACACACATGCACACACACACATACACATGTACACACATGTACACACACACATATGGTGCTGGTAATTGAACTTAGCAGGTTTTCAAGGATGTTAAACAAGCATTCTACTACTAAGCTACATCCAAGCTCAATCCTTCATTTCATGTATATGAAAATAAATTTGCTTTCCCAAACTCTCACAATAAATAAGAAATCATTTCCTTTTATCAACATTTAAATTCTACCTCCTTTATCCATGAGTAAAGATCTACTTCTAGTTATAATGTGTTGAGTTACTTCCAAATTACTCAAAGATTTTTTCTAAGCAAGTACTGATATTGCCAGATTTCCTATGTTCAAGGTTACTGTACTTCCATTTGAAAAGCTCCAGTGATCACTGGAAATTACTTTGTGACAGGAGCCATGTGTTGGCTGTCTAGAAGCCAAGATAGAGAGTACCTGGCTGTTTCTGTAATCTCTGACACCCAAAGCCTCACATCCTCACAACTTTGGACTCTAGGCCCACGGGAAACTTAATGCCTGACATTTTGACATGAATTATATTTTACAAAGTTGCAAATTGCTCAATGAGTCACTTTAAGAAGTTATATAAGAAATTTTGTGTTAACATGGAATGAATGGATGATCAACCTTGAAACTTTTATAAAAAATATATATACATATATTTTAATTAAATTTGTTTAAAGTCTATTATCCAGAAAACAAAACAAACATATACACAGACAAAAAAAAAAAATCAAGTACACAAGACAAAACGAAAATCCTAAGTATTTAAGTTTATAAAGTGGCATGAATGTAAGTCACAATACTAGAGGTATTTATGATGCATTTGATTTGCCTTTCAGAACAAAATGATCTCCTTCTATTATTTATTCGAACTTTCATTTTCCCTGTGGATATGGCTGTTTCATTGATATGTAATATAAAATGAAGATTTTTCACTGCATTTTGGTTTGGGTCTTTAAATTAAAACATGAGCATAAACGTCCATCTTTATGAAAACAATGGGTTAAAATGAACTATTATGTAATCCCCTTTTCTTTAGTTTCAAATATTATATTAAAACAGTAAACATGTTAAAGTATTCAATCATTTATTTTTATTTCACTTAGCAGCACCTGTAGGAGATACTTTCATAAATATTTTTGCTTTTATCCTCTTAAACATCCCTTGAATTATTAATCATCATAGTAGAAATGCAAAAACAGGTTTACAAAACTGAAGTAAATTCCCAAGGGCCATACAAGTGGTAAGTGACTTTCTTCTAATTCTGAGCTTCATAAGCATTTTAATTTATGGCATTCTGTGAATTAGATTGGTATATATTTTTTAATCTGTGGATGTAATTAAAGGCTAAAAATCTCTTGACTAGTAAGTCAAGGACAAGAAATGCTTATATAAAAATCAATGGATAGGTCTGAGAGGTAAAATTAACTCAGTATTTCTTTTTGTTAATTAAAGTAAAATATAAGAGAATGAAATTGAACACTCAATGGTGCTAATTTCTTACTTGCCTTCAATATTGGGGAACTGATAGGGTACTTGTGATTTTTTTTTTTTTTTTTTTTTTTTGCTGAAGTAATTGTAACTGATGGAGCATTAGTTCTCTCTGATTGACATACTTTATCCTTGACAGTTGAGCAACTTAAGGACAAAGTCAATCATTGATTAGCTGTCACAGCATCTCCTTGTCCTATGAAAGAATGAATCACGTTTGCATTTCAAGTAAGTTAACTCTGTCCAAAATGCTCATGTAATAAAAGATATTTTAGCAAATATTCTAAATAAAAAAGCAAGTATGCCCATCAATCAACAAAAAGGAGAACACATTTTAAAGACATTATTATTTGTAAACAAGCAAATTCAAGAGGACAAATAGTGACTGTATACAGATGTTGAAAATTCAAGGATGTTCAGGTAAATTGTCATTATCTTTATTAAATTATAGAACAAGTGACAGAGAAGGAAAGATAAAGACTTTAGTATAGATTTAATATTAGATCATAAGGGAATTTCATGATTAAAATTGTAAAATATATTTTATATAATAGGATTGTTTGCTTCTTATAAAATAAATGTAAGCAAAATGACACAATACATAAGTGGACATATATATTGCATATGGCAGTCACAAAAGTAATCATTCTTGATTCAAAGCCATTAATTAATATTTTCAGTAAATTAAAGTGTAGATATATAGTTTTTCACTGATATAATAAAAAAGTTGTAAAGTAACATTGACTTTTGAAAACTTTCTAAGTTATGTTTCATTCAGGTTTTTAAATGAACTGTTTAAAAATATTTTCTTAAATATGATAAAGATGTGTTCCTTCCTAAAGTCCTTATAAATTAACTTTAAAAAAGGCTTAGGTGAGATTTATTGCAATGGCCTGTTTTATCTCTTTTTAAAGAATAAAATGAAAACAAGACATATTTACTTGTACATTTCTTGATGGTTTAGATTGAATTCACTGAAATCTGATCTATAAATGAGAATTCACATACAAATAATTTATTAGGAAACTCTACCTTAATGAGATTAGCAAGATCGTATAGGAAACAGGAAAGGGGAGAATTCAAAAAAGAGTTTGATTTCAGGCAAAGTTACATCTACTAACTGATCTAATGGATAGATGGGATGCAGCTCTCTGTATAAATTAGATCTCAAAATTTGGCCTAACTTGAGACAAAGCAGCTGAGTTTTTGTAGCTGATCAATAACTGGGAAGGAGCAGAGACGGTGGGATATAAAACCCCAGGCAATTTCATCTCCCTGTGAACATAAGCGAAGCAGTTCCAGTAGCCCAAAGCTACTCTTCAAAAGATATTGTGGATATGAATTAGACATAAAACACAGCAAAAGTGGGGGATCTGTCACCAAAACTGTACAAATGATCAGAAGGATCTAGATGGAACAGCCAAAATATCTACCACACATAGCACACAAATTCAAGAGAAAGGCATATTTTTGCCATATTTCCTCATATCCAAGATAGTTATATTAATAATATTGAAAATATGGTTAACTTTTGAGCTCAGACTCTGGTGTTACCTATTAGAAAGTATCTGGAAAAACTTTGGAACTTTTATTTTGTATCATTTCAAGTTCAATAAAAGATACTAACACAAACTTAAAAAGAAAGAAAAAGATCTAAAATAATATTGATAAAACCTAGGCAACAATGAAACAATGAATAGCATTGATAAAACCTAGGCGACAATGGATAAGTTATACACACACACACACAACATACACATATATATATATATATATATATATATATATATATATATATATATATATATATATATTTGGATTTTATGTAATTGAGGGAGCCAGTTAAAGTTTATACACAGATGCGAATTTTTGCATTTGGTCTTAGTTTGACACAGTACTAAGAGTGAGGATGAAAAGAATGGTTGGTGGGAGACAAAAATAATTTGGAACTAATTAAGAATGAGCTGATACCAATTTTGGTCACTCATTACCTCTAAGACTCCAACTTCAATGATGCATGTGACCTGCAGGAGAACCTGGCTCCATTTGGTATTAAACTAAACATGTATCACTTTTAGGAGTGAAATAAAGATAAGGAAAAGTACCAAGGGGAGCAGGAGCAACCAACCTTCTGGCTGTTGCACATGCCAGCAAGATAAACCAGAAATTCAGGAAGAATAAATGCAAACTTCACTGTACTTCCAGGTGTAAAGAAAATGTTTCTGATTTACATATTTTAAATTTTATGCAATACATCTCTCTGGCCCCTGCTAACACCAGGATTAAATTCTAGAAAATGAGATTTCATCACAAACAAATTATAACAATACAAATCCACATCTACTGTTCTAAATTATGACAATCTGAACTTTAGAAAAAAATAATTTACTAGGTAATCTTTTATATTTTGAATATACTTCTTCTACTTCAACTACTAAAGAGAAATATCACATACAACTTAAAAATAAAATTGTTTAAATTGTTTATTTCAAAAATAATGCATATTGATTAGCAGAAATTAGCGATGATGAAAGGGAAGTGAGATGGGCTCTAGTGGTCTGACATAGAATGTAAATCTTGAAAGTCACATTTTCAAGATCATTATCTCCCTTTCCTTCTGAGGATTGAATTTGCATATCATTTCTTTACTCTTATTCATTTTTAAAAATGTTTTGGAGCATATTTCGTGTATGTGATTTTATCATCAGTTCTCATAGAGATTATACTCATAATCCTCAAGACCCAGAAGAATACTATGAGGAAGTGACACTCCAAACCACTCCAAATAGATAATTTGCAGGATAAATGAGGAAAGGATGGTTTTCAAAGCAGAAACACTGGGCTGGGGATGTGGCTCAAGTGGTAAGGCGCTTGCCTGGCATGTGCGTGGCACTGGGTTCCATCCTCAGCACCACATAAAAATAAAATAAAGATGTTGTGTCCACCGAAAGCTGAAAAATAAATATTAAAAATTCTCTCTCTCTTTAAAGAATAAAAATAAAAAAATAAAAGCAGAAACACTGTGCTTTGAAGTTAGAAATGCATTATCTAATATTCCTGACACTGATGAACAAATCTTCCTTTGTAAATGTATATAGCACAATATTATTTACCATAGATTTGAAGTGTTTCCAGTTATTCATAGAAATGAAGTCTCCTGATAGTATACAGTTCTGATAGTTGACTTTACTTGATAACAGCCAATTCAGTCATATTTTCAAAATACTTGAACATGTGTGTGTGTATGTGTGTTTGTGTGCTGAACATACATGCCTCCTGAGTGTGCCCCTTGATTGCTACATTGCTTTTAGATAAAAAATGAAAATGTGAGATATTTATATGATTTATTTTCACAGAAAAAAGGTTAAAATAACAGATTAAGAAAACTACAGACAACTTCAGATTTTTACATGATTTATTCTGATAACTTCATAAATCACGCTTAAGGGCTTAAAAATGAGAAAACAGATAAAATATACTTGATTTTCTATTGCACTTATACAGAGAAGAAATACTAAAATTTTTTCTTAATACTATATTTTTTAAGGAAAACAAGAATTTTTAAAGAAAATATTAACGTTTTAACCTCATATAGGCAATTTAAAAACTTGTTTTTCATGGACTGTACTAAAACCTTTATTACAGAATTTTGATAAATATGAAGCAGGATATCTTGAATGTCCAATGATTTCTCCACAATTAGTATTTTCCTTTTGAAAAGAAAGGTTCATGTATTTTGAAAGATTTAAATAGATGTAAGTTTCAATGTATACTGAAAGAAGTTCCTTGTGGATAATTAAAATATTCTCTTTTTAGAATTCTGTAAAAAATTTTAAACTATGCATCTATTTTATGTAATTAAAAGATGAATATTTTTTAAAAATTGTGATGCAATGTAGGAAATGCTTCTAAACATCTATTGGACCCTGTAATTTTTCCATATGTAACTGTCAGGAGCAGCAAGTGAATTATGGGTCTTGAACTGTCCCGTGACAGAGGTGATGCCTCTCTTGAGAACTGTTGGTCTAAAGACATCCATTTGAGACTTCCCAGTTGCTATGGTGATGCCCTGTTCAATAGAAGGTTCAGTGCCACCACAGAGCTATTCGGTTTTTGACCTTGAAGTTCAGACACAAGGTGTCTGGGGATAGAAAGTTATGGGCATAAGCTGATAATCAATGGAGCTGCTCCTACACATGACCTTAGTTCTGCTTATTTTGAAGAAATGATCTCACAATAAATCCTTTTGATGTTTATGCCTATATAATAAACATGATGAGTTTGTTCTGTGTCACTACCTCCCTACCAGGCTGGTAGTCAATCATTGAGACCCAGCTTTTTCTCTATGTGTGTGTCTGTTTGCTTTTTCTCCATTCTCTCACTGCCCAGTCAGGGAATCTGAATTGACAGCCATGCAGGTAGTGGCATGTAACTATTTAATAGGAAACAATTTCTGGATCAGACACATTGGATATCTAAGTTGCATTTGGAAATCAATGAATAAGACTCTTTTTCTATCTCCCCCAGTTTTCTCTTCCACCCTCCATATAGATAGATAGATATGTAGATATAGATAGATAGAGATATGTAGATATAATCATATGCACCTTTATAAGACTAGAATAGAGTTTCTGTATAACTGATTTGTAGATGCTAAACATATGATGTGGACATAGTCAAAGGCTTTTTTCTGTAAATTTAATGAAGTAGGAGAGAGCTGTCTGTTCATTGTGAATAAGAAGAGATAGTGAAATACGTGTATGTGCATGTGTCCCCACTCATCTGCACATGCACTTTTAAGTAAGGCAAATGTTAGATACCATAAAGTCATAATTTAAACAAAACTAAGCAAAAAAAAATTCAATTTTCCTCCCAATGCTAAAATCAAGTGCATTTTATTTAATTTTATTTTGTTGTATACTTTCTTGCAATACTGAAGACTGAACTCAAGGGTGCTTTATCACTTAGCTATATCCTCTGACATTTTTAACATTTATTTTGAAGCACAGTCTTACTAAGTTGCCGAGTTGGTCTCAAACTTGTAATTTTTCTACCTCAGCCTCATAAGTCACCAGGAATACATGTTTGTGCCCCAATGCTTGCCTTAAAATCTAGTGTATTTAACTAGAGCATGACAAATTCAACAGTTTCATGACTCAGATTTCCATGATGTAAAATAAGCAGACTGAACTGGATGATTCCTACTGTCTACAATCCATGCACATTTACAGAGCAAATTCTAGAATGAGGACCATGAGTTCTTGATAATTCCGAAATTCATGGAACTGGAAAATTAATTTAAACTTCTAAGAGAATTGATTTATAAAACCTAAAATGGGAATAATATCAGGTGATTAAAAATACACATGGTGAATTTAATTTATACTTAGTTAATCATCATATTTACCCTTCACAGAAACCTAAAATGGAAATATCATTATCACAATTTTGAAATAGATTTGAAAGTAGTATCTGAATTGCCAATTTATTAAAAGTCCCAATAATTAAAATTAACCTTCTCTATGATTTCAAAGTAATTCTTTCACCCATAAACAAGATCCATTACTAACCTAATAGGATCAAATGAAGTGAAAGTACTTTAACTGTAATCCAGTATTCAAATATTAAAAAGATGACTCACACATAAAAAGTTGAATCCATGTCACTAAAACTATGTGGAAATTATGCAGTATTTTCATCTTGCTACAATTTTATGATAAAATATCAGGCTTTCTTGATAATCAAAAGATAACACACTGTTTACCCTATCATCAATATATACTTCATGTTAAAGTAACATACTAAGTTAAGAAACCCCATGATAGTTTATGGACACTTTCTAGTTAAAAACCTTGTTAAGATCACACCTCACAAATAAAATAAATGATATGGTAGTAGCAAAGTCAAATCAAGGATCATATGAGGGCTTGCATAAGATGTCCAAATGCTTCAATAAGGAATTACACTTTGGGAATTGTCAACTGTGTTTGCATGGCATGCTTTATAAATGCCACATACAGTTAGAGATGTGACAGTGAATAAAATGATCAAGTAATATAAATGAAAAATATCAGTCTCAAATCAGCAGTAGTAAGTAACCAATCTGGAGCACCAGATGGAGAATTAACTGCAATTCAATTATCTATATTAAAATGACTCCTAGGTGCAATTGAAAAAGATACAACATAAAAAATAGAAATTGACCATATGTAGCTGGTAAAAAAAGATTTGTCAATGCAAAATGAATGATTGCTGTACATAAGGCATTTGTTTTGTCATGGGAGATATTTATGAGTATGATTCCAGTCACATCACATTGCATTGTGGAAAAGATATTGTGCTGTTTGGGTGAATTTGTGATGTGCCCTCTCCTAATTTGAAGAGATTATAGACAAGAAAAAGATACTTTGGTGCAAAACAAATTTTGTTTTCATATGTTTTTCATTCGAATTTCGTAATGTTAAACAAGATTGAAAGTATTTTTAAAAATACAAACTGTGAATCTGACAAAGAGCATTAGAAATTATTGGAATCAGAAAATTTAGGTTAAAACAGCACTGAGATGCTTTTATTGCCTATCAGATAAGTAAGAATTAATTGAATTGATTATGTTTGACTGCAGTATGAGATGTAAGAAGACTGATACTAGTACTATCATATAAAATTAATGGAAGTATGATTTTAACAGCATATCTGCGGGCAGTTTGGAACTAATAATCATACTTTAACATGTTCCTTTACATTGGCTCAGCATTTCCAGTTCTGGGAAGCTATTTGTCAGAAGCATGCTAAGTTGCCCCTGGTGATATATGCTCAGGAGTGTTCATTGTAATGTTATTTATAAGGGTAAAGATCAGAAAAACCTAGGCTATATCCTGGTAGTGCTAAAAGTTGTTAAATAACAAATAACAGAATATAACACTTCCCAAGAAAAAATACAAATATGCAGTTGTGTGTGTGTATGTATAAAATCTATTTTTATATTCACTATGGCCAAAAATGTGTTACATTTCTCATTTCCAAAATATGTTAAGGATTTTTAATACACAGGATCATTGGGAATCCATTAAATAATATTAATTGCACTGAATTTAAAACAAAGAAAGATAAATATTTAAAACAAAGATAATGTTTAATAAAAAACCAAATGTAACTAATATTTAATCCAGTTTTGTTCATTAATTACTTATATAGATATTTGAGCTTAAAATTATATAAACATATTTTTCTTATGCTTCATATTTTTATTTTTAATTAAAATTGTACATATTTAAAATGTATAACACTGGGGGCTGGTTTTGTAGCTCAGTGGTAGAGCACTTGCCTAGAACATGTGAGGTAGTGGGTTTAATCCTCAAAGCCACATAAAAAAATAAATAAATAAAATAAAGGTATTGTGTCCATCTACAACTAAATTTTTTTTAAACGTGTAACATGATGCTTTGAAATATATATTGTATGCTTATTGCAGTCAAGCAAATTCATATACTCACCTCATATATTTTAAGGGAGAGAGCATTTTGAAAATTTTCTCAGCAAATTTCCAGTATATAACAGAATGAATATATATATATATATATATATATATATATATATATATATATATAATATCAGAATATAGATATTAGTTTTATTGATTTTATTTTTTAAATACACAACAGCAGAATGCATTAGAATTCTTATTACACATATAGAGTACAATTTTTCATATCTTTGTATATAGAGTATGTTCATGCCAATACATGACTTTATACATGTACTTTGTTTTTATTTTTATTTTTTGCATTACAATTCTTATTACACATATATACCACAATTTTTCATATCTGTGTATATATATAAAGTAGGTTGACATCCAATTCCAGTCTTCATATATGTACTTGGATAATGAAGTCCATCCATTCTACCACCCTTGCTAATCCCCTGCCCCCTCCCTTTCCCTCCCACCCCTCTTCCCTATCTAGAATTCATCTAATCCTCTCATGCTCCCCCTCCCTACCCCACTATGAGTCAGCCTCCATATATCAGATAAAATATTCAGCATTTGATTTTTGGGATTGGCTAATTTCACTTAGCATTATCTTTGCTAACTCCATCAATTAATCTGCAAATGCCATGATTTTATTCTATTTTATTGCTGAGTAATATTCCATTGTGTATATATACCACATTTTCTTTATCCATTCATCTACTGAAGGGCATCTAGGTTGGTTCCACAGTTTATCTATTGTTAATTTTGCTGCTTTAAACATTGATGTGGCTGTGTCCCTTTAGTCTGCTGTTTTTAAGTCCTTTGGGTATAAACCAAGGAGAGTCAAATGGTGGGTCAAATGGTGGTTCCATTCCCAATTTTCCAAGAAATCTCCATACTGCTTTCCATATTGGCTGCATCAATTTGCAGTCCCACCAGCAGTTTATGAGTGTACCTTTTTCCCACATCCTTGCCAATACTTGTTTGAATGCATAATAGCTGCCATTCTGACTGGAGTGGGGTGAAATATTAGAGTGGTTTTGATTTGCATTTCTCTAATTAGTAGTGATGATGAACATTTTTTTCATGTATTTGTTGATTGATTGTACATCATCTTCTGAGAATTGTCTCTTCAGGTCCTTGGCCCATATATTGATTGGGTTATTTATTTTTTTTGGTGTAAAGGAATAGAGACTCTACATCTTGGGAGCAAATCTTTACCCCTCACATATCACATAGAGCACTAATCACTAGGATATATAAATATATGTTTCTTCTAAACCATTCTGCGTGCATTTTTAAAGTAATTGAATACTGCACAAATATTTTTGTGATGATCTGTTATTACATTTTGAATATGCGCCCATTGCTGATATTTTGTTTTCTTCTGTTAAAGATGTTAAGGCAAACTTTATGATAAAAATGTGTGTATTTTGGAGTTGTTTTCTTGTATTATAATCTTAGAAAAGTAATTAGCACACTAAATTTTATGGATATATTTTAAGGTTCTTGAAAGTGTATTAATAGTATGTCTCCCAAGAGTTCTGGCAATTTGCAATATTTGCAAATGATGCACACTAGTAGCTATTTGTGCTGAGCTTTGTTATTTATTCCTTTCCTATTTATTTATTGCTATTATTTATTATTTTATTATTTATCCCTATTATTTATTTATTCCTATTATTCCTTTGTTATGTTAATAGATATAGAGTAGTAATTAGGTCAATTTATGTTTGCACTTGAGAATAAAATAAGCCAGATATTTGCCATCCAAAATTATATAATAATTTTTGTGGTTATTAGTGAATCCATTTATTAACTTATCTGGTAAAGAACCCTTGACTTTTGACGTAATTTTTTTAAAAAAATTGAGCACTTGTAAGTTAATTTTATTTTAATCATAAAATGCTAAAGAACAAAAGGACAAAAATATAGTCATTGGGATTAAAACCCTTAGAGTGTTTAAAAGAACTAATTCTTCATTTTAGTTATCACCAAAATTGGAGATTTTGTATACTTTCAGTAAGGGAACAAAATTAAAGTACATATATTTTTGAGTATGCATTTATTTATCCAAAAATTTAAGTGAATATCATTATAATTCAAGCATCATGCATGGCAGAGTGAAGACAACAATGAACAAAACAAGCAAATTTTCTTGCTCTCAGTGATCTGAGCATATAATAAAATTATACTGAGCATATATTATTAGCATAGAAGAAAAATAAAAAAATAATTGAATATATAAAATTTGAGATAGCAGAATGGGTTATTGAGGAAAATAAGACTACTCATGGGAGATTTGTATGGACCAAAGAGGTAACACCAAAGAGGTAACATGATATTTGAATAAAAATTTGTATGGACCAAAGAGGTAGTACCAAAGAGGTAACATGATATTTGAATAAAAATTTGAAGTATTTGAAGAATACAGTCATACAATACTTAAGGGAAGAGTATTCTGGTGATCCAAAAAAATCACAAGGAAACAACTTATGCAGAGCATGACTGACAGGATTCACAGAGTGAGAGAGGAACTAAGTGAAGAAAAAGTGAGTCTGTGTTTGGCCCTCTGGGCCGTCAGTCAGTTTTTTCACAAATACTCTGAATAAGGTAAGAAGCCACTGGGCAGTTTCTAGTATAGAATGTCATGATCTCTATGATATTTAAAAATGATTGATTGTATGCTGCATTACTGAGAGAATTGTGAGCAATATTCCAGGTTAGAAATGGTGATTAGTTTAGGGTTGTATTTATGGACACTGTAATAAAGTTTCAGAATATACTCGAAGGCTGCATTGAAACATTTTCTGCAGTATTGAATTTGGGTGTTAAATCACAGAAGAAAGAATTTCTCTATAAATCATGTTATAAGGAGCTAAAAGAACAATGTTACTATTTACTGAGAATAGAAAGTCTATGGAAGGAGTAAATTTTATGAGAAAAATATTTGAATTTAAAAAATTTTAAATTTTGAGACAGGCATGGTGGTGCACACCTGTAATCCCAGTGGCTTGGGAGGCTGAGTCAGGAGGATCACAAGTTCAAAGCTAGCCTCTGTAATTTAGTGAGCCCTAAGCAACTTGGTGAGACCCTGTTTCAAACTATATATACATACATTTATTTATTTATCACCTGGGAATGTGGCTCAGTTGTTAAGTACCTGTGCGTTCAATCTCTGGCATCTGCCACTAAGATAATTTTGATATGCCCATTTTGATGTCTACCTGAAGATGTTAATTAAACTATTTTACATACGATTCTCAAGTTTAAATTAGAGAGGTCTTGCTTGAGGTTTAAATTCTGCTGTTGTTAATATATAGGCAGCATTTAAAAATTTTTAAATGATGGTGCCAAAGGGGTAATTAGAGAAACCCTTCAAAAATAAGCTCTAGTTTCTTCAATAGTTTTTAGATAGCAAACATCAGAATAACCTAACCCAGAAATTGAAAAGTGGACTGTTAGAGGAAACACAGGACTGGATATTGATCACCAAATAATACTGAAGAACACTGATGACTATGCAAGTAATCAATCCATTTACTGCCTTCAAATGAACACCCAGCTGTTTTTACTGTCATGTAAAAATGGGGCTAGGGTTTTGAAATATTTTCTCCTTTGCCATTTGGTTCTAAAACTTAGACCCTAGATGGCCTTAAGGTGACTTTATAGGAGGAAAGCATTTTGCTTCCTGGTTGTGGTTCTTCTCTGTGTGTGGTTTTTCCTACCTCTGGGTTCCTGCAGTCTCAAGCTTCTCCAGTGCACTGCTCCAAGCTAGCAGGACCAAGTGACGAGCAACTGCCTTCAGCACCTGCTGGCATTCCACATTCATTTCCAATATGAGATACTATTAGTGGTGTTCCTAGTGAGACATCTTCCTATGAATGACTTTCCCTAAGAGTAGTCTTCCAGAGGCTTCCTGAGGATAGTATTCCAACAAGTTCTGCCATGACAGAACCAACAACTTCTCTGTCCTCCACTAGTTAAGGTCCTGCCCTCTCCAAAAGAAAACAATTTTGAGGGCCGTGTGCTGGGGAGGATTATCCTTGGCCTCCTATTACAGCCATAGGGCTATTGGCTGCTCCTTACAGCTGTTATTACTAGAATCTTTAGAATTTTCTTTTCTTTTTAATAATCAATTTCTTCTTACTCTGATTTCTTATTATGGATAACATATTTTTTATTCCATTTCCTGTGTGGTTTTATATACCCTTCTTGCAGCCAGATTTTGCTAAAATCAGAAAAGTCAATGCTTAAGTGAAATGGTTTGAAGAAAGGTTTGGAATTAGGAGTTGGTGAACTGAGGATAAATAACTCTTCTGAAGAAAGGTGTTGTGTGGCAGAGGGGAGAAAAGACATTGGGCATGAGATACTAAGGGACTGATATTTCAAATTACTGAATTTTTAAAAAAGAAGAAATCACAGCACTTACTCTAGTGCTATAATAAAGGCTCATAGACACTTTATAAATAATTAAAATATTTTCATTGGAATACTGATATATCAAGCAAAATTAATTTCTAGTTACCTAAATTGAATGCATATTATTCTTGTGAATGTAATATATATATATATAATATATATATATATATATAATATATATATACACACACACATATATATATATATGTTAAGAAATAATATTTACACTCTCTTTAGCTAACTAAAGCCCAAGTTATTATAAATACAAAGCAATATGGATAAATAATTTTGAAATGATGTAAGTTGCATGATTTGGGACACCCTGCCTTGGAGAGTTCTAGAAACCCACAGCCTACACAAGGAATCACTTAGTATAAATGTGGGAGAAGAGTGAAAAGAGGTTTTGACCCATATATACCTGTACAGTCATTAACTTAACAAAACATCCATATTCTTTACAAGTATAAATATAACTATTAAATAAATTTAATAGTTTTTGTAATGATGAAGATTTAAATTTTAAATGGAACATATATTTCCCATTTAACTACATAATTTATGGGCATAGAAAAATGTAATACAAAAATTTTCCTTTTTAGTGTAAATGATAGGCAACTAATTAATAAAATAAAAATAAGTAGAAAAACATATAAATTAATGTATTTGATATATATATGTATATGTATTTATATATGTTTATACATACGTTTGAAATTAAAGTATTTAAATTTAAATGTGAAGAGAAATATTTCCTTATAAGGTAACTAGAAACTTTGTACACCTAGGATCCATTGAAGTTTTACCTTGATCACTGTTAGTTTAATAAACAGAACTTTGAGTTTTGATCAGCGCGACCCTGTCAATGAAAAAGAGAAACATACTAAATGTTTTCAATGCTAGATAGATGGCATTTGCTGAGAAGGGCATTAATGTTCACTATGTCAATAGTAGCAAGAGATCAGTAAGCAATTCAATTTGGTTTTCTCAGATTGAAAACATTTTCCTGAAAGCCTTTAATAAACTTGAAGTTCATGTTACAAAGCATTATTTTTTTTTTGACCTTAGGTGATACAACTCAATTAATTTCAGAAAAAAATTACTAAAAGTTTCATATCAAATGTTACCTTTTTCACTAAAGAGTAAAGAAATTTCATGCTCATTCATTTTAGATATGTCATTTAAAAAAAGGTATTTCTGAAAGCTCATCAGTTAGAACAACATAGTTCATTATGCAAGCAACATAGGATCTACTGTAATAAGGATGCTATGGCTCCCTATTGCCTTTTGTTAAAGGTGTATGTGTGGCTTTGGGGTATATTCTCACAACAAAAATAATTTCAAGATCAAAGTTTCATAAAGTCTATAACCATGTATTAAAACTCAAAATATAGCTAAAGTAGAAATTTTGTTGATATGTCAACAAAATAAACTGCCTTGAAGAAAGATGTGATTTCTGGTTAATATTGTTATGTTTTGTTCTTGATGGTGCCATCCTCAGGTTAATACAAACAATACATCCTTGTAGTGTTGAATTAATACATATTCTGCAAGTTTACTCACTTTAAATTGGGTTTGACAACTCAGAGCATCTCTCTATGGAACTGTTAAATGTTTTTGAATATTATACCTAATGAAGGAAAATTACAGATTTTATTATGAACCAAATAGCAAACACTATCACGAATTATGTGTGTGTGTACACAAATACATATGTATTTGTAAAAGAAAAAAGTAGGAATTGTGAGTGTGGAAATATACATCCTAACTATAATTTAAAGATTTTCCGTAAAGATTATGTACTTCTTTTGATATCTCAGAGAAATCTTTTAAGCACAAATTTATCTTGCTTATGTTTTCTGGGCTTATTCTATTTCTTCTCCACTAGCATTTTTTCTTCTGAAACTATTTGTGCAAGCATGATGGAGAGATGGGAACATTTTTCTGACACTGCTGACCTTTATCCTAAAATGTTATCATTTTCTTTTTTTAGTCTAAGAGGAACCAGAAGAAATGACATATAGATATCATTTAAAGCTCTTAGACGGAATGAGATCAGGGAGCTAATGCAGGTATAGAAAAGGAGAGAGGGCTGACTTCTTGGTGTCAGAGAGTTACATATCTGAAGAGTAAGATGCAGGGTTTGTAATTATTAGGAATGACAACATCCTGGTATTACCATGGGATGCGGGGGCTGAAGTAGAATAGAGGACAGGAGATTGGCTAGAAGAAGAAAGTCAAAGAAAACAGAAGCAAGCTGCTGTGCGGTGGAAGGAAATCCAACAGAATGTGTGTCCAGCAAGCACAGAAAAGAAAGTGGCATAGCAAGGAAAGAGTGGGTAGTAAACTGTTTTTAGAAGTGAGATGAAAGAATAAAAGATAGTACCATAGGGCTGTTTTGAGAAGCTAACAAGTTTGAAGTCCACTGTATACATGGCAATATTTGATTGACAAAGCGCTCTGATAGCTCACAAGGGGTAAGGATCAATGCTAGATCTGACACCTAGCATAAAAATTCTGTGAGATCACTGATTAAGATGGGAAAACCAATTGTGATTTGACCAAAACTCTAACTGAAATTTAATATTTCCTTTTATTTAACTATGAATGTAGGAAATAAACCACAGTGCTTATATTTATACCATCATTAGAACAATACTGCTAATGATCATACCACCAATAGAAATCACAGATATTCCTGCATTACATTATTATTTTTAAATATGTCTTCACTACTTGAAATTGCATTTGAAAACTGGCCTTTAGACCAATCTTTGTTTTTTTTTTCAAATTTAATTATTAAAGACAGACATATAATGCTATATCATATATTTAAAAATTTTTGATTACTATATTTAAGATTATTTGATTACTTTTAACCCAATATGATTTAGTTTGGATCTTAGTTTGGAAACTTATTTTATTTATTTATTTATTTATTTATTTATTTATTCATTCATTCATTCATTTATCAAAACGGGGCCTTAAGCAAAAGTGTATGATAGTGCATAAAGGATAAGGACAGCCCATATTCTGTAATAATCCACAAGCACACTACAAGATGGCAGTAGAATAGTTGTATTTGTGAAATCTATTGAGCATTTTTCTAAGTGCTTCAGTGTTCAAGTGTGGTAAGAAGCAAAGTTATAAAACGGGAGCAAGGAGAATGGCTTTGTAGATTGAAGGAAGAGGTCCTTTGAAATTGTCATCTAGGAAGGAAATGGTTGATATGAGAATTTTAAGATGGTTGTATAATAAAGAATATAGGAGCCAACATGATGTGCTATGAAAATAAAGCCTCTTGAAAGTTTGTTTATTGTCTTCATTGATTATGGGGTGGGCGGGCAGCAACTAAGGAATAGAGCATATTATCAGCCTGCTTGATCTCCATAACGGCAGCCAATTTTCATAATCAATTTCTTATCTCTGTGTATATATCCTATCACTTTTATTTCTCTACAGAACCTTGAAATATATCCATTGACATGAATATTTGCATATTTTCTATCTTTTTATCAATCATCTATCATCTATCCATTTATGTTAAACAAGGGCAAAATAAATATTTTTTCAAGTATACACTGATTATTAGCTAATAAGTGACTAATATAGTGCCATAAAAAATTTTAAACACAATTCAAATGTTGCCATTGTAAAGTTAAGCTCCCTGAAAGCACTACTAATGTAGACATAAAATATAAAAAGCTAGGGCTGGGGTTGTAGCTCAGCCATAGAGTGCTTGCCTAGTATGTGTAGGACACTGGATTCGACAAAGATTTTAAATAAATTTTAAATTTAAATCCACAATGTGGATTTACTCATTAAAGTTTTGAAAATGGTTTTAAAAATAAAAATCAGTATGCAGACCCTACATACATAAAATAAGTGATAATAAAACAAATACTATCTCAATAGGGTGTAGAAAAATTATGTGCTAAAAAGTCAACTATCCTTTATGATTTAAAAACACTCAGCAAACTAGTAAAAGAAGGGGATTTATACAAACATTGATGTTGTTTGAAGCAGGAATTGTAACTTTCTATGTAAATTTATATATGTTATATGTGTCAAGGTTCTATAGAGAAACAAAACAGAAGACATAGATGGATAGATGATTGATAGATAGGCAGGGAAAATAATACATTGATTATGAATATTGCCTATCATTAGGGAGACCACAAAATATGATAATATGGTGTATTTAAGCTGAAGACCTAGGGTATTGAGTGGTACAATTCAGCTGAGTCAAAGGTCCAAGAACCAGGTGCTGCAGTGTCCCAGAGCAAAAGAAGATAGTTGTTTTGGTTCAAGAAGAGAGAAAGAGAATTTACCCTTCTTCCTCTGATTTTTTGTTTCATTTGTTCCTCAAGTGATTGTAGGATGCCTGTTCACATTGGTGAGGGTTAATCTTCTTTATTTAATTTAATGATTCAAATACTTGTCTTTCCTAGAAATACTCTCATAGCAAAATAATATTTTACTTGCTGTATGAACTAGTCAAGCTGATACATAAAATTAAAGGTCACAATGTTGTATACCTATATCACAAACTGATCATTATAAGCTGTTAAAATTTTCTGACTTTCAGATATATTTTATTTCTGTCAGCTTTTAAGGACAATGCATTCAAATTTCCTGTTTACCTACAAAAGTGTACATATTTTCAATTCATTTAATTTATGCTTAGTATATTGGATTTTATAACTTAAGAATAAAAATATGAATTGTCTCAAAGTTTTCTAGTGATATAAAGTTGTGTCCACATGATCAATCACCCTAATGAAAAGCCTAATAATGGCCTGTAATTTTATTTTCTCATTTTATCTTTGTCTATCTGTTGGTATTGGGATGATGCTGGGCTTGCAAACTAGGTTTGAGCATGTTCCCACCTCTTCAAATTTTTATGAGTTTGAGAATGATTTCAGTTAATTGCTTACATATTTAGTACCATTCACTAGCAAAGCCGTGAGATGTGGGACTTTTTCTGGTTGGGACTTTTTAAATTACTGTTTCAATTTCTTGTCTTATTAATGGCCTGTTAAGATTTTCTCTCAATTTGCAAATATATTTGTATTTGGAAATAATTTTAAACTTACAAAAGTGTTTCAAAAAGGAGAGTAGAATCAAAGGATAAACTAAACAAAAGTAAAAGTGCAATCTAAAAAATGGAATAAAATATTGGAAAATCATATATCTGATAAAATTTTAACATCAGCAACATATAAAGAATATCCAAAACTCCACAACACTGAAGAAAAATACAAATAATCAAATTTAAAAATGGACAAAGGGTATAAAAACATTTTTCAAAGTTTTATTTGAACTATTTTATGTACAAATAGCCAAAAAGCATATAAAAAGACGTTCAAAATCACTAATCTTTAGAGAAATACAAATTCCAAAGTCAGGGGAATGAATCTGACATAGTATTCCCATGTACATATTTAAAAACAACACTGTGAATCCCACCACGGTGTAAATTCATAACAATGGGACTCTAACTAGAACAAGATATATTCCATGCTTGTATAATTATATCAGAATGGATTCTACTGTAAATACAAGTAAAAAGATTCAATTAAAAAAAGAGAAATGCAAATTCCAATCATGATAAATATCATCTAATAAGAGTTTTGGTAGCTATTATCAAAAACAAAAATAAATAATGAGTGTTGGTGAGGATGTGTAGAAATTAGAACCCTTGTACACTATTGGTTGGCACATAAAACTGTTATGGAAAACTATATGATAGTTGCTCAAAATTGAAAACACAATCCACATATTATTCAATACTCCCACTGCTGGGTATATAAACAAAATAATTGAAATCAGAATCTCAAAGAGACATGCATGCCCTCCATGTTCAATTGCAGCATTATTCACAACAGTCAAGATTTGGAAACAACAATGTCCAGTAACAGATGAATAAAGAAAATATAATATTTATATGCAATTGAATATTATTTAGTCTTAGGAAAGAAAGAAATTCCACCATATAAAATAACAGATAAACCTGGAGGACACTGAGCTAAGAGAAATAAACAAATAATAAAACCATGAACTTACTTTTATGAAATGTCTAAGATAGTGTAACTCATAGAAGCAGAGACTTGAATGGTAGTTACCAGGGGTTAGGGAGAGAAGGAAATGCAATACATATATTTATTATATTGATTGTGGTGAGAATTTCATGCGTGAATGAACATATTCAAATCCATCAAACTATATACATGAAATATGTACATGATTCTATATGTCAATTACATCTCAATAAATATGTTGAAAATAAATCATCTGTAAAAAACAATTCTTAGAATAATTATATGTCATATCATACATTAAAAAGTCTTAGAAGAAAATTAATAACTCTGCTTTAGTGTCAATATTATTATATCACCATAACTACAAATAGATAAGATTATTCTCATTTAAAGTGTTTAAATTGACTATGTAAAGCAAAAAAATATGTAAATTATGATGTTTGCTATGCTTAGAGATAAAAGGTCAATCAGTATCTCTAAATCTACTCTGATTTGAACTAGTAAAGACAGCATACGATGATAGAAATATTCTCTGGATTTTCTGTTGTGAGATAAGCAAATGCCACACAGGATTAGAACATGCCTAAATGTTTAATACATTTTTGCTGATATTAAATATCATCCTTTATTATCCTTTAAATACCTAATCTCAAGAATCCAAGAAGAAAAATTATTAATCAGAATGTCAAAATCTGCATGTTCTATTTAAATCACCTTAAGTATTGATTGATATCAAAAGTGGAATATTCTTAGAGAGTAAAAGGTTGAATTTATTATCATTATGTGCATTATTAATAGATTCATTACGCAATCATCAGAATTCTCAGATATGCAATTATGAGCAAGGGCTACTGTTTAAAAATAGACTGTTTCATATTAAGATATTTTTATCATAAACATTAAACAGCACTGAAATTGGACATACTTTTAATTCTATGGAATTATTATACTTGGACCTTCAATATATCGTATTCATAGAATTTTAGTGGATGTCATAATTTTTCTAGATATTTATGCTTGGATATTTACATTTCAATAATTTTTCTCACAGACAACTTATTGGATGTACTTTATTATCTTTTCTAGACTTTCTTGAGCTTTATTAGAGTGTGTGTAGAGGAATACTTATTCTTGGAATGAACAAATTCTTTACAAATGTGTGTTCTTTCTAGTATGTCAATAAGATTCTAAGAATGCCCTGTATGGTCTCTCTACACTGAATGGATAGAACTCATGAATGACTGTAAAACTTCCAGAATGTCGATTCTACTCAAAACTCTAGGACCTAAAAAATACTTACACCCTTTGAGTCCAATTAAAGGATGAGAGAGAAGGAGAATAAAAGAAGTTCTTTTCTTTTAATTGAAGTCCTAATGATGATTGATTAATACCCATGTAAAAACATTAAGAAGGCATTTAGTGATGTGAGTATAGATTATATGGGTTTATCCTGATCCAAAATATAAATTTTAAGTTTTATCTTATAGAAGACATTTAAATGTATAATTAGACAATATTCTCTGGTGATACAGGCAACCATTTCTTGCATAAGGCCCAGTAGTAAATATTTTACCCTTCTGGGGTCACACATATGTTGCATATTCTTCTTTTTTAAACAACAACAACAACAACAACAAAAATCAGGCACTAACTTTCTTAGCAAAAACCCCAAAACTCAGGGAATAAAATCAAGAATCAATAAGTGCAAGGGCATCAAATTATAAATGCTTCTGAACAGTAAGCAAAATAACAGGATGAAGAGAACATATAGAATGGGAGATCTTTGCCAGCTACTCCACTGACAGGGGATTAAGATCCAGAATATTCAAACAACTCAAAACTTTAACACCCAAACACACACATACACACACAATCAATAAATGGACAAAATAATTAAACATGCATTTCTCAAAAGAAGAAATACAAATGACCAACAAGTACATAAAAATATGTTCAACATCACTAGCAATCAGAGAAATGCAAATCAAAACTATAAAACATTTCATTTCACTACCGTTAGAATGGCAATCCCAAAATACAAATAGTAATAACTGCTGGCAAAGGTGTGAGGAAAAATGTAGATTCAACCGTTGTTTGTGAGACTGCAAATTAATACACACACTCTTTAAAAACATTGAGATTCCTCAGATATCATGGAACCACCTGAGGACCCAGCTATCCCACTTCTCGATATTTATCCAAAAGAATTAAAATCAGCATACTAGAGTGAGACAGGGGCATCCATGTTCATAGTAGAGCAATACACAATAACCAGTTATGAAAACAGCCTCGGTGCCTATCAGTAGATATGGAAGAAAATGTGACATATATTCACAATGGAGTTTCAGCCATAAGAAGAATGAAGTGATGGCATTTGCTAGTAAATGGACAGAACTGGAGATCATCATCCTGAGTTAAATAAGCCAGATACAGAAAGTCAAGGACAGAATGCTTTCTCTTATTAATGGAAGCTAGATCAAAATGAGGAAGGAAAGGGGGACACACAGTGAAAAGAGAAGGGAGATCATGAAGTAAAAAAAAAGGGGGGGGGGTAGAGTGGGAGTGAGAAGGAAGGAGAAAAGGGGAAAACTGTCAAATGAAATTGACCAAGTTATGCTGTGTATATATATGAATATACCACTGGGAATTTTGTCTTTATATATGACTAAAATCACCAAGTAAAAAGCAATAAATCAATAGAAGGAATACCAGTAGAGTAGAAGAAGAAGAAGAAGGGATGAGGGGAGAGAAAAAGAAAGTACTGGGAACTGAAATGGACACAATAAATTTTCACAAATACATGATTATGTCAAAGGAACCTAACTATTACATATAACTATAATGCAATAATAAGAACATTAAATGAAAAAAAATCTCAATTTATTTAAAAGAATTCATAGCTTTGGGGCCATAAAAATATAGGCTGTGCACAGATTTATCTAGTGAGATATAATTTAAAGATCCTTGTTATGTATCAACCAGCCTGAAAGTTGATGACATAGACTTATATTGGACACTGCACAGTTTATAATGATGTAAGGGAATCTGGAATATGTGCATACAGATTAAGGTAGCACAGTAGGTAGGGTGGTGTAAATTAGAGAAAGTTTACATCCGATTTCCGCATTCTCCACCTCTGGAGTAGCTGGAATTACAGGTGTGCATTACCATGCCCAGACAGAATAGGCTTCATATTGGAGAACATGTTTGATACAGAAGAACATGGGAGCTTCAAGAAATTATTTGAAATCTATTTTCTGTACATAAAGTCATCAACATAACTGCTTCTTTAAATACCTGTTGCAAAATGTCAACTTTGTGTATGAATACCGTGATGTTTGAATTCATCCCACAATTTCATTTCTTTTCTGTAGATTATGGTATTTGAACTTGGATCAATGCCTGAAATTTCTATTGGAACATTATAGAGCAGACGGTAATGTTCAGTTGGGATGAATGGAAGGAATGAAGGAAGTGCAAAGAGATGAAAATATTAGAACCATGGAGCAGAGAGGAGCTGGAGAATTAAACATAAAGAGAAGAATGAGCCATCTTAACTTTGAAAATGATCTGAATTATAAATCAATATATAGCTAACTCTCCTTCTAAACATGGGGCTGAATGTAAAAGTGCAGAAAGGAGTCAAAACAAACTAATACTTTGCCCTGGTCTGTCAGTTCCTTAATAGTTTTTCCATGTTGTCAATAGACTGCCTATTTTTTCATAGAGAATAAATAAAGACTTTTAAATGAATGAATAATTTTGTCTAATTTGTTTCTACTTTATATATAATTAAATGCCCCCCAAACTCAGAAAGAGAGACATGTTGTCTCTATTTTAGAGACAAATAGTCTGAAACTCACAGAATATCCTTAGGGACTGTGAAATAGTAGCTGTAACCTCAGACACAGGTCTTTCAGATCTGATGACCTTCCAAATCTGATGACCTTCTCCTTTTCTATTACTGTTTGCTGTTGAATACTATGAGCACTTGAGAATCATCATTATGACTTCTACCTGTGTTATTTTACAACTGTATATCCATAATCTATTGAAAAACTGGTATACTAGAAAATAAGGATAATGAAAACCTAAATGAAAATTAAAATTACAAATTATCCTCAAGTCAAAGTCAGCCAGCTAATATTGTAAGCACTGAGATAAAATAGACAGTGAGAAATGACATTTTAATAGGTAGAGGAGAAACAGCAGGCTTCATTTAGGAAGCAATGATGATAATAAAGTCTGAGGTGTGCATGTAATTGAAGAGGATGGGGGCAACAGGAAATGGCTATGAAAGGAAAAATCCTGGTCTTTGAGTCAAGAAAATGCAAGGTAAATGAAACAAACCATCAAACAAAAAATGCTACACCACAGGTTAAAAAAAAATGGCTGATGGTTAAGTCCATATATAGAGTCAGAGAATTTTTATTCTGTTCAGAAATTCAAAAATATGAAGAACAGTGGAGGAATTTTAGAAAGATTTACATGAAAGTTTCACAAAACTCCTTTCACTAATGAGTGTATCTAGAAAACATAGTGTAGTCTACCTGAAAAGCTTTTGAAAGAAATATTTTAGCCTGGAAATGTATGGCAGTAAAATTATTTATGTCATCAATTTTCTACCCCTTACTAAATATGAAATGTATCTTGTAGTATGGAAGCAAAATTAAATAAGACTATATTATTTCCATATAAAAACTTAACAGGTGATATAATAAATCATTAGGCAAATTTTTAAAATAAAATTTGGCCTTTTCTTTATGAATTTAATTTAACTGAAGATTGTAATAAAGGAAAATACAATTAGTACACTCTTTGATTTAAAGCACAATAGTAGGCATTTTCAGATCACCAGCCTATTTGATTTCATATAAAGCATCGTAAATAATGGAAATAGGTTTTAAAAGTACAGCACTAACTTCCAAATGCTTTATATTAATGTGGTCACTTTAGGAAGTTCCTAAGCAGGAATTTATAATGATGATTTCAACAGAGAGATAATAGTTACTCATGAATTGTAGAAAATATTCTTTTGATTTATAATTTTAAAGGAATCACATAGAAATACTGTTTTTTTCTATCTTATTCAAATAGAACCCTCAGAGTAAAGAAAAAAAATATTTACTTAGTATGATTACAAACTTCTTGAGCAATTCTTGATCCATTTCTATAACCCTCCCTACTTAAGTCATGCTAATAAATCCTACTGATATTTCTTTCACAATATATCCACAGTTGAACAACTACTAGAGTTTTCTTCCTTGGAATACTGCAATGATTTTCTAACTAATTGTCTCACAAATTTTAATTCTATAAAGCCAATTTTGCCCTGGGATTGAATTATTTTTTTAAAAAAAATATTATTAACATATGCACAATTTGGGCCAACAATGACTCAATAAATCTTAAAAAATAATGTAATGAATAAAATATAATATAAATTATGTTTAATCCAAAGTGTTCTAAACATCTCCAATAGTTTTCTTATACCTATGAGCAAAATTTAACACCCTTATTTTATCATGAAAGACAGGGTTGGCTTCCTTCCCCTATCTCAAACATTTTTTCCCATATTTCTCTCCCTTTCTGAATCTATCTTCAGAAATACAGTATTTATTTATCATATACAAAAAGCTCAATTTAATTTAAAACCAGTTCTACTTCTTTTTTATTTTTTTGAAATATTCTCTCAGATTTCTCATAGATTTAGAATTCCTCTACCAATCACTATTTCAGAAACTTTCCTGCCCAATCAAGTGCCACATGTCCTCTCTCTTATGTGAATATAAGAAAAGAAAGCTTACCCTAATTTAGAATAGTCATTACTGAAGGTTGGAAAGCATAAGAGGGTAGATAGAGGGAGGTTGAATTTAATCAGTGAATGTTATATGCATATATTAAAGTATCACACTGAACTCCACTAATATGTACAATGAATATGTTAGAAAAAAAATAAGTAAAAATTGAATTAAATAAACAAACATTCTTATCTTTGCATAAATTCAGATCAACTAGTTCACGATGAGAAAATAAATTAGTTGTACTGATTTTGCATAAGAGCTAATAAAAGCATTCTAATTATTTTGCTTTTATCTTTATCAGAAAAATGCTATTATAATATAAATTTAAAGCTTGTCTGAAAAACAATGTGGAATATTTTAACATAATTCCCACTTATAAATAATATTAAAATGTCAACTATATTTACATTCAAATCCCTTATAAATTGTTTAATAGACATGCATTGAATTGACCTTGATAAAATTGTTTTTATTTAAAAATAAACAACTTAGAAACAGAAATGAGTATCTGAGAAGCAAAAGTTCAGTGACTCCAATGAACTCAGAGTTCTCTGAAACAATATATCTTCATTCAGTTAGGCAGAAAAGATATTTAGTGAATTATCTTTTAAATAAACATTTCCAGGGAAGAATTTAATGTATTCCACCCTTCTTCAAAGGAAGTGTTGGGCAGGCATGATACATTAAGAGCTAAAGGGGGCCGATTGATGGCATCTGCAGAGCTTTTTGGAATCTTCGTCAGTAGGACAAGGCAATAGATCAGCTGTCTGTGAATAAAACTGCACTATGCTTTGAGAAATGACAAGCACCTCCAGTGAACTGCTATATTTTCCTGACCCTGACTCTTTGAGCCACTTAAATGTACTCACTGGGTCCTAATTCACAATGTGCTTCTTTGAATTCAAGAAAACACAGCAGAGCACAGCCTGCTCAAGTTTCAGGGAGTTATGGTGATGGCAGTGGTGACAATGAGAGCAACACAGTCACTGTCATCATCATTGTAAATATAAGAGAAACTCCAACCTGAAGTTGCTTTTCTTCCCCCCAGCATGTCAGGAGCTTATAAAAGTGCTAAATTGCTTGCAATAAAACTTTGAAAGCAGCTTAGGTTCAACTCTGCCATAAAATATTGACATAATGATCATCTGTTATTTTGTATATAATTTTAAACATTCTATAATACATAAGGATTTTGCAGATTGCAGTAGCAAATTTATCAAGTTTTACCTTAATAATGTACACCTATCTATAATTTGATATGTTTTCCAAATGATAGTATTCTAACATTTTGTAGTTCACAGGTGGCGATGCTCAATTCCATGCTTAAATTAAACACAATAAGATGATAGCATGCTTTCCTAAACATGTTTTTTATTACTTTGAAGGCTTCATAGCTCATGAATATTTCTCATTTTCTAATGTGCACTCTTTCAAGGTGATTATATTGGAATTTTCTCAAAGTATTTTAAAACTATATTGAAACACTAAAACTGCTTTATTAATACATGTTTATTCTAAAACTTTGAGTTTCAACTATATTTTTATTATATTGGCAAAGGAGTAGTACAAATATGAATAAAATATTTCTTTTTGAGAACCAGTGAAAAAAGTATTTCATGATATTATTGTTCCATAATACATTTTAATCCTCAATATAAATCAGAAAATGAGGTGTTTTGGTTGTATGGTTAAAGGTATGGACTCTGAAGTATATTACTAGACTCAAAATGTTAATATGCTATTTGCAATCTTGGAGCTTTCTATGCATTTCTTGACTTGTCCATTTCACATATTCTTTATCAAAAAATAAAATGTAACAAAATAAATAAAGGAAAATTAAATCACTTAATGGGGAAACCATGATGAATTGTAGCAAAATGAATTGTGCTCAGAATTGTGTCTCATAATCAAACATCTAAATGTTTGTATCATTATTACTACTATGATTATTAATATCATGCAGTATTAACATTACATTTCACAAATAAACAATTTAATGATGATGAAATTATGAAATACTCAAAGTCCATTGCAAAGAAAATATTAAAATACACATTCCATTTCATTCATGGAAAATCAAGTTTTAGTGAGAGAAATTTTTTTTTGAATTCATGAGATATCAACATTAGAAATTCATTTGTGAGATTTACTATATTCATTATTTCTCTATTTTTAATCTCTTAGCAGGATTTTTAAAAAATAACATCATAAAATATTATGTGTATTTGATACAATTACTGTTGGAATGTAGGGAACTAAGTTGAAAGTCTTCACTAAACAATAGTATCAGTTTTATGTAGAACTAAAATATGATTAGAATTAAGATAATGAATCAAATATGTGTCTTTTCATGTGATGCATCTAATACGTTCCATACATGATTTTGGAAAATATATTTTAATTTTCTAATTCCTAGGCCTCTAGTCTGAAAAATTAGAATAACACAAATCATTCTTTGTGTTTTATTAAATAATCCAGATGTTTTTTCCCCAGAAGTACACTCATAATTGGCTACATGAACACAAATTTACATTGTTTATAATAGTAAATTGTACCACTGAACATACTGTACTGCTGTATCAATAGGGAAACAAATACTTTGTTTTATTAGAAAAATAACTTCTAGAAAGCTAGGAAGAATATTTGTTACATGAAAAATAAAAATAAATAATTAGAAAATCAGCCTACTTAATTATTTTAAAATAAGGGACAAGTAACCACTCCTACTTTCATCTTTAAATAACCTTACATTGAAAAACACAGGAATTCTTAGCAAGTACAGTAAAATGTAGCTAGAGGTACAGTAAAATATGGATAGATGATTGATAGATTATAGATGACTGATAGATTATAGATAGATGATAGAGAGCCCCAAAACAAAAGGCATTAGTCATACTGTGCAGGCAGGGGAAAAACTTACTATCCTTACTACCTGTATATTATTTCTGTCTCTCTTTTTTTAATTACTTTTTTGCTAAGCAACTTAGCTTCTAGATTTATAATGAACATTCATTTTGCTTATGTCAAAGAACGCTTCTTAAAGGGTTGTTCTAAATAATGTAAAAGATGATATTATTCAGATAAATGGGGTTGGGGATGTAGTTCAATGATAAGAGTGCTTACCTGGCATGCCCAAAGTCTTCAGTTCCATCCCCAGCACTGCAGTTTTTTTTAAAACTCCATTTGATTAAGTTGTTGCAATTAACTTCTATCAAGGGGATTCACAGCTTACTCTTTCTTAAAAGGTATGTTCCTTTGTGGCAAATGCAAGCTATTAAAATTGTATTGAAATAGAAGCTTCCTGTACTTCCCTTCCTAACCAGAGATTTTCACCAGATGATGGTAGAATTTGATTCCTTTTTGTGGTCCCACTAAGTCTCTCTTGCTCTTACCTAAATTTTATCTTCTTTATATTTTGTTTTTGAAATAATAAAGACCTTTGGTAAAACTTTTCTTGTACCTAATTTATCAATTCTAGGACTGAGATTTCAAGAATTTTAAAATCCCAATTATAGTTCACTATACAGAAGGCCTCTTCTGTTTCTGTTCCTTTAATTAATTCTGTTTTATTACATTTTTAACTGTTAAAAAATGTTTATCAAATGCTTGGGGTGTATGTAAGACACAAATAGAGGTAAACTGCCATGGTTGACATCAGATAATTGACCAAATTATTGATAAAACATATTTAATAAAGCAAAACACATGCAAAACTATATGAGAATATGGAATAGTAATTTAAATGGCATAGACCTCTACAAGGTAGTACCTTGAACAAGTTTTAAATTCATCTACTGGCTACAGTGAAGGAAGTGTTTGGGAATGTCCATGGACTTCTTTATAGAAGAAAAAGATATGACTTTGCTTTCAAAAGTGGAGCAGGAATTCACAAAGCAGAAAACTGGAGAAAAGTCAATTATGTCAGAGAGAAAAAAAAAAGAATATTATTCAGGATCATTTAATCTGGTTTATGTTGCTGGAAAGTAAAGTTGTTTAGATTTTTCTTCAATTCTCATATTCTTTAAATATTATCTTCAATTAATCTCTGCAAATTGAATGCTATTTTGATACTATTAAAGATATAAATCACAGATATGACTAGAAAAGCTGCAGGTGTAAGAAAATTTGCAGTAACTATTTGAATAAAAATAGCCTACACTTCACGGGTGCATGCAAAATTTCATCCTTCTTTTTACCTACTTCTTAAATATTAATATCATCTAAGTGTTGTTAAAATACTTTTATCTCTAAAAGTTGTAGAAATATAAATAATTATTATAATATATTTATGTCTTCTAATTATTTCCATAAATTATTTTAAGAGATTTTCGGCTCGCCTAACAATCATAAGCAGTTTAGTCCAAACTCAATTACCTCAAATCCATCTTTCCATTCCTTTGTTACCACTGTACTTGTGCTTTAACCTCACATGTAAAATATTTTTTTGGACTCTACCTCTGTCAAATGATCAGTCAGTTTCCACTTTAAGTCCACACAACAAGGTCCTAATGATTCATAATTTTAACTATGTCTTATAAGAACCCTCTATTCACTTCACCCCTTCTTTTTCTGAAGAAACTGATCTTTCACACTTCAAACATGGAACATACTGTCTTCGTCTTACTCCAGAAAAGATGTTGAACACCTCTGAGAATTGTACCTGGAGTACACAAACCAGTGCCACCACTAACTTATGCTCTTCAATTCAAAAATGAGGTCTGCCAAGTTTTCTATACTTTTGTAATAGCACAGAGAGGGCAATTTGATATCCCAACATAGGTTTTTTAAGTTAAATCATGAGAGACTACCAGTGATAGAAACTCATCTGCTTTATTAAGAATGGAGTTGTCTATGGAGTTCAGTCTTCATCTGGGAATAAAAAGTAAAATATTATGGGAATGTGGGTTAAGTCATACATAAGAGGTTGTTTAAAGCATTTTTGATCTATATTAGATGCTATTGCTTCTTAATATATCCAAAAGGGGCTATTCCAAAATCTTCCCTCTCTTCAAATATGTCTTATTCTGCTAATTACACATTTAGTCTTTCCACATGAATATTTTGAATATTTCAATGAAAAAAAATAGAAGGTATCATAAGAGGACTTCACCTACTTTCTTACACTGTATAACTTACATGTATCTAGACTCAAATTTTTTCTTGAAATGAAAAACCACAGATTATTTTCTGGCTAACATTCATCTGTACTCTGCATCTCATTGATGAATTTATCTTTGGGAAGCTGTTCCTTTACATTCCCACTACATTTTTTGGTGGTTGGTAGTATTTCCATATCTTGTAATCTTAATTCTATAAAAAAAAGTTTATATTTTTTTCAATTAAAAATAACAGAACCTCTCCCAAGAATAGATCTCACAAGCTGTCATTTAAACCTACCCTTCCCTTAACACACCATCTGCATGTTATTTTTCTTAATTCTCATGTGCTCCTTCTCTACTGCATTCAGACTTCTGCTCTCCTTACTTCATTAAATCTTCTTAAGCACAGAATAGAGCTGATTTTTTTACTCTACATATAATGGAATTTTAAATACCTACATTATTAATGTTTGTCTCTTTATTTCCCATATATTTAATGGAAGGTGCATTATTTTTCAAAGAAATCATGGATCTCCACTAAGAAGAGATCTATTTTTGTGTTAGATTCATTGTTAATTTTAGCTATATAATTATTTAGCTCACTGTATATCAATAAGAGGCAATAATATAGGTAAATAGGTTAAAAAAGGTGGATTTTTAAATAATATAACACCACTCTCAGACAACTAAGACAAGACACAGGAAATTGATCCAATAATTAGTATTCCCAGTGAATTTTCTAAGATAAAAGCTTAAGTTATGGTTGAGTTCTACTTAAAAATTATAAACATGATTGATGCATTTAGGAAAATAATTGTTGGTTTTACTAGTCCCCAAGTGAAGATGTAATCATTATCTTTCGACACCATTGAAAATGCTATATTTTTTCATGTTCTAAACATATAATTTGTTCTTTCATCCCTGACCCTCTTCTAAATGTCTTTTAAAAACTCCATCTTTTCTAACATTACATTTTATTTCGAAGAATTGTAAACTTCTATGTAACTACCTATTAAAATCCACAACTTGGTGTCAGACTCAATATGAATGAACTAAATCCATTAGTACAGCATACTTACGGCAAGCACATTGTGCATACTCACCTCATTCCTGTACACTATTTCTTCATTTCACCCTTTCTGTTTCTGCTTGTGGAATTTTCTTACCTCTAATCAGATAATGTGCTTTTGTTCAACATTTACCTTTCATGTTTTAACCTGGCTTATCCTTATAGGATTTTACACTGGAAACGCCCTATCCCTCCTTGGGAGAGTAATTCTTCCCATCTTATTCAGATTAGTCTCAGATGTTATCATCTTGGCCAAAGTAAAGAACATATTCAAATCTGAACATATTCTTTAAGAAACACTGTGTGGTTTCACTACTTTGTAATACTTTTAGCTGACATCAAAATGTTTTGTCCCAGGCAAAAACTAGGTTATCATCTTGAGTCCAAGAATAAAAATATATGAAAGTTAATTCCTAAAATCATACCTGGCAAAAAAAATGTATTGGTTGCCTTATTGACAAACTATTCTGTTCTGCATAGTGTTCTTATTTCCATGAACACCACCATCATATATTCATTTACTTAAACCTGAAATATGGATATTGTTCTTCACCTCCCTGCACTTTATACTCATCATGTGCAGCTGATGTTGTAAGTAAGACATGATGATTAAGTACATAAACTCTGGACATAGGATATCTGGGTTCAATTCATATTCCATCATTGGCTGTATGACCTTGGGAAAATGACTTTAAACTCTTTATGCCTCAATTTCCATTTCTGTAAAATAGTCTATGTTAGCTGTTATCCACACTGGCTGTCTTCTGTCATTCTTATCCATCTACTCTTCTGTTATCATCATTCTGCATCTGATTTCTCTAATTTTTGATTTAAACATTGAATTACTTTGTAACAGACAAATCATCTTTTTTATTAAATATTTTCAGTCCATTAATTCACTGTACTTAAGCTCATCTATTTAAAACATGATATTGTGTTCTAAATTCCCTTAAAAACATTCGAGGTGAGAACCCTGAATTATTGAAATCTAAATCTCTGCTTGAAGTTCTGTCTTATTATAGTTAGAGAAGTTTTTTTTTTCCATCACACAGCTTGCTATCACAGCCACATTTAGGGCAAGGTCAAGATGCAAATTGATGACCTCTGAATAAAAAGCCAGCGTTTTACCATTTGCTTCAATTTGATAATAAGCCTATTTAAAACAGTATGCCTGCTTTAAATGTCTGATAAAAAGTGTTTATAGGCACTAAAAGAAACATACCTATAAGTATATTTTGATCTAGCACATTATCTAAACATCCAGCTAGGACAGAAATTCTGCTTTTTAAGTTGATTTTTATTCTACTTTTAGAAGTTACCGTACGGAAAGAGAACTTGGCTTGAAAAATAAGGAAATTTTAAATTGTAGGCTTTGCTCTCTATGCTGTGTCCTCACTCTTAGTTTTTGTAAAAATGGTCACTTATAGGTCTGGCTGATATCAAATTTCAAATTTTTTTGTATTCTTTCATTTTTTAATTTGTTCTAATTAGTTATACATGACAGTAGAATGCCTTTTGACACACTGTACACAAAAGGAGCATGACTTCTTCTTCCTTTGGCTGAATACTGTGCACAGTCACACCAGTTGTGTAATCATACATGCATGTAGGGTAAGAATGTCCGTCTCATTCCACCATTCCTTACATCCCCTCATCCCCTCCCTTCACTCCCCTCTGCACAATTGAAAGTTTCTTCTTTCTTTCTCATTCCCCGCTATTATGGATTAACATCCCCCTATCAGAGAAAACATTTGGCCTTTGGTTTGGGGGTTTTGGCTTATTTCACTTAGCATGATATTCACCAGCTGTATCCATTTACCTGCAAATGCCATAATTTCATTCTTATTTAAAGCTGAGTAATATTCCATTCTGTTTACGCACCACATTTTCTTTATCCATTTATCTGTTGCAGGGCCTCTAATACGGTTCCATAATTTAGCTGTTGTGAATTGATGTAGCTGTGCCACTGTAGTATGCTGTTTTGAACTCCATTGGTTATAAACTGAGGAGTTGGATAACTGGGTCAAATGATGATTCCATTCCCAGTTTTCTGAGGAATATCCATACTGCTTTCCATAGTTGTTGCACCAATTTGCATTCTCACCAGCAATGTATGATTGTACCATTTTCTTCCACATCCTGACCAGCACTTATTGTTGCTTATATTCTTGATAATTGTCATTCTTACTAGAGTGAGATAACATATTAAAAAAGTTTTAATTTGCATTTCTCTTATCACTAGACGTGATAAAAATTTTTTCATATGTGTATTTCTTCATCTATGAGGTATCTATTTATTTCCTTATTATTTATTAATTGGGTTATTTGCCTTTTTTTATTCTTTATATATTCTGGAGATTAGTGTGCTATCTGAGATGTTATCTGATTTTTAATTCTTCTCCTCCCTTAAGCATTAGAACAGAGATCTGTGCCTAATAGAAGAAAAAGTAGGACCAGATCTCCACCATGTGGGCTTAGGAACTAACTTCCTTAACAAGACTCCTAAAGTACAAGAAGTAAAATCAAGAACCAATAAATAGGATGAATTCAAACAAAAAAGCTTCTTCTCACCAAAGGAAACAATCAAATTTCAATTTTTGTTAAAATAATTGCTAAATGTTTAAGAATTAGGTAAAAAAAAGTCTTCCCTTCCAAACTTTTCTACACCATATGCAAAACTATGGAAATCATTTATCTCCCAGGTGCAATAATTATTTACTTAAATAATAATAGAAATTTTGCCATAGGTTGCAATTTAAATTTAAATTGTCCTGGAAGATATTTTCTTTACTTCAGCCGCAGAATGTATAAGGCTATGCTATCTTGTGTAACTAAATTAAATACATTACAAAAGTTCTTGCTTTTATTTCGGTGAAATATAACTAACAAAATGTAAAACAGTTCTTAGTTTTCTTCAGGCAGAATGTACCTGCTAACATAGTCATTCAAACTTTTTCATTTTAATATATTTTAAGCAAATTTTACAGAAATATTTTAATCAAAATATATGGATATAAAATTAAATTTTAACTGCCACTTTAATGAAGAGTTCAATGAAAGGTTTTTACAGGGAGATTAGGCAATGAAAACTGTAGCAAATTATAGAAATTATAATATTTTACATCAGAAGTGATATAAAGTAAGTCATAATTCTTCATATACAACTGCAGACCATGAGAATGGACAGTCTTCTTGGTTAATTCTAATTTTATTTTTGCCAGCAGCAGTGTTTTAAAATTTCTTCCAGTTTCCTGTGTGATCTAATGAAGTTCAAGGAAAATAAATTTAAAAAGAGGAAACAATAAATCACAATTAGAAATAAGGCATGTTTCACCTTGTAAAAAAATATTAGTCACATGAGTTCCATGATATTACAAATTCAGAAATTGTTGGTAGACAAGAAGTCCTAGGTAGTATGTGAAGAAAAGGGAAAACTGTGCATTTTCCTTGGGAATGTAAATTATTTAACCATTACACAAAACAATATGAAGGTTTTCAAGAAACTAAACATAGAACATGTGACCCAGTTATCCCATTATTAGGGTATATATCCAAAGAAATGAAATTAGTACATTGAAGTGACATCTGTACTTCCATATTCATTGAAGCATTATTCACAACACCAAGAAAGGGAAACAACCTAAATGTCTATCAACTGATGAACAGATAAAGAATATGTGATACTGCATTCAAAATGGAATACTATTCAGCCACAAAAAAATTAAATTAAATCCTGCTACTTGTAAAAACATGGTTGGAATTAGGAATCATTTTGTTAAGTGAATTAAGCTAGGAACAGAAAAAAAAAACAAACATTGCATTATCTCACTCATATGTAGAATCTTAAAACAGATGATCTAATAGAAGTTGAAAGTTCAGTGGTGGGTGTCAGGGAATGAGGAAAATACAGGTAATGGGGAGAATGGGGAGGCTTCATCAAAGAATAGTAAGTTACACTTAGGAAAAATAAGTTATGGTGTACTATTATACAGTAAGGTGACTGTAGAGAGGAACGATACACTGAATTTCAAAAAGCTATAAGAAACAATTTTGAAAATTTTTACTATAAATAAACGGTAATAATTGCTCTGAGTCCATCTTTTTCTATCAGAGGATGGTGTCCCACCAGCTTTCTCTCTCTGTTTGTCTTTCTTAATCACCCATCACCCCTCACTGTTTTCTCAGAGGTCTCAGCAGCCACAAACTATGATTTTATTGTCATATGCACTAGTGTTCTTTTGTTTGCTCATGGTATCACAAATTGATAAAAATGTTTTCAAATGTGTCTTATAATACTCATTGTGCCCTCAGTACTGTCATGATGGCTATCTGAAGAAGCAGCATAAGCCATTAACTGTCTTCATTGCCTTTTTGTTCCTTGGAATACTACAAGTAAACCAGCTTTTTCTGATGTTCTGAGACAGATGAGCCAATCAGACCAATTGTTTATATATTACATGTTTACTAGGAAAATATACTCCATTTTACATAAATAATTTTATTCTACTGAAAGTGTAGTATGGCCAAGTGATTTAAGTATTGATAAGTACTTATTTCTAAGTACTGATATGATGACAAACCAAAGTTCAAATAGTCAATTATAGGGCTATTGATCACACAAAAATTAAAATAAAAATCACTGAAGAATATATCTAACCAAATCCAATAATAAAATGAAATAATACCTTTTCTAAAACAGTTTGTCTCAAATATGCAAGAATGGTTAGCATTTCAACATTTTTATATATCAAATATTATAATATTGGAATAAATCTTATAAAGCTAAAATTAAAACAGTAATCTATCTGTGATGAAGTAGACTATTACCAAAACTGAGCAGTGAATTAAAAAGTCATCTGTTTTTAATATGTAAATTTGATAAATAATAGTGTTAACATCCAAAATCAATAGAATATAGAAAAATATTCAAAACATTAATAGAACTCTTTTCCCTTCACATGAAATATCAAACCTACAGAAGAATTAAAACTCAGATCATAAAAACTTCACTTAAAAAATATCCAGAAACACAAATTTTTAAGTACTAAAAGACAATATAGGGCTGGGGTTGTGGCTCAGTGGTAGAGTGCTTGCTTAGCACATTCCAGGCCCTGGGTTTGATCCACACAGTACTACGTAAAAATAAACAAAACTCTTGTGTCCATCTAAAAAGTAAATATTTATAAAAATATATAGATAAAATTACTTAAAATCTTGGAATAATTAAAAATCTGTTAATAAAATTGGATTTAAAAATAAAAGCAAAAAAACCAATTGAATTATTTTTTTATTATTTTAAAAATTTATATGACACTAAAGCCCCATAATATTAAGCAGGCAACATTGGGGAAAACATATTTCAAGGATACAGAAGTGGTAATTATTTAGTATTCAGAATGTATAACTTTAACAAATCAATTGAGAAAACAATAATATGTGGGAAAATCATATTAAAGGTTTTAGAAAAGAAAATATGACAATAATGTAAGTACTAACTGACTTGTAACATGACAAATAATCAGGGAACTACAAGTTAATCCATTTAAATTTATTTCTTACCAACATGAATGGAATAAAATATTATAATTTTGATATTAGTGTGCTGACTACTGGGAGAATTAGTATGTCTTTTCTTTCCTTCCCTTGATAATGCAATTAAAGAAAATATATCACTGCAATTATGGGGTTAAATCTTCTTCCTGGTATTTAACCATAAAATATCATGAAATGTTGTGAATAGAAAAATATAATGACTGTTCCTCCCTATATTTTTATAATGTTAAACATCTGGAAATGTAGTATTTTCACAACTGTAGAGAAGGTTTTGTAAATGTTACATATTTTCACAAAGTATACAGCTGTTAAAAGTAATGATTTAGATGCTAGTACAACAGCATGGAAAGATCTCCAGTACACCTCAGTTCACCAAAACTGAGAGGTAATTCAAAAGGAATCAGAAAAACAGAAATGACCAGAAAGGATAAAAGGAGATTGAAAAACCAATAATATGTGATATTCTGGGAACTATGTGAAAAAGAAAATCATGGAATATAGAATGATTAAATAGGATGAGAATTGAAATGAATCCTTAGCTTGATTTGATCATTTTATAGTGTACAAATATATCAAAATATATATTATCCCTTAAGTGTAAACAATTATGATTTGTCAATCAAAAAATTAGTAACATGGCATCTGTTACTGACTGTGATAGATAGATTTCCTTCAGTCATGACAGGAAGCAGAGACTTAAAATCAAAATGAATAGTTAGGACCTACTAGAATTTTACTCTCAATTAGAGAAGAAAATAGAGAGCGATTTATGGGATACATTGAGTATGATAGGAGATTTATGGATTCAGGATGAGTGTGTTAAGATGTTTTATATATTTTATTGAGTAGGATAATGATAATTGTGTCTTGTGTAAAAGAAGGTACAATAGCAAGAAAAGTTTATCCATAGTAGCAGAAAGAAAGTGTGAACATATAAATACATGCAATTAAATAGAATTTACTTTCTCAAATATCTGAAAATATTGAAATTTTTATGAGCATTAAACCCACAATTGCAAGGTTCATTGGTTCAACAGTGTCAAAGGAGTTGAGCTTGTAGGAAGGCAATGGTGGGAGGCTGCTATACTTGAGATGAAGAGGATTTTATAGTTATTAGGTATGACATTAGAGGAATAAGAGCTGATAAGAGGTAGAAAGGGACATTGGTTGATAGGTAATAAAGAATTATGTAAGAAAGTCTTGAGATGACCAAGAATTATGAGAACAGTGTTGGAGAGAGTGAGTTACTCCAGAGACTAGAAGCTTGAAAAATGAGAGGATATGATTTATAGGACTGTGGATGAGGATAAGAAGGTAGCCTTGTGATTATCATTCAGCAATACAAAAGTTAATCTTTGAGATTCTGTAGACAGAGGGAAATGAGACTAAAAGGAGTGCAGATAAATACAGGAGTGTGCACACCTACAATGTAATAGGATCACCATGGTAGCACTGTCTTCAGGGGAACACTGCTTTAACTTACAGAGAGCAGGGCAAGTTTATAATGGAACACCATACTGCATCCAAAATTTTGCATGCTTGTCTTTATAAAATAGGTTCCATTTGTATAATTGAATTCAGAGATTCTGTGTGAATGCCAGGCATATATTGAATGCACATATATAAAACATATACACTTTCACGCATGCATATATTTGAACATGCAAGTATTATCCATTATCACATATACTTACATTAATTTATATATAGTGTTTCAAATGTAGTGCCTGTATGCACTGGTAAGAGGGATACAAATTCACAAGTACTTTTCCCTCTTAAAATTACAACTATAAATCATTAGAGATTCACTATCTTAAAATCCATAAGTGATCTAAGTAAATAAATAATACAAATTTACTCATACTCCTCTTTCAGGAAGGATGAAGGGGAATAGGAAGAATAATAGAATTAACCAGACATAATTTTCCTATCCTTGTGCTTGAATACATGACCAGGGTAACTCCGCATCATGTAAAACCACAAGAATAGGACCCTAATTAGAATAAGTTATAATGCATGTATGTATAATATGCCAAATATGTTCTAATGTCATGTGTACCTGAAAAGAACAAATAAAAAATTTCCTGATACTGAATAAACACAGCTGAGATAGAGGAAAACATATATATCATATATAATGTATGTGTATATCCGTGTGTGTGTGTGTGTGTGTGAGTGTGTGTGTGTGAGAGAGATAATATGAAGTTACCTGAAGTACTATAGAATTAAGGGAAACTTTATTATGCTATTCAGGCTAAAAGAGGTATTAAAGGAGTGAAAATTCAGTATCTGGAGAGAAAGACCTTTAAGTGATATATACTGTAGGAGACAATGATAAAAAAATAAATATAGGAAAGGCATCCTAGCTATGTCAGTATTCATAGGAAAGGACATAAAGGCAACTAGTGGTATAACATTAGGGACAACAAAACAAGTGATATTGAGAGTTAATTTTTAAAAATTCTTTGTTTCTTCATGAAAAGATAAGCTTTGTAATCTCTAGAATTTTGTGAAGTTAATTTTAAATAGTGATATTTTGAAACTCAGATGATTATAATATATCTAAGAGCTGTCTAGTTTTAATGAGTGATGAGATTAAGTACTATTATGTAGTACTATTGAATCGATATGTTTCCTCCTACAAAATAGCTCATTATCCAAAATGTAGCCACAAATCAGCAAAATGTTTTTAAATCTAAATACTGCATCAAACTAAAGAAATCACAGTGTGGCATGATAGAAAAGTATGATTGAACATGTACATGAAGGTCAGATGTTAGAGTCAAAGAGAAACTAAATCCAAAAACTTAGGTCCTGAGAATAGACATGAATATGAATCCATACGCATATGTAAGTATTCATACATCATGAGTATTCATATATCAAACACAAATCATATATATGTATATAGTTATTACTAAGGCATTAATTTAATAAAAAACATGAAAAATACATGAATAAAATTAGTTTTTACATGAACACTATTTATTAATATTGTTTGTATTTATTCCACCATTATACGCAACACATGTATTCCAGGTACACTAAAGTTTTAATTTTTTTATATTGAGTTTAGCCAAATTTAATTGATCATCATAATGCCAATCAAAGTAAAATAATGGGTTACAGCTCACAGAAGTAAAGAACATAATCATCTTTCCAGAGGTTGAAATTCAAGGAGGATTGGCAAAAATGTAAAGCTTATTTTAAAACCTCTGTAGTCCCATAAAATGGGTAGACATTAAAAATTTAATTTTCATTGCTCCCTTTGGTGCTTCATTGCATACATGAGCAAATTATGAATTTAGTTAAAGTAGTGTGAACAGCAGGATCTTAATCAACTGTATACATTTTTCTCACTGTGCTTATTTCTTTGCATACTGCCAGCTTTAAATACAGACAAGATTCACACATTTGTTATTAAGCTTACTAACCTAACAGTCTGACTGATTTTTTAATTATATGTTTTAATTACATTTACTCTTTAAAGAAATCAGGCTAGCTTTCTGTAGATTTTTCCACATTTGAGAACCAAACTTGATAAGATTAAGGTTAAATATCCTTGGTGAGATCCTCATAGGTGTGATACTGTGTTCTGCATATTACATCCTATCAGGACACACAGAAAATAATAGTTAACTATCACATAACGTGACAATTCCCACTATTGTTGACATTAGAATCTATAACATAGTTAAGGTAGTGACTGCCAGTTCATGTATTTATAAATAAAATTTCCCCTCCCAAAACATTGTTATTAATCTCTACAGTGATATTTGGTATTTTCAGATTTCTTGTTTTTCAATCATTTTTAATTAATATATACAGCATTTATGATGATTCATGAAGGTATAATGACATAGAAATTGCCTAACAGAAGTTTCCTAATTTCATCATTTATTTTATGACATTGGCTGGTACTCTGATATGAAGAGTTTTCCTTTACAATCTATAGGTGCACTCTGGCTTCAACTAAATGTAAAAGATAAATGCTAAAATATTGTCCTTTAAAATAAATTTACTTAAATATATTAATGATATTCTTATATAACTAGCACAAAGTTTTTACGCTTAAAGTAGAAAATTGACTTTAAATTTTAACTTCAGAGTGTGGTTTTCATTGTATGGGGTACAACTTGTGGAAAATTAATGATTTCTTTTATATAAACCTTGTGAGAAATCAGTTTTATCATCAACAGAACATCAGCAGAGGAGTTGAAGAACACGATTTCATCAGCCAGAGTTGGAACTTGATAATATAGTATCTATTACTCCTTTGGTATAAGAAGTTTAGTCTTGGTATAAAAAAGTGATGATTATCATTCCAAAAAGTATGGGTCATATCAATTGATTAAATCACTGAAAAATGTAAAGGGATAATTTTATATTTGCATTAGTAATAGTAAAATTTCTTACCTCTTAGGATAATGGGTCCAAAAATGTAGTATGATACCCTATATAATATCACATTTATATATACTTAAATACATATGCAGACTCTCATACACTCCTGCTGGAAATGTAAAGAAAATCCATTTCAATATTGTTTTGTAGTATATACTAAAACTTAATGTAGGCATACCTTAAGATACTACAATTATAGGCATATAGTATTCAGAGTGCACACTTATAACAAATGTAAAAGGGTATTAATATTATCACTATTCATGAGAGCTAGAAACTAAAAACTGTACAAATGCTCTGCAGCAGCAGAATAAATAAGAAAATCATGATATATTCACTAACAGAACATCAAGTAACAAAAAATGAGCTTATTCTCTTTCAACAAGTTACACAATAAAGCCAACAAATATATTAGTGGGAAAAAAGGCAACAAGCACAAAAGAACAGATACTATATATTTATTTTATAAAATTTTAAAACTGACAAAGTTTTATCTGTGTGTCTGGTGATGCTTTGGTATACTGCAATTGCTATATGACACAAGAGACCCTTGAGTTTGTTCAATTCAGAGTTATGTCAAAGATCATCCTCTCTTTGACTGGAGTTTTTTAAAAAAAAATTACTAACTGATCTTTTCCGATTTGAAAATTTAATCAAGTTTATTGTACTTTTTTTATATGTACAATGCACTTTGAAAATATGTTGAATCTTTATATAAAGCACCTACTATCTTAGTGTGTGACACACAGAGGAAACTTGATCTTTGTTCCTTTCTCACTTGTTGGAAGTGCTGAAGCTATGACAAGGACAAGCTGCAACAATCTGGCCTAAACTATTCTTGGACTGAAAATGTAGATATTGCTACTCGTGATACAGATGCAGGAGAATTACAAGTCCAAGGCCAGCTGGGACAACTTAGCTAGACTCCGTGAATTAATTTAGAAAGCTTAAGAAGAGTTATAGAAAATTTATCAAGTTATGTGTTGTGGGAGTATTTTTTAAATTATTATTTTAGATTTTGATATAACTGGTGATGAGATTAGTGATAAAAAGAAAAGAGTATGAGGTCTGATATATTCAATTCTGCTATGTATTAGGAATGGATATGAATAATTGCAAAAACATGGATGATATGACATACATTGAAGATTTAAGAATCATTGGAACAACACAAAGTATAGTTACTGGGATGTATTCATTTTTCAGGACACAAGTAAATTGGGGCAGGCTTACATTCATTTACATAAACAAAAATTATGGCTCTTTGGAATTAAATCTTGTTTCACAAGGGACTGGGTATTTTATCAAATATTTGATAGGGACCCATTTTTTTCACTAATTCTCATGATATTTAACTTATGAATTGGCAGTATATATTATTTTTTGCTGTGTAAATGTTAAATAATATATGTGTAAAAATTGGTTCTACTTGGCAGCAAAAGGTGGGCTTTTAGTAAGAAAAGTTCTTAATTCTTTCATATTTTTTGCTTTGCTATGTTTACCAATAACTGGTGCTCAATTTAAACATTTCATCAACATGAAGAACATATTATAAATGATCTCCAAGATAAACTGGGATAAAATGTAAGTGGTGAATTCATTAATGGGATGAAACTGGAGAAATTTAAAATTATCCCTCAAACAAAAATTGGAATTAGAGCACTTTAAAATAGATTTAAATGACAGATTTGGGGGGTCCATTGTGGCAGAAAATTGATAATACATTCATGTTTAATCTAAAATTATTTCTAAATAGAATCAAAAGACTAAATTTATTTTAATATTTGGAATAATAAAAATAAAACATTACATTAAACTCTAGACATGATAACTCTGCAGATTATACCAATGTGTTATTCTGTTTTCTCTTGTGGTGATATTATCTATCTTTTAATTATATGCTATTTAAACTGCATATATATATATATATATATATATATATATATATATATATATATATATAAAATGTTACCTGTACTTTCTAAAGCATTTATTTTCAAATTCTGAAAGTCTACTATCTTCCTACACACTTTCTTCTTATGTTCCTTTTCATTTTCTTTCTCTCAGATGACAGTCTCAACCAAAATTACATTGCAACTACCACATAAATTTACTCAGCTTCAGAACAGATCCAATGGATGTTCCCTTATATCTGCCTTTTGTCTCGTGTTTTGGCACATTTAATGAACTTATTAAAATAACAGAATCTGCTGGAAATCTCCTTTTTCATGGACTAATTTATTTTTCTCCAATAGCAATCACAGTGGCTTGTAAACTCTTAAACCAATTTATTCTATTTGCCTTCTCAAGGTCCTTCAGTAAAGTACTATTTTTCTTTTCATAACATTTTAATTATAGTTCCTGCTATCTAACTTATTTATATTAAGAACTAAGAGCAATTTCTTCATGTTACTAGGCAGAGTTGAGTAGTGTGGCTCAGTCAGAAAATATCAGGTTTAACTTTCCTACTTAGTTATATGAATATACCACGGTGAATCTCATCATTGTGTATATCCACAGGCACTAATTAAAATAAAAATAAATAAATAGAAGAAAGATAAGAAGAGTAGAGGGAAAAGAATAGGGGCAGGGAGGACAGGATAGAAAAGAGAATATGAACCAGTTATATCCCATGCTTTTATATTTATGTCAAAATGAATTCTAATTCTCGGGGGCAGCAAATAAATTACGGTTCTTGAACTGTCCTGTGACAGAGGCGTTGCCCCTCCTGGAAATTACCCATGGGAACATGTCTATTTGAGACTTCCCAGCCGCTGTGTTGATGCCCTGTTCAAAGAGAAATTCCATGCCAGCCACAGAATTATCAGTTCATGATCTAGAGTTTAAACGCCAGCTGCCCCATAAGTCCTTTTGATGCTAAAACCTATATAATAAATATGCCGAGCTTGTTTGTGGTCACTAGCTACCTACCAGGGTTGCGAGTGAACCCCGGGGACCTGGTTTTTCCTCTATTTGTGTGTCTGTTTGTCTTTTCTCCATCCCCTTATCACCCTGTTTGGCTACCTGAATAAAGAGCCATGCAGGTCTCAGCATCTAATGTTATATGTAACTAAAAAGAAGTAATTAAAAAAGAAAAAAAAAAGAGTAACACACCATGTAGAATGTGTTCTCTCAGAGAACTCCAGGAAGCAGTGGGCATGAAGGAGCAATGAAAGCATTTGCAGAAGGGATGGTCCTCCCTATCAATTACAGCCACCTCCCAGACTCAAGGTCTCTGACACCTGCCTGGCAATCACGTGTATTCAAAGAACAACCTATTGAAAATCGAGAGTAGGATCTATCTAACTGACTTACATTATCCTACTTGTCATGAAATTTAAGCAACAATGAGAAAAGTATTCATCTCCTTGTATGACTTAGGACAATTACCCTTCCACCACCACTAGAATTCCCCAAAATACAGTAGGCACAAGGGTGCCTTTCCAAGGCTGACATGGGACAGGGAGTCCTCCTCCAGAGCTGAATTTCATCAGCTATCGTGCTCTGACAAATTTGATGTTGGAAAACTGGAACTTTACAACAGGATGAATAATGTACTGTTGAGAACCTTTTTTTTTTTTTGAATTTTGGTTCTGTTTGTACACATGGGATATACAAATTCTCAGGCATTACAAGAGTAAAAGTAGAATTAACTTGTTTTGTGTTAAAACATTTCTAAAAGCTTCAAGAGAATAAGGGCCTGATGGTTTATTAAGTAAAGTTTAATAAATTCACCACTGGGTATAAAAAATTGAGAAATACTTGTTCTCTATATAGGTACCAAGGACACAGCTTTCATTTTGTTTTCCAGTTTCTCTGAAAACAACCAAAGCAGAATAATTTCTAATAAGATACATTCTCTTTTTTAAAATTAAAAAAAAAACTTTATTTTTCTTTTTAATTTCTTACATACATGACAGTAGTGGAATGCATTACAATCATTATTATACATTCACAGCACAATTTTTCGTAACCCTGTATATAAAGTATGTTTACACCAAATTATGCCATTATACATGAGCTCTCATTATTTTTTGCATTGCAATTCTTAATACACCTTTATACCACAATTTATCATATCTTTGTTTGTATATAAGATGACACCAAATTCCCATCTTCATACATGTATTTTGTATAATGATGAGAGTCTCCTTCCACCATCCATGCTATTCCCCTTATCCCTGCTTTCCCTCCCACCCCTATTCCCTATCTAGAAGTAATCTTGCTCCCCTGCTCTCCCTCCGTACCCCATTTTGAGTCACCCCTCTTATATCAGAGAGGACATTCGGCATTTGTTTTTATGGGGTTTGGATAACTTCAGTTATCATAATCTGTTCTAATGCCATCCATTTCCCTGCAAATGCCATGATTTTATTCATTTTTAGTGCTGAGTAATATTCCATTGTGTATAAATGGCACTTTTTTATCCATTCATCCACTGAAGGACATCTAGGTTGGCTCCACAGTTTAGCTATTGTGAATTTTGCTGCTATAAACATTGATGTGGCTGTGTTCCTGTAGTATGCTGTTTTTAGGTCCTTTGGGTATAGTCTGAGAAGAGTAATACCTGGGTCAAATGGTGGGTCCATTCCAGCTTTCCAAGGAATCTCCATACTGCTTTCCAAATTGGCTGCACCAATTTGCAGTCCCAGCAGTGTATGAGTGTATCTTTTTCCCCACATCCTTGCTAGCACTTGTTGTTGGTTGTCTTCATAATGGCTGCCATTCTTACCGGAGTGGGATGGTATCTTAGAGTAGTTTTCATTGGCATTTCTCTGATTTCTAGAGATGATGAGCATTTTTTTGTATATTTGTTGATTGGTTATATATCCTCTTCTGAGAAGTGTCTGTCCAGGTCCTTGGCCCATTTATTGATTGGATTATTCTCTCTCTCTCTCTCTCTCTCTCTCTCTCTCTCTCTCTCTCTCTGTGTGTGTGTGTGTGTGTGTGTGTGCTTATCTTGTTGAGCTGTTTACATACCCTAGAGATCAGAGCTCTATCTGATGTGTGAGGGGTAAAAGTTTGTTCCCAGGATGTAGGCTCCCTATTCACCTCACATATTATTTCTTTTGCTGAGAAAAACTTATTAGTTTGAATCTATCCCATTTGTTCATTCTTGGTTTTAATTCTATCCATGAGCAAGGTAGATCTTTCCATCTTCTAAGGTCTTCTTCTATTTCTCTCTTTAGGGTTCTATAGTTTTCATTGTATAGATCTTTCACCTCTTTGGTTAAGTTGATTCCCAAGTATTCTTTTTTTTTTTTAGGAAATTGTGATTTGGGTAGTTTTCCTCATTTCCTTTTCAGAGAATTTGTCACTGATATACAGAAATGTCTTTGATTTATGGGTGTTGATTTTATATCCTGCCACTTTGCTGAATTCATTTACTAGTTCTAGAAGTTTCTTGGTAGAGTTCTTTGGGTCTTCGAGGTATAGAATCATATCATCAGCAAATAGTGCTAGTTTAAGTTCTTCTTTTCCTATAGTTATTCCTTTAATTTCTTTTTTTGAGAGAGAGAGAGAGAGAGAGAGAGAGAGAGAGAATTCTAATATTTATTTTTCAGTTTTTGGTAGACACAACATCATTGTTTGTATGTGGTGCTAAGGATCGAACCCGGACCGCACGCATGCCAGGCGAGCACGCTACCGCTTGAGCCATATCCCCAGCCCATCCTTTAATTTCTTTTGTCTAATTGCTCTGGCCATGTTTTAAGAACTATGTTGAATAGAAATGGTGAGACAGGACATCCTTGTCTTGTTCCAGATTTTAGAGGGAATGTCTTCAGTTTTTGTTTTTTTTTTCATTTAGAATGATGCTGGCCTGAGGCTTAGCATAAATAGATTTTACAATGTTGAGGTAAGTTCCTGTTATCCCTAGTTTTTCTAGTGTTTTGAACGTAAAGATACATTCTGTTAAATTTGCAAATTTCTCAGTTTTCAAATTATATTTTTAAACAATCACTTTTCATAGACTATTGAATTTGACAACAAAAAGAAGTGAAATAAAAATAAGAATATATTAGACTCTGATTTCCAGTCTTTTTGTCATTAGGGTTGTGGGAATATGACCTAAACCATTCCAGTCCTATGGAACTACCCTCCAGTCCTATGGAACTACTATGTGTTCATTTGGAACAAACACCACTGTCCATCTACATTAGAATATCAACTCTGTTAGAAAAATTATCTAATCTGATTTGTTTTCTGTTAAATCCCTAGTATTATGGTCAATTTCTATTTCATAAGACTATAAACTTGACTTATAGAAAGCAAGAGTCAATAAGGATGAATGTATTTTCAAAGTTACAGCCTAATTCTACTTAAAATAAAATTTGAATTAAAAAATACATTATTATCTTAAAGTTTACCTATTTATTTTTAAAATGTGCTGATTAAGTAAGTTTAATAGGAAATTTTTTGTAAATCAGAAAATAATCCAAATATTATTATAATTAACATTTATAGAGTTATTTCAGCAGCTGGTATGTTTAAATTTGTTTAAACAGTAATATTTATCTGCATAAGTGTTCATAACATTTTTATAAAATATGGATTTTAAAAGAAATTGAGAGAATAGAAGTAGAAATGGTATTCCATAGCAATATTTTTTCATCAACAATAATCGAGGCTCATTAAACAACCTGTATATGTTGAATTGATTTTCCAAACTGTTGCCATAAGCTATATTTTTATAATATGATAGCAATAACTTTGAGAAATATGGTGATCTATAATAGGTTAGCTTACTGGTTTGTACATTGAAAGTTTTATTTCCTTCTGTATTTGCACTAGTTAACTGTAATTCTTATATAAATCTTGAATTTTGTGTGACTAGCCTGATATATTACTAAAAAGAAATAATTGCAATATATATTTACAATCATTAAAATTTGAAATATTCACAACTTTTTATTTAAAATTCAAAAAATAATAGAATAAGTTCTGGTATTCTGTTGCACAGTTGAGTGACTACAATGAGTGGTAATGTATTATGAATTTTAATTGTTTTGCCAGAAAGAAATGACAAATGTACATGTGGATATGGATATGGATATGCTAATTTCCATGACTTGATCATTACAAAATGTATGCATGTATGGAAACATAAATTGATACCCCATTAATATATGTAATATTGTTTTGATAGTTAGAAATAAATTTAATACAAAAATGATAACCAGAGGTGAAATTTTGGTAGGGATGGCATTGGATCTATAGTTCTGTTTGAGGACAATAGATTTCTGAATACTGAAATTTCTAACCCATGAGTTTTCAGTGTCTTTATTTAGTTTTTCAATTTATTTCAACAATATTTTGCCATTTTCAGAATACAAATTTTGTAATGCCCTTCAGTTCATTCCTAAGTTTGTAACTTGTTTTTTTTTTATTTTTAACAGAATTATTTTAAAAAATATTTTAAGGTAGTTCATTGATAGTGCAGAGAAATCAAATTTTTTAATGTAGAACTTTCACTTTGAAATCATGCTGACATTAATATGATTAAAAATACTTATAACCAATTGAGTTTTATTTCTTTCAAAACTTATAAGATTCTTTACCTAGACTTTTCATTACTTTGGCTAAAGATATCTTTTGGGTTTATGATTTTCTTGGATACATAAATAAATGTTTTCTATCCATTCAAGAAAATTCTGTTTTATTTAATTATTTTTATTTTTTAATTAATTTCTTTCATTATTCATCTTTTGTTACTCCCATTGCCAATTTATTAAACTTGTAATGATCATGTCTTTGGATCTCTAAAAGTCTATTTATTATTATTTTTGCTTTTATCTTTCTTTTCATCAAACTTCATAAATTTATATTTATATTTGTTAAATCATTCTTTTGCAATCTCAAATCTGGCTCCTTACCTTTTTAAGTAAATTTTTTTATTTTGATCTTTTTGTTTTCAATTTAAGAACATGTGTCATCTTTACATTTCATTATTTATTGACATTTTATGTAATATAATTACATGTTTTGTATGCATATGTAAGTCTTTATCTGCACTTTACTTCCAATATTTAAATGTTCTATATTCATTAACAAATTTTTAAATATGAAAATCGAATAGCTACAAGGTTCAAGTAAGTCAATATGAAATTTTCATAAGCTTTGTTACCTTTTAATTTTAATAATTATATGTGAAATTATAAAATATTTTTTAAAATTACTGAAATATTGAAACAAAAATTGAGAAAATTAGTGAGAAGAGTGATTTTTATAGTAAGAATTACATATATAGATTGTTAACAAAATTTAGTAGATGATTTTTTTGTATCTAGTTTGTTTGCTTTTAATTTCAATATTTTTGATTTTTTAGATTTAATGAACCAATAAGAGAAAAAGAGCCTTCCAGTATACACCTTTTAAATTACAATGCTTATTTTTTTTCATCTTTTCCTCTTTTCCTCATATAATTCTTTTATTTACCTTCATCTTCTTATGCTGCTTCTATTTCTTAATCCTATTCTTATTTCTCCACTTTTTTTCTCCTTCTACTCAAGTTATAGCATTAACAAAAAACAAAAGAAAAATAAAGTTGAATTTATAATGAACTACATATAGCACTGTATTAATTTTAAAAATATTTATACTTAAAAATGTTTTAGAGAGATCCACCAGCAGAACAGGCGCTGAGAGGCAGAGCCGCCCCCTCCCCCCGCGCCTGCAAGGTAGACAGAACTGTGACCACCCACAGAACAGGCGCAGCGGCCTGCTGAGAGGTAGAGCCGCCCCCTCTCCCCCGCGCCTGCAAGGGACCCACCGGCAGAAGAGGCCCAGAATTCCACGGAGGGGCAGAGCTGCCCAATGCGCCTGCAAGGTAGGCGGACCTGCGACCCACCGGCAGAACAGGCCCAGTGGCCTGCAGAAGGGCAGTGCCGCTGCCCGCACCTGCAAAGTAGGCAGAACTGCGACCACCGACAGAACAAGCCTAGTGGCCCACAGAGGGGCAGAGCTGCCGCCCGCGCCTGCAAGGTAGGTGGACCTGCTACCGACCGGCAGAACAGCCCCAGCGCCCTGCCGGCGTGGTAGGCACATTGTCCCAATTGGAGGAGGGGCAGAGCCGCCGCCCGCGCCTGCGAGGGAGACTTTGCAACTATACAAGACCAATATAAATATATAGGGGGAAAATTCAATAGCACAACAGTTTCACCAAGCAGAAAGAAACGCGAACAGTATGAAGAGACAAGGAAAGAAAGGACCACAAGCAATGCAGG
>NW_026000019.1:6403786-6417409 GCF_001458135.2 Marmota marmota marmota
CTGCAATTTGTATATGGGGTAAAAATGGGAGTTCATAACCCACTTGAATCAAAGTGTGAAATATGATATATCAAGAACTATGTAATGTTTTGAACAACCAACAATAAAGAATTAAAAAAAAATAAAACCCCAAAAAAAAAAATTAAAAAAAAATGTTTTAGAGATGTGAATGCAAGTAAAATGGTGTATTTAATTAATCTCATATTTATACTTTTGTTTAAGACTTTTAATTCTACTAAAATGTAAGTTATTCAAAGAACCAAAAATAAACAAATATTAGCATCAAAAAATATTAGTAGTGCAAAACTAAATTTATCTCACAAATAAAAGGGAGTTCTTATATTAAATAACAAATGATGCATTTGATATATAAAAACAATTTTTCTAGAATTATCCTTGTATTTGTCTACATGTTATTTGAAATTTCTTTACAGATATAAGTAATTAAAATTAGTATTAATATGTTTATATGATGATTCATAAATATACTAAACTTTTACAAACATTATGCATATTGGGAAAAATAAATCAGAGCAATATTCCATAACCTTTGAATTACATATAAACAACAGCCTTGTTTGATCTTTATTACATTTACACACAGGTGTCAATCAGAAATAAAGCAGTATTGGGAAAAAATAGCACAATGCATTTCAAAAGTTTCTGAAGAACAAAACTCTTGCTTTGATTTATTTTTTATAGCCATCTCTTGTTATTTTTTTTTCCTGATACAGAATCCTCAAATTTGATACTCTCACAAAACTTTTATTATAGGTTGTAAGATGTTGCTTTTTTAGCAGAAACCTATTTCCTGCATTTAGGCTTGTAAAAACATTCTTACTACTTTTTGCAGTTATGACCCCCATAAGCTTGCAGTTGGCCTTTCAAGTTATCACTGATGTCAGTAATATCAAGTATTTTTCAATGGACAAAGGGTCATTAGTCTTTCAGATTGCACCAATTATTTGTGTTCCATATAATTCCCAAGTAAGTCATTGGCATACAGTATATATTTTGTTAGAGTACCACTCCAGTTTCAACATTTCACTCAGAACTTGTATATTACCTAGGTGAAAGGCTAAGCTACCGTAACAAAGATACCTCAACATAGAAATACTAATATAATAAGATTTTAATTATGTTCTCAGACATTGGTCCCATGATATAATGATGATGGGAGGGGCTGGATCTAGTGCTGGCGGATGGATCTATTCTAATTCATACAGAACGCTAATAATGACATTTTTATCTCTTGTTCACTAAAGTGTCTATCATTGGCCAGACAATAAAAATTTAGAAAGAGTCAGGGGAAACAATGTATTTAGTAACATATTCAGGAAACATATTGTTAAACAACAAAGAAAGTAAAATAAGTGAATGAGAGTCTCAGTAGCATTAGACCTCACAAACTTCAATTGTATATTTCTACAAAGAATCAGCTGACATAGTTTCCCAGTGTAATATATCACAAATCTAATCTCATCTTTTGTTTTCATTATATAGGTATTGGTTCCAACTCATTTCTTTAATGAATGTTATTAAAAATTTTTAAATTTATAAAATGAAGAGATTTACTTTAGAACCATTTTTTTTTTCAATTTCTATTTAAACTCGTTGTGGGGGAGAAATTTACTGGAACTGGCATATCCATATAGTCTCTTATAATTTTATATAAACTATAGAAAACCCTACAATTAAGAATGGCTTTATAGGTAGACTTGTACTTTAATAAACTTTTTTCTATTATTAATATGTTAAATTTATTTCATAATTTAACATGGAATCCTGGTGAAATTTTACTTTTTATCTCTACTTTTCTCCTTAGGAATCACTATGCTTCTCTTAGACTTTAAATGTTTAGAATATGAATAGATGAAATGGAAGAACACAAAACCAGAAGGCAAGCATTGAGGAGTCCCAGTTAGTCATCATTGTGTTGACAAAATGTCGCTTACCACCCAGCTCCAAAGGTTGAGTAGGGATTTTATCTGCATGCTCAGAATGAGATCCTGGTAACTCCTGATATTGTTATGCATAGCCCTAGGATAATCAATGTATTTTAACAGTACTATTCCGTTTCTCCTGCATAAAATGAATGATGTTGAATAAATAATAGTCATTAGCAATATGCTACCCTTTTATCTACATATTTTTAAGTCTCTGCCTGAAACAGTGAGGATTAATTCCTGCCTAATTGCAATTATGTAACTAAGGTCAGACCTCCACTAATTTAGATTGAATTCACAGGCAGGAAGCAGGATGGTCTGGGAAGAGTTCCAACAATAATGATCTGTCAAACAAATCAAAGCTGTCCTTCTACATGACAATATGTCTGGTACTGATAATGTTTTCAGATTTCTGCAAAGATGCCATATTTCCTCAATTTGTTTTGACTGAAAATGAAACTTCAGAAGTTTCAAAATATTTTGTTCTATGAGTTTCTTTGTTAATTTTATAGGTACATACTAAATCATTACAATAATTTTTAAATTAAATGTGAATTATATTTCACATTGTCTATACTATTCATTCAAGAAAATTTTATCAAGAATCAATTATTTACTACACATTAAGTTCTACTTTATTGATCTTAATCTCCTCATTTCCCTGATTAAATTTCATACTCAGCCATTGGAAATATTCCCTTTATATATGTTCTACTCCTATACTTACCTCTGTTTTGCAACATTGGTATCATCTAGCTCTCTAATTGCATCCTACCTATTCCCCACAATTGGGAATAGGTAGAGAACATACAGGAAAATCATCATTAGCCTTTACAAAACATCTATTATAGATGAAAGTCAGTATTTCTCTGATCCATTCACTATGGATTCACTATGTCATATTCACTATGTTATAAATTCTTTCCTAATTCTAAGAGCCTAACATCTATTTCCCCAAGTGTCTCTGAACTAGTGACACTGATTCCTATTTCATTTAAACACCTTCCCATTACATGGATTTATCATGCTACATGCACCTGTATCCATAAGTTTTAGTTTCTCACCATTAATGTTGAAAAACATTTGGGGATATCTTTTCACTTTCACATGAGAATATCTTCCCTTTTTCCTAATGAGGAACATCCTGACAATTTTCCCTTCCTTCTGTATATTATTAGTGATTAATATGCTTGACATGTTTGATATCAGCTTTAAAACAATGTTACTCTAAAGCCTACCTAAATTGTTCTAATTATATTCATATTAAATAAAAGGTTAAGGTCACTGATTTGTCATAAGCATTTGGCTCACTTGGAGTCTGCTTTCTCAAAAGAAGACTTCAAGAGCAGCACCAAGTTCTCAAGGAAAAATAGCAGCAAAAATAACTAAACAATATCATCTTTAAATATTGAATAAGAGGGAAGAAGTGAATATATTAAGAAACTCATACATGATATTTTAGAGATGAACGAGAATGAGGACAAATAAAATTCATAACTTGGGGAAGTTTGTAAAAATACAGATGGCTAGAACATACAACAAAAGTTTTAATTTCACTGAACCTTGGTACGGATTCATTTTAAAATCCTATATGATATTCAAATGTACCATTACATTGAGAATTATCAACTTAAGAACCCAGATTTTAGGATCAGAATTAATTTTGATTAACTGAATAACTTTCAAACATCTTTCTCTACAAAATAGAATAATAAGAGCAGGAATCTCAGTGATATAGTAAGACTTATTTAGAACATAAAAGATTGTGGCACATCAAAGGAGCACAATAAATATCGTCATTGCACTATAGAATTATTTTTTTCTTAATTATTTCTCAGTACCAATTAAATGTTCCATTTTTCTCTTCAAGGTAAATCTCAAGCTATGATCTTTGATCTAAATAAATTTGTGATGAATATTACAGTTAATTCAATTAGAAAATTATTTTGACTTATGGATTTTTTTACAATTTTTGTTTATGTTTAATAATATCCCCTAATAATAAATACATATTAATGAATGAAAATATGTTTGGCACTCTGGCACTCTGGCAGACATATCAGGAAATGATTTTGCATTCACACTTCCTTGTAAGAAGTTTATCAGTCACACTGCAAAAAGTGTAATGAATATGAACCTTTAAAATATTTATTATTTGATATAATTATATTATAATTATATTAATTAATTATGTCATTCATCTTTCATTAGCTTAAGATAGTTCTGTAGTAATTTTCTTTAAATTATTTAATGGTTAAGTTTTATTCTAACATATTCTCATTTTCCTTTAAAGGCTATTATGACTAATATTTAATCTTTTAATAACTATAATAAATAATGAAAAAAATTACAGTTTGTAGCACAGTAAATATAAAAGATATTTAGGCCCATATCATTTCACATATTTATAAACTGAGGTTATTCTCTATGTCTCTTTTTTCCTTGTTTCCCAGTGAAGTAGAATGTACATAACCAAAGATGACTTATACCATGAATGGACAATTTACTGACTCTAAAGAATTAGATATATATTCATGCAACCAACATTTAAATCAAGAAGTTTCCCTCTATGATCCAGGAAAGAGTCCTTCATCAGTCATCAAATGTGCTAGATAATTAATCTTGGACTTCCCAACTTCCAGAACTGTGAAAAATAAATTTCTATTGTTTACAAGCTATCCATGTGATGGCATTTTCCTAGAGCAGTTAAAGATGACTAAGGCAATTAGAATATCCCATCTTCTACATTTGAAAGACAACAGTGTTTTTGTAGTGGTATCTCCTGATGATTTAAATTTGTACTTGATTAAGTGATGAGTTACATTGAAAAATCATTATTTTTTATTTGTTCAAATATGATACCAGTTGCAATTTTCTTTTATAATTCTTTGGAAGTTTTATATTGTGTTATCTTTTTCTTATTACTTTGTCACATTTCATCTCAAAACTTAGATATATACAATTGTTCCACATATATGTTGCAAATATTTTATTCCACTTTATAAGTTGTGTCAGTGCTATTGTAATCAAGCTATATGCTCTTAAAGCCACTAATTTTAATATAGTCTAAATATGAGTCATATTTAAATTCATGTGTATTTATATAATATGCTAATATGTTTAAGGATTAGATATAATGTAGTCAAATGTTAACCTGACTGGATTTAATCAAATTGCTTTACTGATAGTATTTCAATGATGTAAGATTACCTCCAAAATAGGAATTAAAATTATCTCTAAGGATAAAAAGGAAATTTGTTAAAATAGACAAATTTGAAGTGATACAGATGTCATGGCATAACATGAGCTGTTATCAGTCTTATATGAGCACCATCCAGTTTCTCTCACACCATCACACATTGTTTCTACTTTAAGATCTTTCTATTGTAATTCCTTCTATCTGAAAATTTCCCCACAAAATCTTCAAAAGAGTTAAATGAAAGTGAGACTATACAATATGAAACTTTACTACGAATGCAGGTCTGAGCTCAATAATCAGCTTCTGATTATTCAAACCACACCTTCAACTACTCCACCCATCTTGTGCCATTGTACAAATGATGGAATCTTTGGTTACTCTGTTGAATAATTGAAGAAAATACAAAGTGTAACTTCTTTTGTTTTAAAAAAAGTTTGGTTAATTGACAGACATTGGGAACTCAGCTTATTTTTGATGTATTATTTGCCATTTTTATATAAAGTGGCACGCAATGTAGAGAAATGAAAGAAAGTGAGCATTGGAGACAAATATGTAAAGAACTGAATATTGGCTGCAAAATGTGGAAACAGCATAGATAATTTTTTTTGGTGATTTAATTCTTCTGTCAGTATAAAGGAAACATTTGATAGAAATTTTGTTAGGATTAAAGAAAAAAATCCTGCAGGTAACTATCAGGACCAAATCACATCTGAATCTTATTTTAACCTTTTCTTTTTCTTACCCGAAATTGCACAACTATATACAAATTATATACAAATTAAAATAATGTCTCCATGTAAAAATTAATTCTTCATTTAGGTAAAAAAATATTAAGATGGAATTCTGTAAAACCCATTTTAAAATGTTTTTTTCTTAAATTCAACTATTAATACTTGCTTGCTTGCTTGATTAATTGATATTACAGATTGAACCCTGGGATTTGTACATGCTAAGCACTTGCTCTACCACTGAGTTACACCCCAGCACTGCTTGTGCTGTTTTCATAGTACATTTTCCCCAAAATAAAATGATATTTACCCTTTACAATTCTTACCACCACTCCCTACCAAAATTTTATAATTCTACTTATTTTTATCCCTTGATCCAACATTTTTTAAAAAATATATAGCCAGAAGGGCATATTTATGTTATCAGTTTAATGAGACTATCAATCATCAAGTTCAGAAACTGGAATAAAATATCATAGTTAATTGAATGTTGTCTACACTTTTGATTTGGATTTGGAAGGTGTAAGGATGAGCTTCTGCTCAGACAAGTGTAATTAATTGTGGGCACTCAATCTTCATGTGAAAATTGACTTAGGAGTTCCATACCTAATCTGTATTACTTTTCAGGCAAAATATTCAATTTTCTTTGATTTGTCTAACAGTTAAAAATTACTGGCCCTTAATGGCTCACATACTGTGAACATTTGTGAAATTATTTAAATAATTATAACTGGAGTGTCTTGAAATACTTCATCACATGAGTGGTAAGCTTTCAGAAAATATTAATTAACTGGAAAAGCCTAGGATTAACTCAATTGAAAGTAAATTGAGTGTTTTACATTTATAAGAACTTTATTTTTCCCTAGATTTAAACTAAATAACGTTATTTACATCATTAATATTTGTAAACGCATTTTTCTGACCCTCAAGGAAGAGAGAGAAGGCCTATTAAATTGTAAATGTACTGCTAAAAAAATCACTGTCAGAGTGAATCTTGTTGGATGAGCCATGCTGGATCTTTTTGATATGTAAAAACGGCATTTAATATTTTTTTTTCTAGCAGTAATAACAATACTTCATTTCTTATTTTCACCATTCAGATTGTACTATGATTTCTAATTTGTATATAATTACACTTATTGTTTGCCTATTTGTACTCAAAATCTCATGTACTACTCATAGTGTTAACTGAATTTAACATTAAAAAAACCAAACTGCTTTTAATTAACACATATGTAATAATTAGATAAAATCTCTAAGATGCATGATTTATCACTACATAATAAAAAATGAAATCATAATTAATACACAATAACAAAATTGAGATATACCATTTGAAAAAATAATGCATTCACAAATCCCTGTTTCCCAACTTTAAATTTGTCTTCTTCTGACTTTACATAATCATTCTTAGATTCTCTCCATGGACATGACAGGTTCAGTTCCATAGGTGCAAATAGAGAAATTAGTAATTTACTAAAATATCTACATTTGATTGATATATATTTTATTTTTTGTACATTGAAGCTGAATTAATACAAAATATTAAACACGGATCATATCACTAATCAAAGATATACTTTCTTTCTTTTTTTTCCCTACCAAGGATTGAATACTAAAATATCTCATATTCATTTAAAGATTTGCATTTTCTGACTTATATTAATGGACTTATTTTGGGTGATATGCGCATATCAAATGCAAATTAGGCAATTCAGCAATTTAACCTTGAAATGCATCTAATATCTTAGCTACAGCATTTCCTCAGGGAAACATGTAATCCTGAAGAATAAAAAATGATCATATACCACACCAAATCATATAACATTAATTTCCTACATCCTAAGTGTATCTCGTATAATTGTGCTCTCTTTTGCTTTATCTTCCAAACAAAATTTTAGTTGTTCATTTAGTAGCAGACAAAGGTTAAACAAAAATATATTGTCTCCCTCTCATAAAATCCCAATAAAATGATAAAAAATTAATGAAGACAGTGGAAATGTAAATGTGAACAGCAGCAAATTTGAAAGACAGAATGAAAGTGATTAAAATACCCTTGATAAAGACTCTGTGGTATTGTAGTTGCTTGGGCTGAAGTGGGAAAATTCATGCTGCGGCTCCAGTTCAAGATTAGTGAGGCAGAAGGCACCAACTGCTTTTAAAATAAGGAGCTGAATATAGGTTTTTATATCTGAATAATATTTGATAGTTCCTTTTAATGTTCTAGGTTTGTTCCTTCATAACACACATGAAAGCAACACCTTTCCTCCACTATGGCAGAAACCAAGATTCATAGTCTGAAGGGTTGACCACAGGGCGCCTGTGAACTCTGACATCAGCACAGCAGGGAAAACGTACTGAAAAAGAGATGTGGGTTCAACGAAATGCTCTCTCCTGAACTGAGAACAACACTTCTCATTTCCAGGTGATTGTGATAAAAGTAACAGCCAGACTCTGACATCCAAAGTGAGATGCTGGAGCATTCCTCCATGATAAAACAAAGTTCATGAAAAAATAGCCACATATCATGTTCCTTCAAGGGCATAGTTAAGATTGAAGCCTGTGAGATGGCATGTTTTAAACAGAGCTAAAGGATTGCTCATTCAACTTTTATTTCTCACACCTGAATAAGATTGGATAGCTAAGAGTCATCAGAGAATTGAGAATGATTACAAGAAATCAGACACTAAATGACAAATCACACACAACTCAGTGGTAGAACACTTGTTTAACAAGGCTCTGGGTTCAAACCCCAGCACTGTGGGGGGGAAAAAAAGTTGAAAAAATAAAGAAGCAATTAAATATTTTTCAGTGAAACAATGACATCAATATTATATAAAATATTTAAATGTTATTTATATATAAATTTTATTAATATATCATTATATTTTATATACATATGTGTGTGTATAAATTTTGATTTCTGTACCTGTTATGGATCTGGAATTCCCTTAATAGTTCATATGTTGAAGGTTCAGTCTCTAACTGCTTGTGCTAGTGGGAGGTGATAAAATTTTTAGGGCATGGGCCTAGTTAGAGGAGGTGGGTTAAAGGGGTGTTTCCTTGAAAAATAAAATTTGTTCTCAATCTTGCTTTTTCTCTTTTTTTTCCCCTGGCTATGAGAGAAGCAGGCTTGCTTTGCCATTACCTACTTGCAAAGATGTTCTAACTCAGTATACAGGTCCAGACACAACAGAACCAAGGCACTAAAACCTATGAAAGTGTAAATCAAAATAAATCTTTGTCCTCTTAAGTTTTTTTTTAAATGTTTTTAGTTATAAATGCACCTTTATTTTATTTGCTTATATGTGGTGCCAAGAATCCAACCCAGTGCCACACTCATATTAGGCAAGCCATCCAACATTGAGCCACAACCACAGCCCCCTTTTTAAGAATTTTGTTTTTTTCAGAGCAGTGAAAAACTAACATAGCACACAATAACATTAAAAATAAAGTGTGAGTATAGAAAAACGACACATAAGGTACTCAGGAGTTTGTTTGACTTTCTATATTCTTAGAGTGCTACTGGGATATGAAGTCTACTAAAAGAAGATTAGAATAAAAAGAGAAAGAAATAAGATTTAAGTTATGGGTATCCAACACAAGTCTGCTGGTGCTTCTTTTTGTGCCTCATGTAATTTACAGTACAATGAAGTCTTTGGCAAGGTAGCAAATGTTCTTTGTCTTGATCTACTAGTTACATAAGGAAAAAGTCTTTATACGATAAGATTTTGTTATAAAAACAAAAGAAGTGAGAAAAGTGTAAAAAAATACTCTAAATAAATAAAGGATCCAAAATGGTCACATTAACCTACCTGGTATGTAGATCAGCTGGATGGATAGGATGCTTGGATTGTGATAGGCTTTATCTGTCATACAAAGGCTGGAAATTTTTGGTAAATTAAGTCACAGGGCTAGCTCAGATTGAAGGGTGAGTGGGGTAATCTGTGACTCTTGTGGAAGAGGTAGTGTTCACATATAGAGTTGGGCAATGGTTGCTGCCTACATTTGCCTTTATATTATGGTAATTCCCCATTATCAGAATCATTTTTCTCTTTACTAGTAGTAAAATTATTAAAAGCAATGAAAAGATTATTTGATTAGAATAATGTTTCAAAATGGTAAAATGTTTACAGGGAAAGTCTGGAGTCATTTGGGCCTTTAGAACTTATTCGAGGGAATCAAGTAAAAGACAACTACTATCTGAACTGAGAACATACACTGATGGAAAAAGAATAAATCTAGATGACAATAAAACTGGAATTCATTTGAAGGATTAGTAGCAAAAGCTGAGAATAACAAATAAAGCAGAGATAGTGTTTCTTTTACATTTACTGTATAATAGCACAAATGTTTGGGATTCTGTTATCAAAATGGCAAGAGAGGGAAACAAATCCTGCTTGGAGTAAGATATTAGAGATATCTGTAGGTTTTGAAGGTGGATAAATAGTTAAGGCAATATAGAGAAACAACTTTAAAACTCCAGAGAGATGAAACTAGAAAGACACATAGACTAGACATTCCTTGCAGTTATATTTTGCAGTTTTAGAGAATATGTACCTGAAACTTGAGATTAAGTGAATGAATATAAAGGAATGCTTAATGTAATGTTAGACAAAAAGAAAGGTCAAGGCAGATTCTTTTAGGTTGAGTGCAGTGACTTATATTAACTACTCAGGGATTTTTATATTTTACACTGACATTTTGATTTAGATTCGAGCCATTGAATAATACTTTGCAAAATGGAAATACTTGGGGTTTTTAGTCTTTTTCCTGTTGTGCACAAACTGAAGTGAGTTGTCCATATGGAGTCAGGAGCTAATCCCAGTTTTCTGCTCAGTACTCTTATGGCGACACCACTTCTCCAACACATATGTGAGACCTCGGTGTTCTTTGTTGACTTATAAAACCTCAATTTTTCCCATTTTTAATGGGAAAATTTTTCACTTTGTCATTAATTATACTCTATTTTCTTCCTGATCCTCAGTATTGTGTCTCCGAGTATTTAACAGAGTTTTACAAGCAGTGTATATCATTAAAATAAAAAGAAGATTCAAATAATTGGGAAGTACATTTCAAAAAGAAATATAATACTTTAAATATAATACTATAAATAAAAATTTTCACCACCTGCAGGGTGCAGTGGCAACAACGTATAATCCTAGCAGTTCAGGAGACTGAGACAGGAGGATCCCAAGTTCAAAGCCAGTCTCAACAACAGCAAGGCGTGAATCAGCTCAGTGAGACCCTATCTCTAAATAAAATACAAAATAGGGCTGGGGATGTGGCTTAGTGGTTGAGTGCCCCTGAGTTCAATTCCCATGACCCACCTCCCATAAATATTTCCACCTAAATAATTTATAAACTAAATATAACTTCAATTGAATTGCTAAAAGTTTTTAAGCCATCTGGAAGAATAAAGAAGAAAATTAGATAAGAAGAAGTTGATTGTTAAAGCAAATTTTCCTTAATATTAGATGGTAGTAAGTAAACATGCTGCTAAACAGCATACATCTTACATAAAATGGATGGATAAATAGAACATATAAAAATTTAATGAAATACATTCCATTAGGAAAGATAATTTATTTTGTGAAAAGATGACATTTCAAATAGCAGATAGATGAATTGCTCAGTAACTGTAATGTAACAAGTGGCTAATTGTTTATAAAACTGGCATCCCTATTATTACTTAAGTGGATCAATGAATCATTCAATAAATTATGTTGAAATAAGTAACTATTTAAAGAAATATAATGATAACCCCAATTTAAATTAATCTCATTATTAGCTCTTCTAATTGCTATAATAAACATACAATAAAAGTATACTTACCTATGAAATAGCCTATACAACTCTCCTCATCAGAAAGCAGCTGTCTTGCAGACTCTATGTATCCTAACCTCTGCCATACATATGGACTTTGAAGTGCTATGTTCACAGCAAGTAAAAGGGAAGAGAGATGTGAGGCAAACACCTCAGCATTGTGGCTTACACACATTTTCACTTCCATTCCATTGGTTAGTTATAGACCCATAGTCCAACCTAGATCAATTTAAGGCTACAATATGTAAACCTCAGCAGGGGAATAGATAATGGGGAATGTGCATCACTGATAGAGAACTCAACATCAATATCTATTGATGTGTTGACTTATCTATTTTGGACGTTGTTCACTAAAATAAAATAACCTGGCAAATCATGTATTTAAAAATGAAGTTAACTTACTAGAATACAAGTTCCATTGTGTTTATATACTTAAGCAGTGAAATCTGGCTGTTAAATATAATTCAATGGGTAAACTGCAAAAGAAAAACAGATAAAAAAACACTTTAAAGGTCTGCATATTAAAAAACCCACAAAACTCCTTAAGCAAAATTGAAGCCAAATACTAAAAATAAAAAAAAATACATATATTGCTAAATCTTGAAACATATCTGTGAATATTTATATAAATCAATAAGTAGAGTTCATTAAAATAGCATTCACTGATAATACAAAAATTAAACAAATTAAATGGTAATTATGCATGTGGAAGAACATTGCTTTTTTCAGTGTAAATTATAAAAACAAAAATTATAAAACATGAACTCCTACTTTCAATTTGGTAGACTAACAAAACCTGAAGTTAGACTCCAATAATAAAAAATAAATAAATAATTTCAATAAAAGTTATGAAAAATCTTTTTTTGGACATTTAAAAACAAGCCAGCAGAGAGATAAGATCTTTTTTATTCACATTTTCACAGATTTATACACAGGATTGTACACTGAGGCATTTTCTCTACCCATATCCTGCAAATAGCACTGAATCTGAAACCCTCAACTAGGATTTATAAAGTCTAATAAAATTCCCATTACTGAGCAAGCTTCAGAACAATGCCATCAAACTCCTAAGGAACAAATATTTATTGAGTGCCCATTATATCCCAAGTCCCTTGCTGCATGGAGGTATAAGAAATTGGAATCATGACATGTTCCACTTTCTCAAAGTGATTTCAGACAGTGAAGATGACAGAAACTAAATGAGTAACTGCCAACCATCCCTAATGCATCCAATCACACAAAGACTGTCTTTGAAGAATGCCATGATAGGAGTCAATACTCAGACCTTATCTGCTCTGACCTACACATATCTGTCTTTTCATTTCCTGAATAGCTGCAATGACATCCTTGAGAAAAGGGGAACAAGATAATTGAGGGGAAGAGTCATGTCTGTCTTTTTTCTGGAGGTGATTTCCAAGTTGGGTCAGGGGAGCCACAGTGCATGATGGACTCACTGAAGTACAAGGGTAGAGATCAGGATCCAGGCTTAGAATGCATAGAAGTTGTTGAGTGAAATGACAGAAAGAAGGATGATACAGAGTATCTGGTTGGGAGTCCCACTGAGTTTGTGCTGACCATTGGGCTGTGGGTACACAGAGACAAATTTCAAAAAATTCTGTCCAAAAGGCTGGGAAGAGCAATAAGGCTTGTGCTTCAAGTAAAAATGAAGAGGAGACATATTTGAGCTTTAATCAAAGTTGATAATCCTCAATGATTTGCTGGAACATTTAACTGAACCCTTAATGGCGTCACTTGTAAGTGAAAAAGGTAAATTATACATGTTGCTAGGCTTATTCTTGAAACAAAAATTCAAAGCCTAAGAAGAAGCCTCAAAACACTAAAATGATGATGAATTAATATAAATGCTTGCCAAAAGCTCCCTAACATCTTTAAAAAAATGCAAAAAAAAAAAAAAAAAAAAAAA
>NW_026000019.1:6417432-6459535 GCF_001458135.2 Marmota marmota marmota
AAAAAAAAAAAAAAAAAAAAAAAAAAAAAATCCAGGAGTACAATAGTGCAGTATCACAGTATTGAGCAGCTAATCAAAAATTTCTGAGTAAGTTAACAATCGAAGATATATATCCCATTGTGGAGAAAAAGATCTAATATTGAAAGTTATTTGAACACTAATGAAAAAGATTTTCAAAGTAGCTCTTCAATGTATGGATGAGAATTTAAAGGAAAACATGGGCATAATGTAGAAAAATAAATAACAATGGGAGAAAATGGACCTTCTATAAATGAAATATTACCTAAAAGGAAAAATGCATTGAATGGAAATAACATTTGACACAGCACTCAAAAAAATCAATAAGCTGAAAGACATGATGGTACAATCTACTAAAAGGACAGGGCTGGGTTTGTGGCTCAGTGGTAGAGTGATTGCCTAGCACATGTGAAGCACTAGGATCAATCTTCAACACTACATAAAATAAAATAAAGTCATTGTAGTCCAATATAAAACTAAAAATATTTAAAAATAAATAAATAAATATTTTAGCATTTTTATTATTAAATCTCAGCACCTCTCTTTTTCTCTTTATATACACACAGACACACAGAGAGACACAAAAAGCTTTGTCTCTAGTGTGTTTTCTTATTTAAAAATAAATCATGAAAAATTCTCCAAAATAGTAAATATAGATTTAGGTCACAGTTTCAATCTATGCACAAATGTCCAGTTATATGTTAATTATACACAATATTTAAAAGCATAAATTGCAGAAACAAACTGCCTTTTTTTTCAGATTTTCTTCCCTACTTTTTATGTGGTTCAGTTTTACATGTTATCTGTTATTTAAATTATTTTGGTTCAGTTTTTTCATCTACAAAAAATAAAGGTAATAATGTTACCTAATGTGTACAATTGTGGAGAGAATACACAAAATATTAGCTGTGAGGTGCTTAGAAAAAGAATTGGCTTATGTAGATGCTCTGAATTATTTTCTATCATCAAAATCAGTATTATAAAGAAAAATATTACATAAATTATCTGTATTGGCATGTATTAAATTTTTTCCTATTTTAGGACAAATGCCATCTATGTGGGAAAAAACCACATACATTTTTACTCGCATTTATATATAATTATTTTGGTGTTTTACAAAAATCTAACGTATTTTTTATATTCCCATTGGATTTTATGAAAATATCTGCTACTTAGTCTAAAACCTAACAAGCCATGGAAATTTCACTGTTTAATTATTTCCAGATTAAAGAATATGGAGCAATAAATAATTTGCACATCTTCTAGTACTACACATGTTTTGAGTATTATTTCATAAAGGTATTTTGCCTCTAGATATTTCCTTCTATGAATTAAGAATTTGCATTCTTCCCAACTTTTCTATTTAATAAGTCTTGAATTAAAATTGGGTAAAAATTACTTTTACATTTTTCACATTGCAACTTTGTCTCTTATGAATTGAGGGAAAATACCCATAATATGTTCATCCACTCAATATCCTTATGTTTCACAGTTAAGTACAGATGAGCCATGGAAATCTGCTGTTGCTCAGATTCTCCAGCTCTGTGTCTTTCCATTGAGCATATTGCTCTGTCAAATGTATGTCTATATGATATTTTACACATATTTTATGGCCATTAAACATAAGCCATCACAGTAAATTTCAAGACACTTTTGACAATCTTTTTTTTTTCTTCCACATGAACAGGAGTCTATATTTCGACTTTATAATGTTTCTTTCACTTTTTCTCTGTAGATGGTAAGGATTTTACCAGTGTTTATCCAATTTTTTTAAAAAAATCATCCTCCTTGAATTGTCACGAGCCTCTCAATGAGCAGGTTCAGATTTTCTGGTTAGGAAGCTTTTACTGTATTATTAGTGTTGTTATTTCATTATCTCCTGCTTTTCTTCTTCAGTAACTCTTATTCTTCATATGTTCTATCTCTGCATTTTTTTCTCCATGTACCTCAATATTTTATTTTATTACTTCATCTTGCTTTATTTTCAATTAATACCTGCCCCCGACCAGCTCGGGTAGCTAAACTAAGGGTCACTGGAGTGAATTTCCTAAGGTACCAAATAAAATACAGACACACAATTTACCTTTAATTACCTTGGATGGATCCTCTGCCCTCAGCCTCAAGCTCCCCAAATGGGAGCCCCAGGAATGTTATGAGAGGCTGGAGAGAGGGAGAGAGACAGAGAACCTGAGAGTGAGTACCAGAGAGCATGCATGTGCACTAGCACATCTGGAAGTGGTCTTTTATTGGGGGCACTCCCATTCTTTAGAAATTTCCATCCAATAAAGGTCAAGAAGGGTGGGGTTACAAGGACAGGAATGGGCAACTGGACCCCTGGGGCTGTAAGAAGGCATGCCTATGCCTGAAGACACATTTGTAACATTTTTAAGACTTCCAAGATGGGGGCCTCTGTCTAGGGCCACCTGATGTGGCCAAATCACAGGAAGTGACCAACAGAGCCTCACCAATCAGGGAAGGAAAATGCTGGTCACCTGGCAAATACCATTTTTTTTAATTTGTTTTAAATAGTTATACATGACAGTAGAATGCATTTATACATTTTGATATACATAGGTGGGATATAATTTCTCATTTTTCTGAGTGTACTTTTTGCAGAATCATATTGGTCACGTAGTCACATGTATACAGAAAGTAATGGTGTCTGTTTCATTCTACTTTCTTTTCTATCCCCACATCTCCTCTCCTTCCCTCCCATCACTTCCCTCTACCTAATCTAAGGTAATGCTATTCTTCCCTTGTGTCCCCTGCCTTATTGTGAATTAGCATCTGCATATTAGAGAAAACATTTGGCCTTTGGTTTTATAAGATTGGCTTATTTTGTTTAGCATGATATTCTCCAACTCCAACCATGTACTGGCAAATGCCATAATTTTACTCTTCCTTAAAGCTGAGTAACATTCCACTGAGGATATATACCTCATTTTTTATCCATTCATCTATTGAGAGAAACCTAGGTTGGTTCTATATTCATATCTATTGTGAATTAAGCTGCTATAAACATTGATGTGGCTGTCACTATAGTATGCTGATTTTAAGCCTTTGGATATAAACTAAGGAGTGGGATAGCTGGGTCAAATAGTGGTACCATTCCTAATTTTCTGAGGAATCTCCATACTGCTTTCCATAGTGGTTGCACCAATTTGCAGTCCCACCGGCAATGTATGAGTGTACCTTTTTCACCACATCCTTGCCAACATTTATTGTTGCCTGTATTCTTGACGATTGCCAATCTGAGAGGAGATGAAACCTTAGAGTAGTTTTGATTTGCATTTTCCTAATTGCTAGAGATGTTGAACACTTTTTCATATATTTGTTTATCAATTGTATTTCCTCTTCTGTAAAGTATCTGTTCAGTTTCTTAGCCCATTGATTGATTAGGTTATTTGTTGTGTTTTTTTTTTTTTTTTTTTGGTTTTGGTGTTAAGTTTTTTTTGAGTTTTTTTATATATCCTAGAGATTAAAGCTTTATCAGAGGTGCATGTGGTAAAGATTTTCTCCCAATCTCTGTGTTCTCTCCTCACCTTAATGTTTCCTTTGCTGAGAAGAAGCTTTTTAATTTGAATTCATCCCATTTGTTAATTCTTGATTTTACTTCTTGCATTTGAAGTTTCTTGTTAAGGTCGTCAGATCCTAGGCTGATGTGGTAAAAATTTGGGCCTAATTTTTTCTTCTATTAGGCACAGAGTCTCTGTTCTGTGCCTAAGTCTTTAATCTATTTTGAGTTGTTTTTTGTGCAATGTGAGAGATAGAGGTTTAATTTCATTTTGCTACATATGGATTTCCAGTTTTGCCAGCACCATTTGTTGAATAGGCTATCTTTTCTCCAGTGAATGTTTTTGGCATCTTTGTCTAGTATGACATAACCGTATTTATGTGGGTTTGTCCTATGTCCTCTATTCTGTATCATTAGTCTACAAGTTTATTTTGGTGCTAATACCATGCAATTTTTATTACTATAGCTCTGTAGTTTAAGGTCTGGTATTGTGATGCCTCCTACTTCACTTTTCTTGCTAAGGATTGCTTTAGCTAGTCTAGGTCTCTTATTTTTCCAAATAAATTTCATTATTGCTTTTTCTATTTACATGAAGAATGTCATTGGGATTTTAATAAGAATTGCATTAATCTGTATAATGCTTTTTGTAATATGGCAATTTTGACAATATTAATTCTGCCTATCCGGGAGCATGGAAGATCTTTCCATCTTCTGAGGTTGTCTTCAATTTTTTCTTTAGTGTTGTGTAGTTTTCATTGTAGAGGTCTTTCACCTCTTTTATTAGATTGATTCCCAGGTTTTGTTTTGTTTTGTTTGAGGCTATTATGAATGGAGTAGTTTTCCTAATTTCTCTTTCCGTGGATTCACTGCTGATGTATAGGAATGTGTTTGATTTATGGGTGTTGATTTTATACTCTGCTACTTTGCTGAATTCATTTCATTTTTACATCTCTTTATCTTCCAAGCAACAAATTTGTCTTCAAAATAGGTATTTTTTATTTTAATCTACCCAAGTTTTATAATAATTGAACTCTAATTTTGATTATATATTTCTTCAATCTGGGTGTTACTTGCATTTGTACGCACATGCATGTGCACTTCAACTGTGTCTTCCAAAGAGCTGTTATGTGGTTGCACACCCTCTATCTGACTTGCCTGTTACTGTCACTTCTACTAGAGGAACATGTTCAATTCTTTTAGTACCTCCATCAGTTTTGATTTCTGATTATGATTTTTTATAACTGTATTTTAAAGTTTAGTTGTCAATGGACCTTTATTTTATTTATATGCAATGCTGAGAATCAAGCCCAGTACCTCAAACATTGTAGGCAAGTGCTCTACCACTGAGCTACAACCCCAGTCCTGATTATGTTTTTTTTTTATTATTTCCATCGCCTTTTTGTGATAATATGTATAGTTTGTAGTCCAGTGAAGCTATAAGTCTAAATGCAACTAAGTGATAAGTATAAGGCTAAATGTAACTAAGTAATAAATTGAACAGTAGTTTCTGCTGTCCTCAATTTTCTGCAAACATGCATATTCATAGAGAAATTTTCTCCTTGATATACAGATTATTCTGAATGTAAAAATAAAATAAAACCATTCTGTCCCAATCATTATATATAGGAACAACTTTGCCTATAAATTTAGATTACTTTTTTGTTCCCAAGGGTCAGAGAGTCAGGAAGACTTCTCATTATTGCACAAGGATATAAGTATAGCTCATTTTTGAAGTGATTCGAAGTTATTCTCAATCAGCAAATAAGCCAGATCATCTAAGTAATAAAAGTCATCTGCTCTCCTTTTCTCTGTTTCTCAATAGGCCCAGGTATACACTGCTGATTTTGATTACCAGCCCTACCTTCATATTTTTTTAACATAGCTTGTTTCATTTTTATTTATTCAATTTTTGTGATACTGAGGATTGAATGCAGAGTTCATAGACCACTGAGTCACACACCCAGTCCTTTTTTATTTTCTTGAGAGACAAGGTCTTGCTATTTTGCTGAACCTGGCCTTAAGCTTATGATCCTCCCACCTAGTCACCCAAGCCACAGGGATTACAGGCATGTTCCACCAGGCCCAGTTTACTACCTTTTGTCTTATTCAAGAGTTATCTAAAATGAAATTGATAAGATGAGGTTTTCCACAACACAGTAACAAGATGTAATTTTATCAGGATGCACACTATTTTATCTCTTTTTTTTTTTCGTCTCTCTCTCATTCTATTCTTGCTGGGAAGTATAGAAAACATGTTGGTTAGAGATGGATAGCTAGATTGTAGCATAAATAATTTGCTAATCTTAATTACTTTTATGAGTGTTTTATGATTAAAAACTCACTTAATACTCAATTTTTAAAAATGCATTGATAATTCCTAACATAACTGAATCTATTCATCTCTACTTCAAAATCTTTAAGAATTAGCATGTCAATTGTTCTATATTTTGTATTTGAGTGTAAATATTATATGCTATGATATCTTCTTTTCAGATTCCATGTATATCCATATTATAAACTAAATTAATTAGAGTCACACACCACATAATGATCTTTTGGTAAAAATTCCACATATAAAACAGTGCTCTCATAAGGTGTTGGTAGAGTGGAAAAATTCCAATTGCCTAGTGATAGCATAGATATAAGAATTGTCAATGTTACAGCACATGTACTACCCATATTTGCAGGGCTGCTAGTATGACCAATACTTCTGTACTGACAGTTGTATGAATGTATACCACAACATGCATAGTACTTGATAAAACAAGTATGTTACTGGTTTATTTATTGTATTACACTTATTAATGTAATTTCATACTATAGTCTACCTATTAAAAAAAGTTTACTGTAAAACAGTATTTCTAGTTACACTGGCAGCTTATTTCTACTTCATGTATTTACTGAGGGTCTTATTGCATTATTTCCTCTTGTGCTTGATTTAATCTCTCACTGTTTGGCTCATTATGGCCCTAGAAGAAATAGATTATGCCTTATGGACAAGGATGTATCTTGTAATAAAGTATTTATTCTGAGGAATGTGTCATCAGGCTACTTCATCATTGTATGATTATCATAGAGTATAATTACACAAACTTGGATGGCTTTGATATCACTATTGATATTAAATTTATTGGTTCACCAACATATATGCAGTTCATCATTGGCCATAATGCCATTTTGTGGCAGTAGATTTTATACTATATGGCCTAGGTGTATAGGAGGCAACACCATCTGATTTTACATAAGTATACTGTATGCTGTTTGTATAACAGCAATAAAACTTAATGACACATTTTTTTCAGAGAATATTTTCATTTTTATTATGACTATCGTTGTATTGACTAACATATTTTATCAGGAAATATAAAAATTATCTTGACTTTATGTATGTGACTAATTCTGATTTGATATATCTGTACATATTGCAAGTTTGACAGAACATTTCATGAAAAAAATCCTATCGTACGTTTGTGCATTTATCTGCAAGATTAGTTGACTATGTACAGCATTTTAAATAACATATAATTCAAATTTAAATTCATCACATTGTAATTCAATTATCATGAAGTCTAGTTGGTGTTGTGTTTTGAGATTTAATTGAATCTGTTTCCATATCTGATCATTGACTTAATGGTGATATACACTTATTATTTTCAAATAAAATTAACATTGTGAGAAATGTACATTCTGTAAATGCCTGACAGTTTAAATGTCAGGCAGAATTATGTTAATGAAAATTGAATTTTAAAAGTAACCATACTGTGATGAGAAAGGCCATTTGAAATTATGTGGCATGTAGCTATCTATAAGTGAGTCTTTAAATTGTAAGTGGTGTGCAGATATGAATCACAATTTGTATAGGACTGGGATTTTTTGGTAGAATATGTAAAAATAAAATCACATAAGATATAGAACTTGCACCTTTTTATATTATGTTGGAATTAATTTCTCCACATATGAATTGCATCATTAAAACAGATGCCTTCTTCTTATAAACTAAGCATATTATTTCTTAACAGTCTAATTTAATCCTCACGCAAGTGTCTGTGGTAATTAATTGATTTTGACCACAATTTACTTATTTTTAATCATTAAGGACTTCAAAGTAGAGATAAATTACAGACGCTGCAATGTATAATCACAGTGAAAACTGAGCATATAGGGAGCTCTAGTAGGTAATTAGGGAATGACATCTGCCTGCACCTACACAGACACATATCCAAATCTGCACTTTCAACTTAGTTATCTCATTTGCTTCATCACCTTCATCTCATTATGGACCCATGAGCTCATTATTTTTTTTCTTCAATATAGTTTCCCTTACCAATTCTCTGCCTCTGCCATTTGCCACTTCAATTTGAAAATGCTATTAGATTTTGCGTGGCTTCTTTCTACTTCATTCCAATATTTGGTTTTCATATCATATGACAAATTCCATTCCCCATCTCAATCCAGGGTCTCGTTGTCCCCTGAGGATCATTGCTAGATCCTTCAGCTGACCCGCTGATCCTGCATCTCCTCTGGTCTTTACACTCTTCAATTTTTTTAAACAGCATATTCTCCCCCATCAAAACACTGCTGCTGCTTTTCCTGGCCTTCAATTCAAACTAATTCCTCAGTGCCCCTATCATCCATCCAGTGCTAGAAAACAGAAGTTCTATTGTTAATATATAAGTCTATTGTAAAGCTGCTTTGCACAAACTTTCAACTCTCCTTAAATGAAAATATAAGGACTAATTAATTTAAACAGAACCTTTGTGTGATTATAGATCACAGCAATCTATTATATGTTCACAAAGAAGTAGAGAGAATAGCTGAAGCTTCCAAGCACAAGTACATTGTCTTGATTCCATCATTACTTATTGCAGAGAAAGGTTATCACACTGAAACCTTACATATGTACCATTTCCATGTAAAAATTAGAAAGTAAGCATGAAAGAAAAAAAAACAAGCATGGAAAACCAAGCAGGAATCATGACAATTCAGAGTGCACCTCAAACAATATTATGCAAATTAATTTTTATAAAGAGCCAGTTTCAAGTATAAAGATGTTCAACTTCAAAGAAAATAAAGAAAATTTAATCTAGGTTTCTTTAATTAAAGATGACTAACCAGAGGACATGGGAGGTTATTCGGTTTTTATAAGGTTATGGAGCTGGGAGTTAATAGCATAGCTGGAAACCTTGATGTTGGCTCTAATTGGAAGCCTCCATTTGAAGAAAATCAACAAAACTAGAAAGACACCATCAAAGTCACTTTCCCTTCCGGAGTTTTTATCATGTAACTTTCCCTGCGTCTCAAGGAAGGCAGTTCAACTGGGTCACTAAATAAAGTAGGGCAGATGAAAGTACCCAGTACCCCTGTGTGAAAGTGCAATAATGGTACAGTAAGGGAAACACAAACAGAAAGCTAGTAAAGGTAATGGAAGCAGAACCTGGGGACAACTGTGATTGTCAGTTTTAAGCTATTATTACATGTCTAATAATTTTGGGTGAAAACTGCCTGTTGGATTTGTCAATGTTGAAATGACCATGATCCTTTAATTATGAATTGAAATGCTAAAGAATAAAATCAAAGGAAGGTATTTCTCTCTTTGGAGGGGTCCTATCTTCCACCAGGGATCAGATAGAATTTATGTCCTAATTAAAAGCCTAAAGAGGATTTGGTGAAGTTTAAGCCATAATCTATGTGTATATTTAGACTGTGCTTTAAAATTTCATACCTTATACCTGTGTATCCTGTGTGCTTTTTTCTGCAAACCTATAATAAAGTACCAAACAAAGACTAAAATAAAAGCAACTCATGTCTAAAAAAAAACTATACTAAAGCTTTAGGAAGAAACAGTTAAAATCCTTTTGACAACTAATAAAACATTTTGAGATTTAAATAAAAATAAAAATGAAATATAGTTTAAAATTAGGTTAAATTTTCAATTGTTTATTTTTTAAAATACTATTGCTAAATAAAATAGAGTCATTTAATTTTTATGAAAGTTTGAGATTTTATTTAGAGAAAATACTGATAGTTATCTTTCCCTGACGAGACTTTCCATGTCTAGATAATCCCCTTTCATTGGGAAGTACAAAAGCATATGTGAAATGCTTTACTTGAAAATATATCCAAATCACAATTATTCGACTTGTATGAACTTCAACATTTCTGTCTAAAAATTAAGAAAAATTAGAAGACTGAAATTTAATTCTCCTTTTCTGAACAATTAAAATTTGCTTTAGAGACATTATATTAAAAGTGAAAATCCTAGGGGCTGGGGATGTGGCTCAAGCTGTAATGCACTCACCTGGCATGTGCCAGGCCCTGGGTTCCATCCTCAGCACCACATAAAAATAAAATAAAGATGTTGTGTCCACTGAAAACTGAAAAATAAATATTAAAAAGTTTTCTCTCTCTCTTTAAAAAAAAAAGTGAAAATCCTAAACAAATATACACACAAGATATCCAAGTGTAAACTCTTTTGAGATTAGTAAGGAAAATGAAAGTCACAACTCCTGTTTATATGGAGGAAAATTAATAAGCAATTGCCAGACAACACCTGAACAGCAAAAAAAAAAAAAATGTAGAATCTGGAATAACACGTGAATAGTGATTCTAGAAATCATTTAATAAAAAAAGGGAAGAAATGGATTCATTAGAACCTGAAAGCTTAAGGAGGGTTCTGTGAAGCTGACCCTGGAGCTGTAAACCTGGGAGTGCTACTGGTTGGTGGTGACCCAAGCTGCCACTGTGGGGTCCATTGAGGATGGACCATAACATCAGCAGGGGTGGAGGCTCCCCCCATAAGAAAGCTCTTCAAAGCTGATCTTGGGAAAAGACAAGAGTTGGATCCTAAACCTCTCTGCCCAGGCGAAGGGCGATTACTCAGTTAATGCTGATAAGATCAGCACAACACCAGGCAGGAACAAATTTCGTACCCATTCTTCCAGATTTCCAGAACAGTTTTCTACATGGACCTTTATTGACACCTACCATACTGGCAAAGGAGCAAGTTGGCAGAGTACAAACCCCTAAAGTCCAAAGGAGAGTGTGGAAAGTTGTGAGATAGAAATGCTCTCAGTAACACTCACTGACACAGGCAGTTCATTAATATTTTTCCTGAAACTATGACTGAATTTTAAATATGTTCTGAGATTTTAACTCAGAGTGAGCAAAGAAGGTGAACCATTTGTTTTGAGCAAATCAAGAGACTAAGTGTCTTTAAGTGGCATTTTCTAAAGAATTTGCTGTACTACAAGACTACCAAATGTCATGGCTCTGTAGATAAAATTATGATATTGAAGTAGTATTTCAATGTATAATGTGTTCCTCCATCTGTTTGATATGAAAATACAGGTGATCACATAAAATTTCCTATGAATTTATGACATTATGAAATATATTTGGCTCCAGGGAAAATATCAATGGTAAAGTATATTAAGGATTAAGTCATCTTTAAAGTACCTAATTTTATAAATATGATTGGATTTAATTATTTCTCAATCTGAATATTTATATTTTAGCAATATTTTAAAATTCTTTTGAGGGCAATCTGTTTATAACAAACATCAGTATAATAACTGGCATAAGTACATATATTTATAAACTTATTTTAGAGTTGCCAGTGGCATAAAGGACTACAAATAAATGTAATGAGTGACATGATCTGGAAAACTGATATCAACAAGCTAACGATAATTCACTCATTTAAAGCACATTTGTCACAATACTCTTAAGAGAAAACAATTTAAAAGAAAATTGCCATTTGCCATTACTCAGGGGAAAACAGTAGTTTATGGTGTAAGTATGCTCAAAATTACCATCAGCCAGCATTAGAGGATTTAAAGAAAAGTATTTGTATATACTGCCAAATTCTTCCTACACAGCCTATTTCTACAAACAATGTGTCCCTAGTAGTGACAGTTAGTGAAGTCTTGTGTTTTACCATTGGTCACATATATAAAGATTTTTATATAAGCTCTGTAAACCCTTCCAACTGGCCTAGTACATATTAAACATTCAGTAGTTATTGTGTCTGCTGTTATCATTGTGTTAAAATGTCTGGAATAGGTAACATTTATGAATTTTGTAGAATGTTCCTCCATTTGCCACCAAGTTTATCACAAGTGGAACTGCATCCCAAACTTGTCTTGGTCCATACTCTTAGGTTGCTGCTTTCTATTTTGCTAATAATTCATGTTACAGTATTCATTACACAAAATTCATTATCCCAATAATTTAAATAGCAATAAGTATATGAATTAATATTATAGACCATCAGTACATTATTTCTAATAGAACATTACATATATGATTGACTTCAACTCAACCTGAACATAGACTGCAGTGTTTATTCTAAAGTACAATAATACATCATGATAGAGTGACAGATTCTGATTGCCTGCATTTGTGTATGTGTTATGTGTGTGCTTGTAAAATTTTATCTTCCATTTCTACTTTGACTTCCATTATTCATAGCCCTTGAGGTCAATTCATATAGGTTTTTACCAACCTCTGTGCCACAAGATTAAATAGAAAATTATCTCCTATTTTGACTAAAAGATAAAAATAGTGATAATATTTAAACATAGTAAATCAATTATCATTATTATTCCCCCACCCACAACAAAGTAAAATAAATTAGAGTAAATTATTAAATTCAAATCAGAGTAGGGCATGGTGATACATGCTTATAATCCCAGTGACATGGGAGACTGAAGGAGGATGATCCCAAGTTCAAAGTTAACTTCAACCTCAGAAACACAGTACAACTCAGACTGGGTAGAAAAGCACCATTGGCTTCAATTCCCAGTACCAATAATTAAAAATAAAATATAAAATTTATACTTTGTATTAAAATATGATCTATCCTAGAGATTTTTCTGTGCGCATTTGAGAATACAATGCATTCTACTGATGTTGAATAAGCAAGCAGAGGGAGGGCTTGAAGTGTGAACTCACTTGCCACAGTGATGGTTTTGGTGTCCTAGATATGGAGGGACCCAATGCAGCCATAGAGCCATTACCGGGTGTGAGCATTTGCAAAACTATTACCACTCTGAAAGCGAACATGTCTGTGGGTGGGAGAACAGATGATTCCTTACCAATGTGGCTTTGTAGTAGCCACCTCTGGGCAGTTGGATGGGTACAGATGTGCCTCTTCTCTGGGGGTTCCCACCAGGAATGACTTGGTTACCTCAATGGAGGCCACTGTTGACATCAGTGGTTTCCTCCACGTGCCTGATTCTAGTGCCTGATGTCCTGCTTTCTTCTCATGTCTCAGGTATGCTGATCTCCCCAGTAATCCTTTTTATAGTGAATATTCTCTCTTTTTTTCCTGCAAATTCTTTAATGTGAACTTAAGCCCTCCTTGAGCCATTTTGATTTGTAAATAATTATCTTTTTTGTTTTGTTTTATTAGTAGGGGAATAAAAGTTGATATTTCCTATTCTGCCTTTTGATGACATTTCGTCATCAAAAGTTCATAAAAAAATTTTTAAATTTAATAGTCTGAAAGCCATAATTTATGTGATCATAATAATGTTAACAATAATAATTTATATGTATATATGTCCATAAATTAGAAGGGATAAATTCTTTCTTTTTCCATATTCCTGCCCCAGTTTATGCATGTATAACATTAGGGAGTGTCTCCTGTGACACATGGAGTCTCTTCACATTGAGTATGAAGTTAATTTTCTGTCTTTTATACTCTGTTTAATATTTTATGACAGTAATACAATGTTGTTTTTCAATTCACAAAATTCAAGGTACTTGTAAAAGCATAATTGATTGTAATAAAGGCTTTCTTTTGGAAAACACAATAAATTTCTTATCTGTCAAATTACTTCTTCTCTTTCCTTAGGCAATTTAGTCATTAACTTCTCATTTTCATTCATGAATTTTTTATACTTGTACTTTCTCATCAGGTAAAGTGAAAGGCAGCATTCATACGTTTTCTTCCAGGATTTCATATCTCATATTATGCATTTGACTTTTAAGAAAATATCCTCTTCAGAACAGGAATGTAGATGAGTAGCTATAAATCTAAGAAGAAAATAATATAATTTTAAAAGAGGAAGGAAGATAGACATGAGATTTTCAAAAATTGATGCTTAAGGAGAGAAAAGCAAAGGGAATTGGAAACTATATAGCATTATAATAAGAATAGGGTGAGCTAAAAATACCCAGATATGTCAGAGATGAGAGGCAAGATTAATATCATTATTACATTAGATTATTAAACCATAAGAAAACAAGAACAATGTTATAAAAAGTTTATTTCATTTTTATTTATGTTCAATTCCATTTTCTGATGCTATAAAATAATATTTGAGCCTGACCAATTTTTAAAGGAAAAAATGTATTTCTTCCAGTTCTTATAATGAAAAGTCCTATATGGATGTGTGGCCATCTGGCGAGGGCCTTCTCCCTGCAGCATGACATGGTAGAGAGCATCCCATGATGGAGACAAAGCAGCAATTAGATCTCCCTTTCTCTCACTGCAAAGATTCTAATTACATCAAGGGCCAAACTCTTGACCGTGTCCAATCTTGATTGTTTCTGAAAGACTCTATGTAAAAGACTGTTGGCATATGAATTTGGTGTTTCCAACACATGAACTCTAGAAGGACACATTCAACCCAAAATATATAAAGACAAATTGATGAATTTTGTTAAAGCCCAAAGGAATTAAATCTAGTTCCACCTGAAGCCAAAGTTCACAGTGTCTATATTAACATATTGTCTTTCAATATATATGGATTTTATTTTGTAGGACATTTTTAGATTCAGAGCAAAAGTGGGCACCAAGTGCAGTTTCCATAATGGCTTTTTTGTGTGACTTTCTCCGCAATTAATATCTCACCCCATTCTAGAGTGTCATGTTTGTTTCAATTAATGAATCTACATAGGCACATCATAATTATCCAAATTCCACATTTTCAATTAGATAATTAAAATTCTTTGGGTTTAGACAAACATATAATGGCATGCATCCACCACTATAGTATCACACGTAATAGATTCCCATTTCCAAAAAATCATCTGTGCTTTATCCATTTCCATCTCTCACACAAACTCTGGAAATCATGAATTTCTTACTGTCTACATAGCTTTAATTTTTCCAGAATGTCATATATTGGAATCATTTAGTATATAGTCATTCAATATTGGCTTTTATCACTTAAAAATATGCATTTAAGCTTTCTCTGTCATTTAGTGCAACTCATTTCTTTTTAGCTTGGAATAATGTACCATTGGTTGGGTGTACCACAGTTTATTCAGTTATTCACCTCAGGAAAGGTCATCTTGATTGCTTTCAAGATTGACTAACATGAATAAATATCCTATATACCTCCATGTTCATATCATCATTTTTTGTGTGAACAAAAGTTTTCAGTTCATTAGAATGAATACTATGAAGCATGATTCTTGAATTGCACTGTAGGTATTTTAATTATGTAGTTAGATCAGCAACAACTCTATCCTAATTTGGTCACTTTCCTTTCTTTATCATTTCCAACTATCGATTGATATTCAGTGGAAGGTCATTTTGCTGGGACTTAAAATAAAATAGATTAATTATATCTATAGAGTTAAATTATTATAACCCCAATATAGCAAGATGACAAGCAAGGATTTCAGTAAACACCAATGCCCTCTGACATTCTCTTCTATTTTTATTTTAATTTATGAATTAGGAAGTGAAGTTTATAGTATGTATTTGCATAATTCAAATTAAATATTGTAAAGTGTCCACCTATACCTTAGAAAATAATAGATTTAGAAATAGTATATTTAGAAATAATATATTTAGAACCAGGATGGGTAAACTTTTTATATAAAAGGATATAACTTGTTCAAGTATTGTATTATTCTGATTTGCATTACTATAACAAATATATACAAGTCTGGATAACTTTATATTGAAAGGAAAGTATTTATCTTCCAGTCTGGAAGTTAAGAAAATACATATCTGCTGACAGCCTTTTGCTGGCAGATTGTGGGATGGAATAGTGTATAACCAGTCAAGAGAGAAAACAGGTATTTTCTCATTGCTTTCCCTCTTCTTATAAAACCAGTATTCACTTATGGGACACCATGATAATCACCCTATCTAGTCCTTAGCACCTCCCAAAGTACCACCTACAAATAACATGGTAGAATAAAGTTTTATCCCTCTTAGTAAAGAAGATTATACTTCAATAAATGAACCATAGGAGGACACACCCAAATTATATCCAAACTATAGCACTCCTATTCAACCAAATTCATATTCTTCTTACAATGCAAAATAGCAATTATTCTATGACTAATAGTCCTCAAATATTAATCATTCCATCATTAATTCAAAATTCCAAAATATAAAGACTCATCAGAAATTCAAGACAAACTTGTAGCTGTGAGACTATAAAATAAAATAGTTATCTACTTTCAGCATTCAGCAGTGAAACAACATCATAAGCCCCCAAAATCTGAAATCCATCAGGGAAGACATACAATCTTAACCCACCAAGCCTGGAGTACTGTGCACACTGTTGTTCAGGGGGGACTCTCAAAGCCTTGGGCAATCCCAGACTTACAGTTTTTCCCTTCGAAGGCCAAATCGTTCCCCTCTTTTGTATGCTTCTGATGGCTTTTCCCAGTTTGCCTTACATTGCTGGTAGTGGTTCCTGCTATATATGCATGTATATAAAAAGGACTCCAACTGGTGTTTAAAGAAAAATTTCTTCTTGTATTCCCAGACCTTCCTTTGAGATTTCAGTGTAAGCCACCATAACCCCATAACTCTGGTACTTGGTGCAATGGCAAATTCAGCACAATATGGATGCCTGGGTCTGCTGCTGGGATGAGCTATGCCCAGGCCTGCTTCAACCAGGCTGCATCTGCAGAGTGCTTCATGAACAGGATGCAGACTAATGAATGGTACTCCGGGGACTTTTTCTTAAAAAACATTTGCCCCTCATGTTCTCTGGGACCATGACGAGAGGGACAGCCTTCAGACCTTTTTCAAATTATCCTGATATAAAGTACTTGGCTTATTTTTATGCGCTGATCTCTCTAGTAAATGTGTTCTCACAGCATTATCCTTACACGATTTTTCTTCACTCTTTCTTTGGACAGGCTTCATATTTTCCAAGTCTTTCTGCTCTGCTTTCTTTTGTTTCTGAGTCTCACTTAGAATCTGACTAAAAGTGGCCAATAATGCTTATGCCATAGCCTGAATATTTTGCTGATCAGAAATTTCTTCTACCAAAATGTTCTAGGACATTCCCTTTAAATCCAGCCTTCAAAAAAGCTCTTTGGTATGGAAACAATGCAGCCAGATTTTTTTTTTTTTTTTTTTTGCCATGGTGTAACAAAGGTGGCCTTTCTATTTCCAAAAGAATTCTCATTTGTATTTGAGTCTGGTTCTATAGTCTGGTCATCCGAGTTCTTTCAGAATCATTCAAAATGTTCCATTTACATAATTCCAAGGTTTTCTAGCCAGAAACTCCAAACTCTTCCACATACTTGCTATTACCTGAGTACAAAACCACTTTCATATTTTTAGACCTTCATTATTAGCAATGCTACTTCTCAGTAGCATTCTTTTAAATTAATCTGTTTTTTTTTTTTTACTAATATAACAAAATATCTCAGGCAGGATAATTAAAAGGAAAATATGTTATTTACTTCACCATTATATATGTTCAGGGTGGATATGTGGTGATGGTCTTCTTACTAGCAGAGGTCTAAGGTGACATAGGACATTGCATGGCAAAAGGCAGTGAGCACACATGTATGTGTGTGTGTGTTTTGGTCTCATTCTTTTTTTTTGTTACAAAATCACCAGTATTCAATCATGAGGGTTCTATCCTGATCCCTTATTAAATACTAATCACCTGACACAGGCTCCAGCTTTATATAATGGAGAAAGATTATATTTTCAACTTAATATCTCTGGGCAAGAATGAACTAACTCTTGAGGGACACTCTTAAAACATGTTCATCCATTGCAGGAAAAAAATGCATAGGACTATATGTACAAATTTCTAAATGTTTTCTCTCATAAAAATTTAAAGACAATAAGTAATTACAAAAGTAATTATAATTTTATAGTTCATATCCATTGAAAAATATTTGGGAGAATTAGTATTTAGCTTTATCGGTGTTCAAAATTAGTATTTACTATTTCAAGTTGGATTGCAAGCTCAGTCAATGCTGAACTGTAATAACATTTACACATTTCATTTATGAAAGTTTTTCCCATATATGTAAATATATCCAAGCTTTGCTATTCACAAGTATAAGACATGACACAATTGATTATATTTGTTGCAGAGGAAGCATTTGTAGAATTCCATGGTATTACTCTTTTGAGAGTTTTGAGAAATGAGCTATGTGTTACCATTTGTAATTTGTTACTAAATTTGGTTCCCCAATCCTTTCAAATATGTATAGTGCGACCACACTTTCATTGAAATCATACATATATAAATTATATAAATTATACATATATAAATAAATTATATAATTATAAATATATTTATATAAATTATATATTCTTATGACATCCATAAAGGAATACCTTGTTATTTCTGTCTTGTGCCTTAGAAGAAGAACTTTCTTTAAAAACTCTAGCATTTTCTTTCATTGGAGAATGGTATTAACCCTGGTTCCCTAGTCTGCTTAAGTGTCAGTCAGCTTTTTTGATACATTGATTGTAATCAATATATCTGACAAGAACAACTTAGAGAAGGAAACATTTATTTGGGGCTCATGGATTCAGAGGCATCAGTCCACAGACGACTGACTCCATTGCTGTAGGCCTAAGGTGAAGCAGCACATCATGGGAGAAGGGTATAATGGAGTAAAGCTACACAGCTCATGGAAGAGTCAGGAAACTGGGTGGGGAGAGGGAAAGAAAAAGAGGAAAAGGGGCTGCAGGAAAGATACACCCTTGAGGGTATGCCCCAAGTGACAAGCCTCCACCAACCATGCCCACCTGTCTACAGAAAGTCTGTCCTTTTAAACTAGGATGGACTGATTAGCTTACAATTCCCATAATCCAAAAATTTTACTTCTGAGTATTCCTGAGTTAGTAGTACTCCTTTTAACAGGAGCTTTTGGGGGACACCTCATATCATAACTATTACAAAACTGGATGCTAGCTAAATTTGTTCAATAAAAATGTGCAACAACAAAATTCCAATTATATTCAAATCATCAATATCATTTTCATTGTCTATATTTGAAATTTATTTCTCTAACAATAGAAAATGTAGCTTTCATTTTTCTAATATATTTATATTTTAAAACCTCCCTGCCCATATGTGACTAGTCTTCCATTACTGGTCAATCCCTCTTCCATGTGGATGCCTCACCACCCTCTAGCTCCAACAAATCCACAAGCTTTCGCTTCTCATATGCCCTGCTCAGCCTGCTTGAGTTCTGAAACACTTTGCTAAGCCCTCCATCTTCATGAACGCCTTCTCTCCCACATTCAGACTCTCATGACCAGTGTAAATTGTCATCATGTGGTATGCTTTCATTGACATCTTGGTTTCTAACACCCTCTTTTGATCTTCTTGATGACTCAATCTCCAAATTATCTCTTTCAAACACTTCCTCCAAAGGTATTCTTTGCCATACACCTAGACTGGGTGAAGAAACTTAGCATTGTACAGGAGTCTAGGTGTATGGGAAACATGCTCTGAAACAACAAAAAGAGGACACCCAACTATGTTGATGTCCCTGTTCATTGGGTTTGGAACCAAAGTACCCAAGTTACACCGCTGGTCTGACAGTCCCTCCCCTGTACTTCACCTACAGGCTTTGACATTCCATTCCAGGCTAGATCCCCATGAAGGATACCATATCTATGCTGCTCAGGTCTCCAATTTCCTTTCACCCTCCTCAATATTCCCTGACTCCTCAAGATGGTAATATGTTTTTCCCCAGTTGGTGAGTTTAAGATTTTATTTTTAAGTAGAGAAGGAAAGAGATAGCAGAAGAAAAAGCACATAGTCCAATTTTTAAATTATGAGTTTTAAAAAGGTTTTATTTTGGTGGTGGGGGGGGACCTGGGATTGAACTCAGGGGTACACAACAACTGAGCCATTCCCAAGACCTATTTTGTATTTTATTTAGAGAAAGCGTCTCACTGAGTTGCTTAGTGCCTTTCCGCTGCTGAGGCTAGCTTTGAACTTTGGATCTTCCTATCTCAGCCTTCTGAGCTGCTGGGATTATACATGTGTGCCACTGTACCTAGCTAAAAAGCTTCTTTGTTAATTTATTGAATTTCTTCTTTATTTTTTACACATTTTCCTTGGAGAAAAGAATAGATGGTTTCTTATAAAAAATGTTTTTCAATAATCACCTACATAAATTATGAGGTTAGACATCATCCCTGTGATGGTTAATTTTATGTGTCAGATTAATTAGACTAAGTGATGCTCAATCAACTGGTAAACATTATTTCTTCATATGCATGTGATGGTGATTGTGAAAACTATTATCATTTGAATCAGTATTAGACTGAGTGAAGAGGATAGTCCTCCTTAATCGTTGAAGGCCAGGATAGAACCAAATTGCTTCTCTCTCTCTCCTTGATCTGAGATATCCATTTTGTCCTACTCTTGGACATTAGACTTTGGCACTCCTGATTCTTGAACTGTTGGACTGGGATAAGGACTTATACCACTGAATCACCTGGTTCCCAGGGGTCTGAATGGGACTGTAACTGTATCACTAACTTTCTTATTTCCAGTTTATTGAGGGCAGATGATGGGATTTTCCATTCTCTATAATCATATGGGTCAAATTCTGATAACAAATTCCTTCCTAAATATCTCTATATTTTTATATCTGTCTAGCTTATTGATGCCATTTCTCTGAAGAATCCTAATATCATCTGTAAATTGTGCATTTTGAGTCTTGATGTCAGTTTCACATACGTAGATACCCTGGATAACTTTCAAGGGAGTAACGACCATGATTTGACGTGATGTGGTTTGGATGTGTCCCCCCAATGACCCAAGGTTAAATGACTTTTCCTCAACTTATGGTGCTACTGGGAAGTGATGGAACATGGAAGAGGGAGGCAAAATTGATAGCTAGAAGTTATCCAGTCATGTGGGAGTATGCTTAGGAGGGAACATAGGGGTCCTGGTATCACCTTTTTTCCTCATTGCTTTTTGACTGCCATAGTGATAATATTCCTCTGCCACACATGCCCACCATTAGGTACTGTTTTCCACAAATCCAAAAGCAGTGAGGTTAACTTACTATGGACAGCAACTTCCAAAAATAAATAAATATTTCTCCTTCTAGATTATCTTTGGTATTTGTTACAGTTATGCAAAGACAACTAAAACATTCAAAGAGGATTTATATGTTAAAGAATAATCTAAATTCACTCATAGAGCACAAGATACTTACTGTTTTATATGTATTTTATCCAATTTTTTCCCTAACTGAAGGACTCACTGGGAGAAAATTACCTGTAAACAAATGGCAAAATTATAATTCAAATATGAATATTAATGAGATACATGATAGCTTTCCATTACTTTGAACAAAATACCTGATAAGAGCAATTTGGAGAAGCAAATATTTATTTTTGGCTCATGGTTTTGGAAGCTTCAGTCCAAAATTAGACAGCTTTATTTCTCTGGGCAAAATGTGAGACAGAACATCATGGCAGAAGGGTGTGGCAAAGGAATGCTGCTCAACTCATGGCAGCTAAGAAGGAGAGAAAGAGAGAAGGAGAGGGAGAGAAGGAGAGAGAGAAAGAGAGAGAGACAGGGACAGATCAGGGATAAGATAAACGCCTAAAGTGACCTACTTCCTCCAACTGAGTCCTGCCTCCCAATAGTTTATCTGGCTATCAATGAATCAATCCACTGTTAATGGAGGAACTTAGAGCCTCATGATGCTTTGTCTGAAAGCCCCACCTCTGAATCTTGCTGCATTGGGGACCACAATTTCAATACATGAGCTCAAACTGTAGCAAGCTCTTAAAATTTACACTGTACTGCCATTCACTGTCTTTGTACATAATAGACAATTCTAACTCTTGATGCCTCCCCATACTTTAAATTAAAGGTATTTATTTGCTTGTAGCAACCTGTACATGGGGCAATGACACTTCACTCAATATCTCTCTGTGCCTGAGATATGTCTTCTTTATCCCATTCACTTCCATTAATTTTGGATGATTTTTCAATCTAATCTCAGTGATTATACCCATAGAAATTTTCCTTGTAAATTTAAGAATACTGTCATTTATAGTTCATATTTTCTACATTGTTTTATAGTGGTCATTTATGTTTCGTTGTCTCTAACCCTATATTGTTAATTCTTGGAAAACAGGTGGTAGTATAAAATCTTACTTAGTTTAATATAATAAAATCTTTCCTTTGCAGTAGACTCTGGGTAATAATGCATAAATGAGTTGTTTTTCTCTGTGTTTGACAATCACTATTTCTATGTATTTTTTTCATAATTGTTACTTGGTGTTACTGATAATCCAGTACTTTATGACAGATTTAAAACCTTAGTTAATGTTAGTCTATTTTTGATGGACTACATTTTCAAAATATCCCTTATCTCTCCTAGATCTGACATCCTATTGTATAGGCTCAGTATGTGAACTCATTTCCTCTTTTGTGACAGATTTTCTTCCTGTATAAACAAATGAATGAATGGCCTTATTTTCTTTTCTCTGACTTTGAAATACATTGATATATTTTTTAAGAGAGAGAAATGTTATTATTTTGCCTTGAGGGGATTATTTTCATTTTATTTAATTTCATTTCTGTTTTAAAATGAGCATTTTGCAAATGAAAACTACCTTTGCCAGTTACTTTAAACACAATGTCATTAAATTTTCACAAGACTCAGGAGATTTTCATAATGTAACTGCCATTTTTGAAATGAGAAAAATTAGTATAGCAAGGTAAAGGAATTTGGTCAGAATTACACAGTTATGAATCAAAATCAGAACCTTCTGTCTTTAAACCCTTTTAAATGTTCCCTATTCTAAACAACTCAGATATGTTGGACAAGAAAACATGTGACTAAATCTGTGAATTTATATTGTTGTTATTATTTCACTTAAACATATTAATAGATTAACTAAATTGAGGTTACCTGATTACTAAATCTAATTAAGAAAAACAAATAAATATGGTTGTACTAATATTTTATTTGTCATGCATCTGAAAATCAGAATTAGCTGGACATTTTTATTTATGTAGCAGTCTTAAAATAAATGCCAATAATAGTCATGCTCAGAATTTAGGGAATTCTTATAAAATAAAGAATGAAAAAAAGGAGAAAAAGGAATGATGGAAGGAATATATGGAAAAATGAAGGGAGGAAAATGTGAAAAAAAGAGAAAACAATAGACATAAAAAGAGAAAAACTAATAAATGAATGTAAAGTTATCATTGAAAATAAATATTTGCAGTGCTTCCAATGTGGGTACTTAGAAATATTAGTTTATTTTCCCCCTGATCCTTGAGAAGGTATAATGAATGATAAATTTTGAAAATATTTGACTCATTCTTAAACTAAATTCAGTAGTCCTTCCTTACTGTGATATTTTCTTTCTGCATTCATTTACCTACGATCAAATTCAATTCAATATCAATAATTGGAAAATTCCACAAATAAGATCCTCAGAAGTTTTAAGTTTCATGCTGTTCTGAGTAAGGTAATAAAATTCTGAGCCTTCTTGTTTTGTCTTGCTTGGCCTATGAATCATCCCTTTCATACACCACCTGCCCAGTAGGCAGTTGGGTGTCCTCTCAGTTTTCAGATCAGCTGGCTCAGAATTGCAGCCTGTGTGCTCCAGGAACCCTTCTTAAAATATTATATTTTAACTTTTATTAGAGAATTATAATTATACATGATAATGGGATTCATTCTGCCATATTCACACATTCACATAACATAATTTGATCAATTTCACTCCCAGCGTCTTCTCTTTCCTTCTTCTTCTTCAGGACCTGACACTCTTGCTCTTCTCTACTGGTGTTGTTATTATTATTATTATTATTATTATTATTATTTTAATCACTGCATTATAATTTTATAGAACCATTTTTTTATGTAATAAGAATCCCAAAGTACAAAAATAAGAATGCACAGGAGCAAAATGGCATAAACCTTGAAAAGATAAATTAACTCCAGAACCATGTGGCAACTATGCAAGGCATTTAGGGAAAAAATATAGAACATAAAGAGTTTATGCTATTTTCAACTTCAGGCTTTGAATCATGTCTTTTATAAACAAGGGGAATTTTACATGAGTCAAACTCACAATTCCCCAGTTTTCTCCATGTGTCTTTCCATTATTTATCACTATTTAAATATTTCCATTATTTCTCACTATTTAAATTAGTATCTTTCCTTGTACTGTGACTTGCTTATGTGTCAATATACGAATCATACACATTTTTCTCTTTGGTTGGAGCTTAGTATATATATGCTTTTTATGTATATTTGAATTATTTGTAGCTCCCTCAGGTTTTAGAGTGAGTACTGTTTTTCCAATAAAAACAGGAGATCCAATTAAATAAGAAATTTTCCTTATTTTTTATTTTAACTTTTTTAATTTAATTCTAATTAAATAAGGAATTTTCAATATGACCATATTAAAATTATATCCTCTGTACCTTGTAAAACCTGCTAGTGATTTTTTTTTGCCTTTTTCAAATCACAGTTCCCTCATTCTAAAATGTATTACATGCTCAATATCCTTCTAATTAAGGCTAAAAACATTTTAAAATTAATAATTCACGACATAGAAAATAATTTTAAAGTTAATATTTAGTAGAATGTGTCAATATCTTTCTCAACTGAACAATTATTTCTATTTGAAAACATAATCTTATATTATATAAATTAATTGTACTTATTCCAATCAAAGAATAAATTGGATTCTTTTATTTCTTTTGGACTAATTAAATTAAATTTGCAATGAAATACAGTGAAAATATTTATTTCTACTTTATACTTAGACATCTATTTATTGAAGAAATGCTACTAGAAAAATTTAGAAGGTGGCTTTAAATTAAAAAGTCCTACTGTGCTATGATATACAGAACAAAAATATATGAATATATAAAGGTCATCATTTGCCATGAACTATATAAAGATTATAATTCTCCATCTGTCCATAAATACTGTTTTCACATCTAAAGAATTGATTCTGCTTTTTCTTTCCCTCTCAATTCATTTTGTGATAAAGTTACAATCTGACACTTTCTAAATTTTGCTCTGTTCATATAGTTAATGTAGATAATTTGATCGCCTGTCAATTTAATAATATTAATTTTAGCAGTGTATCCTGGTATAAGGCAAAATAAATTTAACGAACAATAAAGAGAACTTGAAAAAACTGTAAATTTCCTGGCTTTCAATTTCTTTATATTTAAGCGACTTTGGTGTAGAATTAGACATTCAAGATCACTTCTTGAACCATAAATAAAAGAGAAAAAATACGGAGTTGCCAAATCACCACTGGCTTTGTATAGACAGAGTCATTAAATACAAACACAGCATGAAAGAAATGATGTGTTCTGAGGGGACACAGGCCACGTTAAATCTGAAGAAACTACAATTTCAACAATGAAATCTAATAAGCTTGAGGTGCATAAAATAACTGGAGGAAAACCACACATAGAGCAGACCTCCATTTAGACCTGGGAAAGTATGAGTGCTGCCGTGGTTGTTTACTGGCCAAACAAAGAAAATCGTTAGACAGTATCATAAAACTCCACTAATCCATAAAATGCTAGTATTTTATTTGTGCAAACAGTAATTCTTCCCCTTTTTTCCGTGTATTTTATGGCATGGGATTCTTTTATAGTACCATATATATTTAAATCTAGATTTGTTTTCTTCTATTCCTTTGTCCTTTGAAAATACTGTACCTCAAGATAGAATAATCAGTGTTTCTAAAAGAAAATACTCTCTATCACTGACATAAAATGTTTCAGAACAAATGAAAAATACATTTCCTTTTCAGTATATTTTTTTATTGGTTGTTCAAAATATTACAAAGCTCATGACATATCATCTTTCATGCATTTGATTCAAATGGGTTCAGACATCATCATGGTGTTTGAAATTTAATAATCAGATTGATATTTTAGTATTTATTTATTTAATCAATAATTTTTATATTTTATAGCTTTCTTACAAGTGTATTCTCATCATTTAATTATGAAATGGTCTGCATAATGTCCTGTCCATGTGTAGAAAATATGGGAAAAATAGCTTTGGTAACATTTGTTTGCATTCAGGTACTTTGGTCCATACTTCATATTTTTTTATAATAACATTCATAATTAAATGGCACAAGAAAACTCTCTCTGTAGCTAATTAGGTGTTACACACATTAAAACCAGTCATCAGTATTTTCATGATTGGTGAAAGCAGCTTTTGTGCTAAATATTAAGAGTGACAGCATTGATTCAATTATATTTTGTTTTTAATCATTGACAAAATTTTAGTACCATCAATATTGCCCTCCCAAGTATAACTGTGATATTAGCAGATAAAGCCATTGCAAAATTTTGTTAACTATATCACATCCTTTCAAAAGTATTGGTCCCTTTCTACATCAGCTGGAGTTTTCTTAAACAATACAACTTATTTTGTCTATCTCATAAAAGTCTAGGTCTTTCAAGGTGACTGATGTGGTAATACACTTTTCTTTTGCTTCAATTCCTGTTTCAAGACAAAAATTCACATGTTGATATGGTAAACAGAGGTGCATCGAGAGTATTTCATGTTAGCTGTGATAAGCATAGTTCTCTCTTTCTTAAAATATGTCTGTAACCACCACATGGTATGACATAAAACATACTCATATATCCTAACGCATCTACAAACATGGAAGTGTTTGGTAGTTAATACCCAGTACAGTCAATCAGGTAAATGTAGTTGAGAGATATTATAAATGTATCTTTTGTTTCTAGGGGAAAAGAACATATTCAACTTGGCTCGTTAGCACGTCACTTGCTCAACGACCACTTGTTCCTAGTGATGTACAGCTAGATAACTCAACATTTCTTCATTTTGTCTGTCCCTCTACTTGAGTATTCTCATTTCCTGAGATCCCATGCTAATACAAATTATATATGACACACTCTTCAGACTCAAGATTTTGAAGGAAACTCATCTATGTCCTAAAACTAATACTCTCAAGGTTACATTGAATAATATCTGAGAGCTAACCAGTAATTATATAAACATTGTTAAATTATAAACTGGGTGTGTAAAATCTCTAACATTCAGTATAATCATGATTGTCAAGATTCCACTGGTGCTTGATTGTGATGGGACACTGGTATAAGGCTGGTTTATGCAATAGTGGTGGTACTTACACAGGAATGAGAAAATGCTAATTTAAAAGATTATGGGGTTGACTGGGTTTTTGCTAAGAACTCTGAAAAGGGTTCATATACACGTGTATGTGTATGTTTGCACATTTTTTAAAGTTAATGGGGGCACATATCAATTTTTTAAAAAATATATAAACATTTCACTTCTTTCTTGCTTATATTTGTGTGTATATATGAGTGTGTGCATGCGTTTATGTATATCTGTGTGTTGTTTTACTAAGTTTGAATGCTTCACTGCTTTAAAACTTCAGTCTTCATCATATGGAAAATGATAGCATTTTGAAACTTTAAATATACTACAAAATTTGGAAAAGGGAGGATTACAAATAAGATTTACTAGGTGGTATTTAAAATAATTTAAAGATGTCAGGCATGATGGCACACACCTTTAATTCCAACCATTTGGAAGGCTGAGGCAGGAGGATTGTGAGTTCAAATCCACCCTCAGCAAAAGCTAGGCTCAAAGCAACTCAGAAATCCTGTCTCTAAAATATATAGGAATAGAAATGTGGTTCAGTGGTTTAATGCCCTTGACTTTAATCCACAGTACCAAAAATAAAAAACAAAATAAAATTATATAAAAACTAGTTACAATAAATGGTTCTGATGCCATTTGATATTTGTTAAATATTAGCAAATTATAATGAAAGATATTATTGAAACAAAGCCAAAGAATTAGAAAAACCCATGAAAAGTTCTAATAGTTTTGTTTGTTTTATTGAAAGTCCAAGCCTATATATATATATATATATATATATATATATATATATATATATATATAACATATATAATGTTTCCTTTTAAGCAAGGACAGAATTGAATTTTTCCTTTGAACAGTAATCTGTATTATTATTGGGCCATTTATTCTGCATACAATTCTATGCTAGGAATTGAAAGAGGATTCAAAGAAATTGTTGGTATACTTACAACCCTCATTATTACTTATGCTTCAGGTGGAAGATTATATATAAGACAGAAATAAACATACCCTTTTTCTATTCTAAACAAATATGAAAATATTTAACATATAAAACAATCTCAATGATTTGATAAATTAATTTAAGATTTAAAAAGTCATAACATTTTTGTTTGGGGAATTGGGATGGGATTGACAAAGTATATGATGTTTCAGTTACAAAGATAAATAAGTTCTGAAGAACTATTTTACAACACAGTACCCATTGCTAACCAATATTGGACTGTATCCTTAGATTTTGTTAAAAAGATACACTTTATAGTAAATGTTCTTGCTACAAAAAAAGAGAATCAAGAAACAGTAATAATAAAGGGGACAGAAAGAAACATGGGGAAAAGATGGGTACATTTATGGGCGTGGTTGTGTTGATGGTGTCATGGATAGATAAAGGCCCCAAACTCATTAAAATCTATAACAGCTTTAGATATCAGCTTGCACTCATAATTCTCTACATCTGGGCAGCAAATGTTTGAACCCAAGGTTATGTACTAAAAAAATTCCAAGGAATGATCCTTTAAGAGGGCATCACTATGCAACTTAGGCACTTTAGGATCAGCACCATTGCACCAAGAAATTCGCAAGGGAGGTTTCTTTGGGCAGTTCAAAGATCCATAATTCATCTGCTGCTCCCCAAAATATGTTACTCTAAAAAAGTAAAGAAAATTAAAAAGATTAATTACCTGAGAATATAATTATATCAAATACTTTCTTATGATTAATTTTTCAAAATACAAGGGATGTTAGTCTGAGTTGTCTTACAAGATTTTCTATTAATTTTATTTTTAAAAACTAGCTTTAAATAGCTTAGTATTGTGATTTGCCAATGATTCGCATCACATATTACTCCAGCCAAGCCATGCTATAGAAAATGTGTGTTTGCTTCAAATTATCATTTACTTTATAACAATTTATCATTAACATATAATTATTTAGCTTTACATTGAGAATAGTTTGTCTACCATGGCAACTTTCCTGCTTAAACTAGTAAATATAAAATACTAGAATTTCCCAGCCAGTGGGCAATAGGTGTATTGAAATTGCATTTAGCTGGAAAAAAGTTTTCAACCCATTCCATTATATCAAAGTTGGCTTCCTCAGCAGTGAGCTTCTCCCACAAAAATTGATTGTGTGATGGCAGCTGGTTGTGAATTATAAAAAAGAAAAACAGGTGTTCCTTTATACCAAAAACTAAAGGCTTATTTTAAAAACATTACTCTAGAGACTTGGAGAATTGTAGCAGTGTAAAAAGATACAAACGAGCATAGAATATCTGGTTTTCAAACACTACAGACTCTTCTCCCTCCCATAAAAACAATGTTTGTTCTTCACTTTGTCAACAACAACAACAAAAAATATAAAGAATCAATGTCTAATGAAATAGCTCCCTAAGAATATGAAATTCAATTGAGACCCCTAATAAAAATCATCTTTTGCTATTCTATGCTACTTAATATAAAGATATCTATTTAGGCCTTGATAGAAAATATCATGCAATCTTCTATTCTGAAATACAGAACAATCATTTCAATATCAGTTAATAATTTAGCTATTTATGATTGTTCAAGTGAAATATAGATATTGGAATCAGGCAGTGTTGTTTGTTTTAATTTGTATGTATGTGACAAATATAAACTCATACACACCAACAAAAGTAGGCAATTAACCATAAAAAGAAAATGCATAAGAAAAGACTTGAATAAACCATTCACTAAGAAAATTTATAAACCTGGTTAATAAAATTTTTAAAAACCATTTAATATTTGTCATTAAGGAAATGCAGATTCAATCTACAGTACAATGCCATTTCACACCAAATAGAATAGTTAAAAAAAAGCTTACATTCCAAATTTCTGATAAAGATATGGAGCAATAGGCAATCTCTCATATATTTCAGGGGAGAATTTAAGACTATAACCACTTGGCCAAACAGTTTAGCAATGGAGATTTAAATAGATAATTTTTATGAATCAAACCACTTGGCCAAACAGTTTAGCAATGGAGATTTAAATAGATACATTTTATGAGTCATAAAGTACACTTCCATATATTTATGTCTCATGAGAAATACAAATACAAACCATTGAAAGACATGTGTGCAAATGTTCATATTAACTTTTTTATTATTTTTTAAATTTATATATGACAGCAAAATGCATTACAATTCTTATTACACATATAGAGCACAATTTTTCTTATCTCTGGTTTTATACAAAGTATATTCATAACAATTTGTGTCTTCATACATGTACTTTGTATAATAATATCCATTCCATTCCACCATCATTTCTAACCCCATGCACCTTCCCTTCCCCTCCCACCCCTCTACCCTATCTAGAGTTTGTCCATTCCTCCCACACTCCCTCTCCCTACCCCACTATGAATCAACCTCCTTATATCAGAGAAAACTTTTGTCATTTAGATTTTTGGGATTGGCTAACTTCACTTAGCATTATCTTCACTAACCCATCCATTTACCTACAAATGCCATGATTTTATTCTCTGTTATTGCTGAGTAATATTGCATTGTGTATCATATTAACTTTTTATGCAGAACCACAATCAAAAGGCAAGGGCATCATTGTATCTCACAGGTGTTGTGTGTATCAAAACTAACCAGAGTCAAAATAATACAAAATGTATGATTCTATTCTTACAGAATTCTAGAACAGGATAAACCAATCTATGAGGACATGAGTGCCAGTAGTTGCTCATCATGAGTGTGGCCCAGTGTAAAAACTTGTAGGGGCGGTGAAACTGACATGGGGTTTCTTGGAGGTTTCATATATTCCTCAGCACTCACAAAGGTGTACTTTGGAATTTTGTCCATCTTGTTGTTTCAAAATATACCCTGATAGAGTTAATGGAAAAATGAAAACTGGAAAATGCATTATTACCAAAATAATTAATCTGGGTAGCAGTAGGTATTTTTGGAAGCAACCTGCAGAGATGTTAGACATAAATACAGTAGTCACAACAGAATTCTGGAGCAAAAGCACAGAAATTACAAAGGGAAAAACTAAGGCTATATGTGTCAGATGTCACCATCTCCCATATAAATTTCAAATTGGATTGAAACTCCAATCACATGGCACATGTAAAATCCCCCATAAAGCTTAATTTTCCATTCAAGAATATCCACTTTCTTTTTTTTTAGTTTAATTTTTATTGATGCATTACAATTGTACATAGTAGTGGGATTTCACTTACATACATAGTTTTAGTTACATTTCCTTTTGCTCCAAATAAGAAATCATTTGAAAGAAGTATAATGTTTAAAGCAGAAATCTGAGGCATAAGTGAAGAAGTAAATGCCTTCATGAGACTCAGCAAAAATATTTAAATAATCCTTATGAAGCACCGAGATACACAGAAATAGACATATAGATGTGTAAAATGCATATATAATCAAATAGAAAATAAGAGAAGGATGGAGAAATGTGTTATTAAAACAATGTGTCTAAGGGCTGTGAGGCCTATTTAGATACCTCCCCCAAATATATTAATATACATATTGAATAATATGTGTATCCCTTAAAATTCTTGAATTTGTAAAGCTGTAGAAAGTAATAAAATTAGCTTATTGAATAATAATATTTGGCAAGTAAAACTTCAAAGGTGAATAGGTATCTAATCTCAGCTCAGTAAGAGTTATGTCTCAAAATTTCCATTTTCCTTTTGAGATGTCCATCATCCGGGTCCACAGGTCTACTTTCCACAAGCTTACAGGAAATTCCTCAAAACAACCAGAGTACACTGCACTCTCCTTCATATCCAAGAGGAAAGAAAACACTTCCCATTACTGTCTCTCAAGTTTGAGAACATACTTTATGTAAGACCTCCAATAGATCTAACATTTTATCTGCGCCATGTGCCATGTGCCATGGTCACTCTGTCTTGAAGCCCTAATTTCTGCCCTGTAGAAACAGCTTTTGTTCTTTGGCTCCCCTTCCATGGCCATGTCTTAGCTGGGCATTGGGGAAAGTGCACTTCTAGAAGCTCAACAGCTTTATTACTGTAAGTTGGCATCAGGTAATATAGAGGGTGCCTCACTGGTTTAACATTTACACGCTGGTATCTGTCTTTTTGTCTCTCCCTAGTTCTCTCTTTTTCTCTCTGAAACACACATACCCACAATCTTTATATCTGTGCCTATATCACCTATATTTTTTTCTCTCCATTTATGACCATTAAAAATTTTCGTCTACTCATTGATTTGTTTTCAATAATTTCTACCAACATATTTCTTTATAAGAAATGGAAGTATCAATGACTAGAACTTCATCCATAGGCATGCCAAAACCTGTGTGTATTATGCAGCAACTATACTGTCAGTGGACTGTGGATGCCCTCTCTGCGGGCACGCTGTTGTTGCTCACAAATGAAGTTGGAGTTTTCATTGGCACTTCCACCATTACTTTCTCAGGAATTTGCATGTTGCTGTGCTCTTATCATTACTGCAAAAACAAATTCTGTTCCAAATGTGATATTTTGTGACACCCATATACAAGCACATCATCTTTTTTGTGCACATTTAAGGATTCAAACCTAAGATGACATGTGTTCTCATTCTGTTAGAAAGAAAGTCTGTGGAAATAAAGGTGCAAACATTATCTGAACCTTGTTAGGAGTCTTTAAAACTAGGAAACTTATATTTCTTTAGGAAAAAAATAGCATCAAATGTTATTAATTGAGTAATCATATGAAAATTTCATTGGGAAGGTAAGGATGTTGTCTTGCTAAATTTCCCCCCTTGAATATATGATCCTTCTGCCTCAACCTCCTGAGTCTCCAGGATGACAGGCATGTACCTGCACACATGCCTTGTTGAAAATTTCTTAAACCCAGTATGTATTTATTTATTTAGGTTTTTATTCTAAACTGTCTTGTTTTAGAAGTTTGTTCAAAAGTTAAAAATGTAAGAAGAATATAACTATATGCATGCCTACAGCCCTCTGAAAAGATACTGTGATACTTTGTCATTATCCTTGGCTCAACACAACAAGGTATGCAGGTTAGGCAAGGTTTGTGGTTAAGATCTGGAATATTCCTCTAAAGTCCGTGTATTGAAAATATGCCCCCCAATGCAGCAAGGTTCAGAGGTAGGGTTTTCAGGCAAAAGTTTAAGATATGGTCATTTTAACTGAGTTTAATAGTTTTGCTAAGAGAATGAATCTCACATTTTCATGACCTGGGTTTGATGTGTATTTGTGAGATCTGATTAGACTGGAGAGAAGAGGCTTCCATATCAATAAAAAAAAATCAGACACTAGGGGGGTACAGTGTATGAGCCTGCATTTAGAATAAATTACATAAAAACTTAACACTACTTTTTTGATGATGATCTGTGATTTATCATACTTAAAAGAATTTAGCTCTATTAATTTTTATTTAAAAATACATGCAAGAAGCTACAGAAAAGCAAACAAAAAAACAAAACTAAAACAAAAGAAAATATTGGACTTAGACAATTGGAAAAAATGGACTTGTTTTTTAAAGCAAATCAAAATAAACATTTTACTTTTTGGTGTTGATATAAAAATAAAAGGAGCATATTTGTGATGAATAATTTATATGTAACTTTATAATAAAAAGCTTCATTTTAATTATAACTGCATGCTATTTTATGCTTTGTTAAATATTTTATGTATATAGTTTTATAATGTACTGACTTCTACATGCTTTTCTTTTAAAATATTTTGTTGAAAGCATGAGATTTCTTAAAACAAAACAAACATAATCCACTAAGTAAACAAAAACGAATGTCAAGAGCAATTTATCATGTAGCAATATTTAGTTATTTACATGTATAGCTTTTCAATACTTCTGTTTGCCTGCCTTAATTTTTGCTCCTCATTGAAACTGCGAAATTTATAACCAACTTCCTGCCGAGTAGAGATGGTAGTTAAGAAGTTTTTCTAGCTCTGTTCTAGCTTCTTATTGAAATTATTCTCCAACCAGTGAGAAAACTTATGGGACTGAGGTCTTTCAGTTCTTGAGGGTTTTCATTGTTGTAGTAAAAAATATAAAGTGCATGAATTTTGCCTTGTTCAAACATTAATTATTTTTAAAATATTGACTCTCCCAATTTGCAGTACTGTTTACATGAGGACACTTTTTACAGTTATATATACTAACTTTAGAATGGTAACCATGGTACCATTGTTTCAGGCTGTTTCCAGTGGTTGTGAAAATGAACTACACTTTTCTGAAGCAACCTGTAGCATTTTTCTTATGATATTTTTATAATTCACAAATATCCATGCAAGCAAATGAGTTTCTATAATTTTTATCTCATATCTCTACAATTTTTTTTTCTGAACATAAAAAAAAAAAAACAACACTTGAACAATTGGCAGACACGTGGATTATTAACAAGAGTACATCCTAGAAAATAGTCATTATTATAGTTGGGATTTGAGGTGTCCCCCAAAAGCTCATGTGTGAGCCAATGCAAGAAGGTCCAGAGGAGAATGATAGGGTTTTGAGAGTTTTAACCTAATCAGTAAATTAATACATTGATAGGGATTAACTGAATGGTAACTGAAGTAGTAGGGTGTGGCTGGAGGAGGAAGGAATTAGTTGTAGCTTTGACAAGTAGAGATCTCTCTCTGCTTCCTGATCATTGCATGATGTGAGCTGTTTCCCTCCACCACACTTTTCTGCCATGATGTCCTGCCTCACCTTGAGCCCCAAGTAATATAGTGTATTGTCTGTGGATTAAGACCTCTGAAACCATGAGCCCTCAAATAAACTATTTCTCCTCTATTGTTGTGCTGGTCCGGTCATTTAGTCATAGCAACATAAAAGCTGACTAAAACAGTCATATAAGATGTAATTATTGTTTTGGTTATAATAATTATTGTAGACATTTTAATTGAGCTTTACTTTAATAAAAATATCAATGTCAATGACCATCTCATTTCCATAACTAATTTGAGTGACTTGTATGGATAAAACTACTTTAATTATTGTTATTTTCAAATCTCTGGTTTTAAGAAAACTCCCTTATTTATGTTTCAAACTAGCACCTAGAAAATATAAGGGCTGTGGTTTTACAAACACAAATATCTTAAAATTTAAAAACTAAGAGGTGTCTTTTTTTATAATGATTTTAAGTTTTACTCTCAATTAGACAAACAAAACATTTGGGGTGAAGATTCCACACTTGTACCATTAGTCTGGAATATTTAGTATGCATAAGGCTTATCAAAAGAAGTATCATTGATATCTTGGTGTGAATCCCTCTTTGTTTTCAGTGTTATCTTATTTACCATAGGATGTTTAGCAGCTTCTTCAGCCTTTACCACTTAGATGGCAACAGTATACCCCATACAATTTGTGACAAGAAAAATGCCTCCAAGCATTTGCAGACAATTTTCAGGGGAACAAAATCATACCAGGTTGAGAAGAATTAATCTTCAGTGGATATACTATAGGAGAGTGCAAGAGCAATTTGTACCTGAAGGCTAGTTTAGCCTTATTTCCAAAGAGTGATGCTTCTGTGCTGTCAGAGACTGTAAGTGTCCCAGATATCGAGTGCATACTCTTTGCTCAGGCTGGATAGAACTTGAATATCTCCCTTCTGTGACAAAGAAACTTTTCACTTATGTAGCATTGTACAGTGCATGGACTTATGAAATTTTCTGTGTAGTTGGGGTTTAATATTGAGCAAATTATTTAAGGGGATCCTTATGTAGAGTACTGTAGGTTTTTGATCTGTATCACTCCATATTTTCTGTTAATCCATCCCAAATTACAGGTATGCAAAGCGTCCCAAACTCTAATACCTAGTTCCTTAGCTGACTGAGATAGATAGGCTCTGTCTATGATGTTTTGATTTTTGATACTTTTTTGTCTCTGCACAGTGATGAGAAGTTGTCTTTTGAGGACTCAACTTAGTTTCCTTCCAAATTTTTTTCAGGTACCACAGTCACATAAGCCTATTATATAATATCCAAAGACCATGCCTTAATGTACACTATCCAATTTTCTAGTTATTTATGGCAGGAAAGGAGTTAGCAGTGCTGTTTCTTAAAAGTTTCCAACTGAGATATTTTTGAATGAAAAGGGAGCACATTGGCAAATGCCTATAACCCCAGCAACTTGGGAGGCTGAGGCAGGAGGATCTCAAGTTTGAAGCCAGCCTCAGTAAAGTAGTGAGGTTCTAAGTAACTTAGTGAAACCATGTTTCAAAATAAAAATAAATGGATCAATGATAGATAGACAGATAAAACTGGGAATAGGGCTCACTGGTAAAGTTCCTCTGAATTCAATTCCAGTACATAAAAGAAAGAAAAAAAAAATGAAAAATCATGCAAACAAGGACTGCCCAAACCACACTATACATATGATCCATAGTTTTATATTCAAATGAAAATGCATATCAGAGTTGCTTTAAAACATAACTACATAATAAAATTTGAGTGTAATCAGACTTTCCATTTATAAAATTGACTATGAATATGTGGAAGAAAGATTTCATATTTAGTGCATGATTTTTTCCCTTTTCCCCATTTTTTATTTATTTTTTTATTTTATTTATATATGACAGTGGAATGCATTACAATTATTATTACACATATAGACCACATTTTTTCATATCTCTGGTTGTATACAAAGTATACTCACACCAATTCATGTCTTCATACATGTACTTTGGATAATAATTATCATCACATTCCACCATCATTTATAACCCAATGCCACCTCCCTTCCCCGCACACCCCTCTGCCCTATCTAGAGTTTGTCTATTCCTCCCATGCTTCCTCTCCCTATCCCATAATGAATCAGCCTCCCTATATCAAAGAAAATATTCGGCATTTGTTTTTTTCGGGGGGGATTGGCTAAATTAACTTAGCATTATCTTCTCTAACTCCATTCATTTACCTGCAAATTCCATGATTTTATTCTCTTTTATTGCTGAGTAATATTCCATTGTGTATATATACCAGATTTTTTTATCTATTCATCTACTGAGGGACGTCAAATTTGATTCCACAGTTTAGCTTTTGTGAATTGTGCTGCTATAAACATTGATGTGGCTGTGTCCCTGTAGTATGCTGTTCTTAAGTCATTTGGGTGTAGATCAAAGAGAGGGATAGATGGGTCAAATGGTGGTTCCATTCCTAATTTTTCAAGAAATCTCCATACTGCTTTCCATATTGGCTGCACAAATTTGCAGTCCCACCAGCAGTGTATGAGTGTACCTTTCTCCCCACATCCTCTCCAACACTTATTGTTGTTTGTCTTCATAATAGCTGCCATTCTGACTGGAGTGAAATGAAATCTTAGAGTGGTTTTGATTTGCATTTCTCTAATTGCTAGTGATGATGAACATTTTTTCATATATTTGTTGGTTGATTATATATCATCTTTTCAGAAGTGTCTGTTCAGGTCCTTGGTCCAGTTATATATTGATTGGGTTAATTGTTTTTTGGTGTTTCAAAATCCCAATGGCATTCCTCATAGAAATAGAAAAAGCAGTCATGAAATTCATCTGAAAAAATAAGAGACCCAGAATAGCTAAAACAATTCTTAGCAGGAAGAGTGAAGCAGATGGCATCACTATACCAGACCTTAAACTATATTACAGAACAATAGTAATAAAAAACCTCATGTTATTGGCACCAAAACAGACTGGTAGATCAATGGTACAGAATAGAGGACACAGAGACTAACCCACAAAACTACAACTATCTTATATTAGACAAAAGTGCCAAAAACATGCACTGGAGAAAAGATAGCCTCTTCAACAGATGGTGCTGATAACACTGGAAATCCGTATGCAACAAAATGAAATGAAACCTCTAACTCTCACCATGCACAAAATTCAAAATGGATCAAAGACTTAGGAATAAAACCAGAGACCCTGCATCTAATAGAAAAGTTAGGCCCTAATTAGGCCCCCAACTTCCTTAATGAGACTCCTTTGGTGCAAGAATTAAAATCAAGAACCAATAAATGGGATGGACTTAAACTAAAAGGTTTCTTCTCAGCAATAGAAATAATCTTTGTGGTGAATAGAGAGCCTATAGCTTAGGAGCAAATCTTCACCCCTCACACATCAGATAGAGCACTAATCTCTAGGGTATATCAATAACTGAAAAAGCTAAGCACCAAAAAAAAAAAAAAAAAAAAAAACAAAAGAAAAGAGAAACAAATAGTGCATGATCTTTTTTAAAAGGCTACATGCAGACTAAAGTACTAAAAGATGTTGATAGATGGTCAGAGGCAAACAAATTCCATATTGTGAATTGTCTCAATGAAAAAGAGACACTTGTGGGACTAAATCTAATGATGACCTTTTGATTTTATAAAGCAAATATTGACTTGATCATCCAATTAGAATTTTAGTTACTATTTTGTAAATGAATACCATGAAGTTTAGTGAACGACAGGTAAGAAAATGCCTCATCATATATAAACGAAATTGAGAAATAGCAGGAAAAATCATAGCATATGTATAGTTCTTGTTAACCAGGTAAAAATGCAGCATAAGTTATGTAGAATAAAACAAGAGTTCATCATCTAATGAAGCATGAATGACATAAGAAAAGGGCAGATTTTGCTTCTGAGTTGTACAGTTAATGGCTCAGTTTTATTTCTAGACCATGAGTATTATGTAATAAACTCATTTTTCTTTATGGTGACTTAGGTACATCTCTGTTTTGTATAAACAATTGTCCCTGCTTTAGATGGGAATATTGTTAACATTATGATATCCTTTATCATGTCAAAATAATAGGCTACTACTTATGTCTGAAGCAAGCAAATAAATTTATTGCTTGCTAAGCAAGAAAGAAATGTAGTTTCAATGCACAGATTCTTCAAACTAAATAAAATCTGATCTACTATATATCACTTAGGGATGAATATATTTAGGTATTAAAAGAAGCAGGACTATTTAGAAATTGGATGTTTCTTGTCAGGGAGGTGGATTTAATAATGTAAGGCTGCTTCTTCTTGGCTTAGAATCAGAAATATAGGGTTGCTGCTGATTGGCTTACTTTCAGAGGTATGTTCACTATGGGAAATGTCTACTGATTGATTACAACTAGTATAAATCTCGCTCGCTCTCTCTTCTGTCCCTCCCACTATGCCTGATCACATTGTAAATCCTTGTAACTATGAACAAAATAAACAGTATTCTCTTTTCATTAGTTTGGAAACTTCTGCTCAGTATTCTTGATCTTTCCATCCTATTGTTGGTCATACCCAGCTAAAGTTCTAGAATAAGCAATCAAAGAGTCTCATAATTTTATTTGACACTCCTGAAAGAAAAGCTTTGATTTGAAGAGAACTGATTTTGTTGGTCAATGTGATTTCATCAGCTTCTTTTTCTTAGGCATTGTTTTTAGAAGCTTCCAGGAGGCCTTTGAGTCTCTGGATTGCAATCATCATGAAACTACTATACAAAAATGAAAACCCAAATTTCTATAAGAACTGAAAGAAGGTGATCCACAACTGTGTCCCAAGATTTGCAAATGTGTTCATAAAATAAATTCCCTAAAAATACTTTCTTCAGCTTAGAAAGAACACCCCTTTACTTGTATTAATCCTGATGAAATTTTAGCAATGGTTCATACAATTCTGTTTAGCCGTGTTACATCCCAGTGATATTCTATTACACATAATCTCTAAGATTTTTAATTTTTTTTCTGCCTTTCCTACCTCTTTTTATTAGGCCGTACAAAATGAGAGATCATTTTTTGCAGAGATCATTGATATTATACTCCTAGAGATGGCATCACTCTTCTTTGTTTACTCCTGGATGAGTTCAACATTTTGATATTTTAAATAAAACATATTTTATCAATAGCTTAAAGAAGAATATCCTTGTGATTGTAGCAATTACTCATTGGAAATATTTGACAAAGTTAAACACACATTCATGAAAAAAAACTTGGAATAGAATGAGATTTCCTAAAGTGATAAAGATCTTCCAAAAAAATATACTAATATCAGTTGTGCTGAGAGGTAGGTATTTTACAATTAATAAGAGTATAAAAGCAAAGATGGTCTTGCTTAGCTATTCTGTTTAATGCCATGCTGGAAATGTTAGATACTGTACAAAGACGAGAAAAAGAAATGAACACAGATGGTTGTATTTATTTACATTACTACTAACAAAAATTAAACATTTCCTATTTTCCTATCCTTACTAATATTTATTGCTTTGTGCTTTCATGAAAAGAGCTATTCTTTCTTGGAGGAGATGGTATTTTTGTGGGTTTTATTTGTATTTCGTTGATGATTAGTGATATCCAATACCTGCCTTTGCTATTTTCTCTTTGACCTGAAAACTTGATTTTTCCTAGTATTTCTTAAGACTTAGGATTCTGAGATGATTGTTCATCATAATGAAATCTAGTGAATGCCTCTGTGAATATGTCTTTGCAAAAAAACTTTACTCACAACAGCTTGTTTAGCACAATTTGTTATACTATTTTTCCAACACTCCATAGTACATATTTTACTGGGGTACACTAGCTTTTTCTGTGCAATTTTCTGTGAGAAGCATTGAAGTATCAAATTATTAAATTTTTTTTTTCATTTTTTCACTTGATACTTGAAGAGATTAACTAATAATTTTGTTTCCAAAGCATTACAAAATCATGAACTGCATAACTTCATGAATATTGGGGTATATTTTATTTAGTGTCATATTTTTAGGACTTTGTAATGCTCCAGGAAAACCATAAGTTTGGTCACTTGGGTTAATTTGGAATTTGATAACAGATTCAATACTTAAAAGAAAACTGAAGTAGTTATTGCAAAGCTAGTAAATCTGTTCATCATTTTAAGTTAAGGTCCATTAAGAAATGAGATTAAGTCAGGATTTGCATAATTATAGCAGTTTGCAAAAGCTCCATTCCTGATAGAGACAGTGCATAAACTACAATAATATTATTATGAGCATCTCCCTGATCAGATAAAAAATGATATGCCTGGAATTAGAGTATAGATTGGTGGATAGTATTATAAGAAAAAAAATTAACAGTTAAGTGCCAGGAAAATGTTAGGGACTCTCCATTAGCAACAGGGATTTTACTACATTCAGTAACATCATACATAAAGGTCATTGTAGTTCAAGATCTAAAAATGCCTGGATTGATTTAGCTAAATTACAAATGGGTCTCTGGATTGACTTGTGACAAAGGTAAACCTTTGCCACAGAATTAAGGCACAGATGATTACAGACAATGCATCCTTGATACAGGATATATTGTTGAGATAACATTAGAGCATGGATAATTTTCCATGTATATTGATAGAACATTGTGGAAGGAGTATTTTCAGATTATTTAAGGGCCCTGTTGGCTTCTATAATCTGTGAAATTGGATTATGTCATCTTGGTTAGTCAAAAATAAAAGCATTGTTATTTCAGAAAACTTTGATACTAACTGCATAATAAATATTCTAATACCACAATTCCTCTAGCAATTCTTTTAGTGATTAGTCTCAAGTCATTTTGAATCATTTATAATGTATCTTTAGATAACATTCTTCTTTTATCTGGATTGCAAAAATTGTACAATAATTGATTTGCCTAGAAGTTTTTTTTTTTTTTAATCACTTCTAGACTGGTTAGAAAGCATCTGTAGAACTGTGGGAGACAAAATAATTCAATCTCAAAGATGTTCACATCCTGATTTGCAAAATCTTTAAATGTTATTTTACATAGAAGACAAGGAGTTTTGCAAATGTATAAAGGTAAGGACTGCCGCGACCCCTCGCCGGCAAGGGAAAACACGACACAGGATTCTTCTTTCAGCAGTTTATTCAGGCCTTGATTCATGTATCATCTTCTAGTGACCCGTCGCTGAGCGCCCAAGCACAGCCTAATAAAGCCTCCAGCATACCAATCTTAAGCTGCCACGTGGACCTTTCTCATAGGGTGGTAAGGGATTGCGTGCCAATTCTCCATATTAGGAGTTGTTTATCACAGGCCACAGTGGAAGCTGGCGCCATCTTCTAATGGCGGCCACGGTCTAATTAGAATGGCTCACCACAGTTCCCCCTTCTGTTTTATAAAACAATGCAGGCAAAAGTAGAGGTCCTATCCCACTGTGCAGTAGTGGCTGCAATGTATGGTTCAGTCCCAAGGAGGCGCCTTCCCCAGACCTGATCCCATATCAGCCGACGCCTTTTTTCGTAGGGCGGGGCGTGGACGTCAAACCCGCATGCAATAGGACATGCTT
>NW_026000019.1:6465059-6486058 GCF_001458135.2 Marmota marmota marmota
AGTCAGTCGAAAACAGGGATGGTGACGTCAGCTCTCCAAGATGGTGGCCGCTGGCCTCCTCTGTGGTCTGACCGGTGTGGAGAACCGAATTGGACCGCTTCCTTCCCCCATCTCGAACCCAGAATTCAGCACTGAGTACGGTGCTTGCATGGCTGGCAGAAACTGCAGCACTGTATCCATGCGTCGCTATCTCCTCGTTTCCCAGTGCGCACTGCAGACTCTAGCCACGGGACGATTTGCTGAATAAGCAGTGTTACCCTCTGTGCGACAAATCTCTCGCATTTGAGTCCCCGTAGCTGATCCTCGTGCGACGGAAATCCTTCCTCCAGGTTCCGGAGCACCCCACTATTGCTGGAAATTCCTAACAAGATAGCCTTTATCCGTCCTGACTCCTCATTCTCCCACACAGTGACGCGGCAAACGGGGGCAATGCACTCCCCTCGCCGCCATCTTCAACCACTCTCCTCATCTTTCTTTTAGAGAATCTTCCTCAAAGTCTTACCTTTTAAATATATGTAATTTTCCAGACTAAATCCATATTTTCATTAGCTTTTTTGCCGTTTACCAAAAAAAAAAAAAAAAAAAAACTGAGAGGACAAATTTAGAGGAGGAAAAGTTTATTTCGGGCTCACGGTTTCAGAGGTCTCAGTCCATAGATGGCCAACTGCATTGCTCTAGTCCAAGGTGAGGCAGAACATCATGCCAGAAAGATGTAGGAGAGAGAAGCAGCTCAGCACATGACCATCAGAAAGCAGAGAGAATCTAAGCTGGTATCAGCAGGGACAAAAGATATTCCCCAAAAGCCAGAGACCTACCTCCTTCAGTCACACCCTACCTGCCTACAGTTAGCACTCAGTTAATCCCTATCACTGAGCAATGCACTGATCAGGTTAAAACTCTGATAACCCAATTATTTCACCTCTGAACTTTCTTGTATAGTCTCACACATTAGCTTTTAGGGGTCAATTCATACCTGAACCATATCACAAGTCCCCTCTTTCTATTCTGAATTCATTTCTAAGGAAAGACCATAAATCCTTCTTTACTTTTTGAAGTTGTTCTACCCCCAGAGTATTGTTTTAAAGTTTTCTAAAGTATAATTTAAAAACTTATTTTTATTTAATTTCATTTTGATTGAAATTTTGATACTTCACTAGTTTACCCTTATATTGAAGCTTCTGAAATGCCCTAATGCTGTATGTTTTTATTTTATTATCATGATTATTAAAAAAATAAGTAAAACTCTTTTACTTATATGCTTTCCTAGTGTTTTCTTCCTTATTTTATTTAAACACATTTCCTAAACGAACTAATAATATAAAATCAACAGTTTTATACAGATTTAACAGTGATATTCAGAAGCCCTTCACAAATTTTTGAATTTTGATGCAAGACTTTAATTTTGTATTTTTGCTTTAGAAAAACTCATTTAACTATAAGATTCAATTTCACTCTAAACCAGGATTTACAATCAAGTTCTGCAGATCTCCTTCCTGGAATAGTAATGCTAGAGTTTGTTGTGGCATCTGATTTCATAATGTTAAACTCATTTTTTAAAAAATTTTGTTCATAGGAAGGCTCAAAAGAAATAGTGTCTTTTTAAGTAGAAGACTGTATGGGGAAGTTAAAGCTGGAAAGATGCTGGGGTGTTTTTGCACATGTATGTGTGCATGTGTAGCATACAGACAGATGGAGACAGACAAAAACAAAAAGAAATTGAAAGAGATGCAAGGAGGTTCAATTTCAGGTTATAATGTGGAATTAAGTTTTTTTTTTTTTTCCCCACTTAGCAACTCTTTGAGAAGGAAACTAATATTGGATCCTTTCAGTTTGATACATCAGCCTTCAAATCTAAGGAATTGACTATTGTTTGGTATTGGCCCTTTCTAAAAATATTTCTAAATGCATCATTTTTGACATGTCAAAAGTTCACCATAATGATCATTATAAGTTTAAGTCATTTTAAAGTAATTGTGTTATTTTTAAAAGAAAGTGTAAGATTGGCCTTGCAATAGAATATGCACAGGAACAAGAGAGTATGACCTGGGACTCATGGTTTCCACACAGAAAATGTCTGGGTAATGAAAAGCTCATATAGTCAGTTGAAATTCTTCATATTAATGATATTTCATGTTCCCAAGAAAAGAGGGAGTAAAATGACTGCATGATCAATAGTTCAGTAATCACAGACATCACAGTCATCAGCCTAGGGTCTTGCTTTAATTCTTTGGGAATACTTCAATGCTACCTTTTTTCATGATGCTTATTACTTTGAGAACATATTGGTTGCTTTGGTGTGGTTTGACACAGTGGAAATGTCATGAACTTTGAATTCAGAAAAACCCAAGTTCAAAACCAAGTGAGGCTACCTATAAAGTAGGCTCTTATGTAAGTTCATAATCCTCTATGAGAGTTAGTGTTAAAATGAGGCTACCATATCAACCTGTCAAGATTTCCATATTTTCAACATTTTATATATACATGCATAAAAGTACCTATAATAAGATGTCTCTATTTTTATTTAGCATGTTAAAAATAGAAAATGTCCACTATTATTACCAAGAATTGTCTCATTAAATGTAAGTTTTCATTCTGTATAGGCTAAACGAAATAATAAAATCAAATTAAAGCAATATCTTACATAATTTATATTAAAGCTATTTTTTAAACTAAAGTGAGTGACCTAACAGGAACATTTTTTTTTCTTCTTTTTCGGAGGCACAAATACATTGTTTCCTTTTATACTACAGAAGACAATTTTCATATATTCTAGAAGGATTCTGAATCCTGGTAGTTATTAGTTTTACTTGTTTTGTTTCCTGTCTCTGCTTATAAAGCCATTTAATATCAGTACCTTCAAGGCTTGACTGACAGACCAAAATCTCTCTTCTCTTTCTTTAGGAGGATTTAAGTTGTTGTTATGCAAATCAAGTCCCAGGGGCATTCTTCTTTAGTGAGAACACAAAATAAAAATTTATAAGAATTTGATAACAGATAGGTAATAAGGCATTAAAATGAATTCTAATAAACTGGGAAATATAGTACTTTCAATAAGGCAATCAGAAAGAAATCATTAAGAAGTATTCTTATTTAAATATTTTAATTTAAAATTAATGACACTAAATTATAAGAACACAAATGCCTGCTCATATATTAAGTTTAATATCAAGCATTATTTTTTAGTGTAATGGGAAATGGCTTGATTTTTTTTTTCAGGATAGACATAAAGTTAGCTCAATTTTTTAATCTAAAAATGGTTTTGGTGTAATTTTTTTCTTTGTTCTCCATTTCTTTATTTTTCAGTAAATCGACCAATTTACACAATTATTTGTAGTACTGAAATTTAGGGCTGGGGATATAGCTCAGCTGGTAGAGTGCTCACTTAGCATGCACAAGTCCCTGGGTTCAATCCTCAGCACCACCAAAAACATAAATAAAAAAATAAAAAGTGCTGGGGATGTGGCTCAGTGGTTAAGCACCCCTGGCACTAATAATAATACTAATTTAAAAAAAAAATTAAAAAATTTTTAAAAAAATTAAAAAAATAAAAAAATAAAAGTTTCTGTGGAATTCTTTAATAAGGATAGCAATTCTGTAGGTGCAACCAGTTTCATTGCAATTCTGATGCTTATGAAAGAAAAATAGAGAAAAAAATTGCTAAGTCTTCACAAGAACCAGAGGACTTTTTCATATTGATGTTGATTTCAGAATTTTCTTCCTCCCTTCCTCCCATCCTATCTTCCTCCTTCTGTCCCTTTCTCTTTCTATTAAGTGTTGCAGTAGTACTAGGGTCTAACCCTCAGTTATTTTTGTAAGCTTTAAATATTCATTAGGAATTCAAAACCACAGCCCACTAACATCACTTAATATGAAAGCTTACCAATTTTTTTCCTTTTCACATTGTTTTGTTAAATTGAAAATCTAGATATGAACAAAATGTTAATATATCATGATAAAATTATTTACAAAAATTTTACAAAAATATTGATGCTTTCTTTTGTGGCTTTAAACGTATATATTTATATATATTTACAATAAAATTTTGCATACTTTAATAATCTACATCTGAAAAACTCTCATCAGATGATAAAATAGTACCAAATTATTCATAGGTTCTGCAACAACAAGTATTTAATGCTTCCTCTGTATATGAATCGAATACTTTTTGGAGTAAGTTTTATTACTTTTAATAAATAATACACTATTTGAAGATAATATTAATGCTTTAAAAATATCTAGTCTGATTTCAGTTCTACTTAAGCATTCACCAAAGTCAGAATTATTGGACTTAAGGCAAATTGTTTAAATTCTCAAATCTGCATTTGTCCCATCTACATGAAGAGTATAGGTACCTCCTAATGTCTCTGCAGGTATTGATTTAAAAGTAAGATACACATAGCTGGGCACAGTGGTGCATACTTGTACTTGCAGTGGCTCAGGTGGCTGAGACATGAGGATTCTGAGTTCAAAGCCAGCCTCAGCAACCTCAAGGCACTAAGCAATGCAGTGAGACACTGACTCTAAATTTACACATATATATGTATGTATGTATATATATATATATATATACATATATATATATATGTGTGTGTGTGTGTGTGTGTGTGTGTGTGTTAGGGATGTGGCTCAGTGGTAGAGTGCCAGAGTTCAATCCCTGGTACCCCTCTCCAAAAAAGTAGAATATACAGCAAATAATAAGAGACCTGGTACCTGAGAATCATTGGCACCTGATTTACAATTGTTCAGCTTTACAATGGTGCAAAAATGATAGGTACCACTGTAGTATGTTGATTTTAAGTCCTTTGGGTATAAACTGAGGAATCTGATAACTGTGTCAAATTGTGGTTCCATTCCACGCTTTCTGAGGAATCTCCATACTGCTTTCCAAAGTGATTGCACAAACTTGCAGTCCCACCAGCAATATATGAGTGTACATAGTACAGTGATGTAGCCACATCAATATTTATAGCAGCTGAATTCACAATAGCTAAACTATAGAACCAAACTATATGTCTTTCAACAGATGAATGGATAAAGAAAATTTGGTACATATACACAATGGAATATTACTCAGCCTTAAGGAAGAATGAAATTATGGCATTTGCAGGTAAATGAATGGAACTAGAGAATATCATGGTAAGTAAAATAAGCCAATCCCCCCAAAACCAAAGACCAAATGTTTTCTCTGATAACTGGATGCTGATCCATAATGATGGGTGGAGATGGGGTGTGTAAGGAAGAATGAAGGAACTTTGGGTTGTGCAGAGGGGAGAGAGTAGAGGGGAGAGGCTGTGGGGATTGGGGATGGAAAGGAGAGTGGAATGAGACAGACATTATTACCCTGTACACATGTAGATTAACACTACTGGTGTGACTCTGCACCATGTACAGCCAGAGGATTGAGAAGTTGGGCTCCATTTGTGTTCGATGTGCCAAAGTGCATTATACTGTCATGTATAACTAATTAAAATAAATTTAAAAATTAAAAAAACTTTTAAAAATCATAGTCACCTAGTAAAGACTGCACTTAAGATTTTGTGTTGAATCTTCTCCCTGGATACAGATAAGCAGCACAATACTCCCTGCCAGCCATATGATCACAAGGGCAAAGAGTTGATATTCTACCTTACACTGTGTCGCCAAACTATATTGCTTGGTAGGTTAAACATTAATTTCATTGTTTTCCCAGTGGTGCTGGTGATCAAACCCCAGAATCATGAGTATGCCTTCCAAATCCTCCACCACTGAGCTACATGCCAGGCTACTGTTAAATGCATTGTGAGGTTACAATATTTTCAACTTATGAACTTATGATAGGCTTGTCAGTATGTAACCCCATCATAGATTCATAGAGAAGAATCTCTAGGATAATTTATTACTACTGTTGTTTCTCTAAGTTGCATATTCCCAGGAAACAAAGTGAGGAGTTTTGAGTGTAGGATATTCACTGAGCAATGCTCTCAAACTTGACATTGTATCTGGAGGAAAGAGACAGAAGTGGGCTCCGGGAATGGAGCTCCCATTCATGCTATGAGAGTCCTTCTCCAAAAGGGTCCTTCAAAGCTGTTTTACATCAGGTCTAGGAGTCCAGGCCTCTAATCTTCCTTAGTAATTCGTCATTTATCATTTGATGGGGGCCACAGATAAGCTGAGTGGTCCTGAGCTAGGTAGCACTGTGCAGGGGAGGCTGTCCCAGAAAGGGCTGAGAGCTGAGGGCTGGCTTCCAGACTGCAAGAGCTTCCTTGTTGGGGAAATTAAGCAGTACATTACAGTGTCTACCATGGTCACTAGAGTCATATCATTATTCTTTAACAGTTTTTCAGTAATATCAGTATTACAAAATCAAATTACTGTCATTTAAATCACATTTTAAACTCAATATCATTGATAGAAAATGATTCCAAAATCAGTTAATCCTGGTGCTATTTTAATGCATCAACATTAACTTTATATCATAGATATTTTCACCATCTGTTGGTACATCTGAATACCTAATAGTCTTTCTCATATTAAAAAATAATGTGTAAATGAATCATTAGGAGAATTTTTACCTTTTTTGGAAGTGCTCAGTGCCTTTGACAGAACTTGATGAGTTCCCTGGATCTGGAGGGGGAATCTTGCGATAAGGATGCAGGACTCTCCTCTAGCCTTTCAGTTGATGTGCAAGCTACACACATAATGCTCGCTTTCCATTCCAGATTGACTCAGCATGAGAAATCAGTCTTTAAAAGTGAAATGGCATTTATTCAGTGCTAAACATGTCTCCAGAAATAACACATTCCTTGCATGATCTTTTATTTTAGTACCTTTATAGTTATTCCTTTTTCGCAGAGGAGGAAATGAAAATGAAGAGGTTAAGTAACTTCCCAGCATCTTGAACTGAGAGAATCTGAGTTCAGGTAGACATAGTCCAAAGTTCATACTCTTACCCAGACAACTTTTGACTGTCTGACCTTCCTGGATAATAAAATCAAAGAAACTGAAGCCTCTACACTTAGAGGTCACATTGCTGAGTCTAATCAATTTTGTAATGTGCATGTGTGTAGGTGCTGTTAATTATAGAAAAATACACTGAGAGTTTAATATCCACATCCATAAATGGCTTCTCACATCTAATCCAGAGCATTCTCACTATTCATTTTACAAAAGCCTTAGATTTACACAATCTTACTGGTTCTTCCATTCTTCTTTCCCATTTTTTCTAGTCCTGTAGGTTTAATGCTAGTTATTTTCATAAGTATTACATTAAAACAGCAACCCCTCATCCCCACCCCAAACCTACACATTCTTCAAAATATGAAGTTTGCCACATGGTGACTCTCATGAGGAGAGCTTTTGATTCCTACTGTTAAAGGAATATTTCACATCTTCCCAAATATTTAGCATATATACAGTGATTTTGAAGGCTTTATTTAATGACAAAATGAATTCATGAGTTCAATTCTTCACATTATTAGATAATTAACTCACTCTCAGATTTGGGGAAATGTTTTTGACCTTGCTGAGATTTCAATATCCTGGATTTGACCTATAAAAAGCAATGTGGTAAAATCAGAAAACCTAACATTTGTAAACTCTAAAATTATATGATCTTAGAATGATGCTTTCTTATTTGATAGATAACATGAAATTTTCCAAAATTTCTGATAGTTAATAGGTAATCAACAAAGTTATTTGATTCTTAGTTTTATCTTTACACACACACACACACACACACACACACACATATTATATATATATATATATATATATTACAGATTAAATACAAATTTCAAATAACTATAAATAAACACAAGCATCATCTAGAAAAGTTTTGTAGTAAAGAATCAATCCATTTACATCTGAAAAAGACATCATAATTTTGTACTATAATATTGTTAGTAACAGGAATATTTTAGTGATTAGAATTATGCTTTCCTGTTTTTAAAGCAAACATGTTGAAATAAAAGTTTATGTTCCATTCCATTTCCTCTTATGTAACATTTTTTGTATATTTTACTTTTTTTTTTTACAAAAATACAGTGGACTTTATTTTAACATATTATACACACATGGAGTGTAACTTATTATAATTAGGATCCCATTCTTGCAGTTGTACACTTTGTGGATTCTCCCTGGTCATATATTCATATATAAACATTTCCTCTTACATAACTTTATTTTAAAATTATATATAGTCTAGATTTTTCATAAGAGTTTACATGTTTTGAAAGTGGATGGATAATTCTCATTTCTCTTATCCTTTTGGTGGTATTAGCAGATGTTTCAAAACTGTTCCTTAATAATAAAGCCTTAAATCTTACAAAAAATAATCCAAAAAATGATAAAAAAAATACTATCAATTCTCATGAAAACCTGAGTCATCTTAATTTATTTTAAAAATAATTATATGCTGGGTGCAATGATGCACACCTGTAATCACAGCACCTTGGGGAGGCTGAGGCAGGAAGATGGCTATTTCAAAGCCAGCCTCTGTGAAAGCTAAATAAAATACAAAATAGGGATGGAAATGTGGCTAAGTGGTTGAGTGCCCCTGAACTCAATCCCAGGTACAAAAAAAAAGTAATTATCTTGCTAAGAGAGTCATAAAACAAGGACCATAGATGAATGTAAAATTATTTTGAAGAAAAAAGTTTGTTAAGGTAACCTAAAACCTGCACCTCGCTGTTTTTAGGTTCATAGCTCAATGATCTTATTTAAAATGCTGAAGTGTTTTAGAGGTTTGCTATTATACATCCATAGTAATCTCATATATAAGTATTTCTGTGCATTGTTTTTCTTGTTATTGGATTTAAAAAAGGAGTTTCTTAACCACTCTTCTATTATTGCCTTGTTTTTAAAAGTATAAAATTTAAAAATCGAATGTTATTAAAGTACACGTTTAAAAGTAATGGCTTTGATACGAGTTATTCTCCAGACTAGTTAAAAATACTGTACAAAAATTGAAATAAAAACCGTTACAGGCTTGTTCAATATATAAAAGCAGAGGAATCGAAATAACTCCTTTAGGTGCATTAGAAAGAATAAAGGAAGATGCTCTGATTCATGGACATTCTTTTCTGACTTTAAGTATAGGAATACGAAGTGTAAATGGGACATGATGTGTTTCCCTGGCTTTAATGTCAGTTTCACTTTGCCTGGCACGTGAAAAAATTTGAAGCTGGAACCTTAAGGGGATGATGGGGTAGAATTGAGGTGTTCAAAAGCATAAGTGAAGATCAAAAAGTATTTTACTGCAGGCTCATATTTAATAAAATGTGAAAGAAAAAATGCATTAGAAAGGAATGGTAATAAAAAGATACTCATACAAGCTTATCCTCAATGATATCGACATCTTTTTGTTCAAGTTAATGCAATTCAACCTTAAAAAAAAAACTCTTTGCTATATCCCAGTTGCCATTTTAAAGCATTATAGAGATAAAAGCTTGATATACCTTTTTAGAAAGATTTATTCAAAGGAATGTGACCAACTCTAACTCTCAAAGCTCTTCTGTGCCACCAGCTGGGGCTTTCTTAGGCACTCCAGGGTCAGTCCATCGCCCAGCTTCTGGAAGCCACAGCAACTCCTCTGGAAGACATTGAGGGCCTCAGTTTCTACCAGGTACCTACTAAGTCATCCTTACAGACCACAGGCACTGCCTTTGCACTCTGATTCTAGTAGTTGGACTTAGGCATTATTTTACTCTCAGTCCTTAATGAAACCAGAGAAGACCTCATTTGATTTATCATCTTAAAAATCTCAGGATCCTTTTCTGCCTGAACTATATTCCCGAGTCCCTGTTTGAAAACCCGGAACTCTGAACTGATGTCATGTGACTTAAATCCTGCTTACCTTCTTACACACATCTTTAACGGGATTCCTGAGCCGTCTGGCTGTCCCTATGCTGCCTATTAAGTCGTACCAAAAAGCATGTCCTAGCCAGGCATGGTGGCTCACACATGCAATCAAGTAATTCCTGAGACTGAAGCAGGAGGATTAAAAGTTCAAGGCTGTACTCAGCAATTTAGGTAGGCGCTGTCTCAAAATATAAAAAGTTCTGGGGATGTGGTTCAGCAGTTAAGCACCCTTGGGTTCAACCTTCAGTACTAAAAAGAAAAAAAAAAAAAAAGCCATGTACTATTTACCTTACTCCCTCACATTCACATATTTAACACTTTTGGAAACTTCCAGAGAAAATTCACCATTGAAAACATAAATAAAGTAAAAAGCCATGGTGTACTCTTGAAATTAGAAACTACTCCCAGGAAAGCAGGTATTCACGAGAGCTTCAATTTTCTATTTGCCAGAATAGAAATAGATCTGTTTGTATCCATTTTTATTAATTTCTTATTTTTTAAAGAGTGAAATTGAGCTTTGAAAGAAATAAAGATGATCGAATAAATGGTAGAACAGAGTACATTAAAATAATGCCCAGTAGCAATAATAAAGTTGGTATCAAATTAGCTGAGCCTACTTAATTCATTTATTTGTTTATTTTGTTATTTGTTGGAGATGGACAGTTATATGAGTGAGGGTAAAGGAGACACTTGAAAGACTACTACTAACTCTTGTCATATTTAACCTGAAAATTTCTTTAGAGTAGTCAAATTTTAAATATTGAAGTTCATGGACATAGCAGCATAATCCTCTGAGACATAAAATTTTTACACTGAACTAAATATAGGTAAACACATCAATAATTTCACCCAAAAGTTTCCTATGAGTGAACAAAGAAATAGAATATAAAAAAATTTAAATCAAAGAACTATGCATATTATGAAAATAAATGATAATGTAAAAATATAATTTTAATCTTTGATCAGGAATCTAAAATATTAAGAGTTGCAATTTTTTACCATGTTTTTTTGATCTAAGCTGACTTGTTCTTTTCACAATTATCAGGGTTTTTTTTTTTTTTTGTAACTATTTGTGGTCTCAGATGATCAAAGGTATGTGAAATTTATAGATCTTACCAGAGAAATTTTACAGTAAAAGCAATTGTTTTTAGTCAGTATTGCTATAACAAAACACCTGACCTGGGTAATTGTTAGATTGAAATTCATTTCTCACATTTCCAGAGGCCAGAAGTGCAGTGTTAAGGAGCTGGCAGGACTCATGTGTGGTGAAGGTACAGACCCATTTTTAGCATGGAGACTTGTTGCTGTGTCCTCACATGTCAGGGGTGGAAGGGTGGGGCTTGGTCCCTCCAGCACTTTTAAAATGCTGCTAAGCCTATTCAGGAGGGCCGATTCTTACTGCATAATCACCTCCTACTACTATTGTATAGGGGATTAAGTTTTCATGCTCATAACAGAGCCTAGTTATCTTTCTGAGCATATTAGTGAGGGATCCCTCCAGAGGCTAAAAGGCACATGAAGCCAAGGATCCGAAGATTTAACCTTGCAGTCATTCCTGTACAGAGATGCGGAAATAGTTTATTATCAAATGCATAGCCTGAACATTGCTATTCAATTCAAGGACAAGCCATTTTTATCATGCATTATGGATAATTAAGTGTCCCTTTAGTTAAGACTTTCAGTAAAAATATTGCCTTGCAAACCCTAGAACTAGGACAATTTCTGATTATGGCCCTTCAAATACTAAGTGCACTTTAAAGTTAATTTACAAGTACAAAAAAAATCATTCTGAATATTAGATTATTTTAATGCAAATTCCACAGAATATGACATTGTCTCTTATGAGAAAGAAAAGAGAGGCCAAAAAGACACTAAAATAAAATGGTAAGAGGGCATTGCATTTATTTAGATTGGAGATGAGCAGTGTCTCCTAATTTGGGGCTGTGGAGAGAAGTGTTGTTACAGAAGTCACTGTGGGTAAGGGTAGGCCTTGGTGTCAAAGAGAATACTGAAGTTGCATCTGGATCACTAGAAAACAGAAGGCAAAGTAAATGAACAGGGGACAGACAACAGGGAATGAGTTCAACCTGAGCCAGGGGTGTCTCTTGATGGCATCACATCCCAACATGTATACATTTTTCAAAATATTAAATTTTATTCTACTACATATCCAGTTCTCCCAGCATCATTTATTGAAGAAGCTATTTTTTCTCCATTTTATGTTTTTGGTGCTTTTGTCTAATATAAGGTAACTGTATTTTTGTGGGTTTGTCTCCATGTCTTCTCTTCTGTTCCATTGGCCTTCTAGCCTGTTTTGGAGTCAATACCATGCTGTTTTTGTACTATAATTTAAGATCTGGTCTCATGGTGCTTTCTGCTTAACTTTTCTCTCTAAGGGTTGCTTTGTCTATTCTGGGCCTCTTATTTTTTCCATATGAATTACATGACTGCTTTTTCTATTTCTATGAAGAATGTCATTGAAAGTTTAATGGGAATTGCATGGAACCTATATAGGGCTTTTGACAGTATGGTCCTTTTGACAAATTAATTCTGCTTATCCAAGAAAACAAGAGGTCTTTCCATCTTCTAAAGTCTTTCTCAATTTCTTTCTTCAGTGATGTGTAGTTTTCATGGTAGAACGCGTATCATCATATTCTCCCACTGTTATGACAATGGTCCTCACATCCCTACCCCAGGTCATTTGCTGATCTCTGTCCAACTTCATTATCCTTTTATCTGTTTCTTCTCTACTCTACACACACCAGTGGTACAGGCTGTGCTGCTTTCTGGAGTGTAGACACCTTTTGCCATCATGCTGACTCCCTGTGTTATAGACCCATGCCCATTATCCTTGAGTAAATGTAGTCCCCTTGACTCCATCACAATGCCAGTTCTCTGAATACACTCGACTCCACCTCAGACATACAAGTGCATCTATGCTACTGTATCCAGTCTCAAATGTATGTAATTGAGCAATTACAATCACGCCAGGTATTGGTATATGTATAATAACTTCATAATTTTAAACCATCATGACAGCAATTAATAGCCATATTAAAGAATTGGGAGAAGAAATTATGCAGGCTATATTGTCCAAGCTTACTTATCTAGAAATTGTGATTCTATTTCTTGAGACAATACTTAGTTAATTCTAAACTATTCAACAAACTGGTTTAACAATATTTTTGACTTGGAATAAAAGTAGCAAAGTACATTACACATAAATATTGAAAATCAATGAGGAAGGTTCTATCTGTTGATAGCAGTAGACTCAGAAACTAATATGTACCTTATTCCCGAAAACAGTGAATGTTCTTAATTTAATAAAATAATAATATTTTTTCTATTCTAATACAATCATTACAAGTCACATACAAAAAGAAACCAAGATGCGATAAATATCAGATGGTATATTTCATTATACATACATAAATCCAATTTATAAAGAATGTTTAGTAAATTTCAAACTATCTTGAATCATCAGTCTTCAAAAACGTTCTTTTGCTGACAGATGTGTTTACTTTTATTATAGTTGAAAGCCATTGGGGGAATTTTTAAAGTAGTGAATGAAGTTAAAGGAAAATAAACTTTTAAGGATTGGGATTTGAAGTTTGTGGTTTTCTTTGAAAATTATGGTTTATTAAATCTGACACATGGGATTGAAGGAGCAGTAAGAGAGACCACAGAGTGGAATATTTCTGTGATGTTAATATTTTCTTATGGGGATACAAGCTTTTCTGTATTAAGGCTGTAATTCACCTTTGACAACGTTAAAAAAAAGCACAATATCAAATACCTACTTATAAAAACACTCAGAAGATTGTCAATCATCAATTCTCTATTTTGGATTATTAATTTTGTAAAATCTATAGCCACACAGTATTGAAACATTTTAAAATTAAAATTTTAACAGCATTCTTGATATATAATTTAGGTAATATTAAATTTTCTCTTTGTTTAAACTCACAGATTATGTTTTCTGGACATTTCATATAAACAATAACACGATGTAAAAAATGAATTTGGGGTCTTTCATTTAGATAAATGCTTTAAAGAAATTTACCCATTTTAGGGGCTGGGGATGTGGCTCACCTGGCATGCGCAGGGCTCTGGGTTTCACCTCAGCACCATATAAAAATAAAATAAATATGTTATGTCCACCGAAAACTAAAAAAATAAATATTTAAAAAAAAACTCTATCAAAAAAAAAAAAGAAATTTACACTTTTTATTCACATGTACTTACTACTTTATTTTGTAAGTTTTGTTAAGTATTTCACTAAGTCATGGACAAGAAAACAATGTTTAGAATTGATTTTCCATGTTAAATTGCAAAAACTTTCAGAAGTATAAATAGAATATTTCAATGACTAGATCATGTTATAAAAACAGATATTATTTTTTTTTGCTTTTTTTTCCTTTATTGGTTCTTATTAGCTATACATGACAGTTTAATTAATTTTGATAAAATTATACATTAATAGATTATGTCTTTTTCTAATAAGGACCCCTTTTGGTGGATGTACACAGATGAATTGATAAATAATTTGTTTAGAATTTACTAGTAAAGATACTAATGTCATTCTTCATTATGGATGACTAATATTCAATTATATATATACCTATTTATGTATATACATAATTGCATATTTTATGTATATACATAATTGAATATTACTCAGCCATAATGAAGAATGACTTTAGTACCTTTACTAGTAAATGGATGGACTTGGAAACTACCATGCTAAGTAAAATAAACTAATTCCAAAAAACCAAAGGTCAAATGTTTACATGTTTTACTTGCACAAATCCATTTTATTTCTTTCTGGATTGCATTTTATCATGAGTATATGTGTCATATTATTTAGGAATTTATTAATAAATGTCAAATTTTATTGTTTCAGTACATTGATTGAAATATAAATAAACAACACACATATCTTTGTGTACAGATATATATATATATTATATTTTTTTTTCCCTAAGTTGGGTTTCCAGGATTAGAATAAAGTCATGTGGTTCATTTGAATTTATTATGTAGTTTTCCAGCTATTTTTAAATATTTTAAAATATTTTACATCCCCTCTAGCAATGTATATTAGGGTTTGTTTGCCCACATTATGACCCAAGTTTTATTCTAGTGGATGCAAAGTGGTATGTTGTGGTTGTAATTTGCATTTATAATTTGAACATTGATACTATGCAACTGAAAATATGGTTTTTACTATGGAAATTTTATTATGGTAAAATAAGGTATTTATATTACTTGATAATGTGTATCTGCAAATTATGATTTTTTGTCTACCTATAAATTTAGTTTTGTCTACCTTCTAATGTATACACAGTGTATATGTGTGTGTGTGTGTGTGTGTGTGTGTGTGTATATATATATATATATATATATATATATATATACATGTTCAGGATATAATTTCTTTATCAGATACATGATTTGTAGTTATTTTCTTATGTCCTCTAAATTTTAATTTCCTTTATGGTGTTTTTGAAGTATAATTTGAGGAAATCCAGATTTTCATTTTTATAGAGCATGTATTTAGTATCACATTTCAGAAATGTTTGTTCGTCTATAATAATAAATTTTTGAAGTGTTTTATTCTATAGATTCTATACTTTACATATACAAGTCTATAATCCTCTTCTAGATAATTTTATATTTTATGTGTAGTTTGAATAAAAGATATTGCTTCATCATTAACTTTTAGATAGACACTTATGTTAGAGATACTTGTTAAAAAAGACTTCTCTACCTGTTGAATTGTCTTGCAACTGTTTCAAAACGCATTTGACAATAAATGTGAGGTTTCTTTTTTGTTTTTTTTTTCTTAGACTTATCTCTACTGCCTATTTTGGCACCAATACCACCAAAATAGTAAGTTGCAGAATTAATAATTAATTGTAGCCTTGCAGAAATACCTTGTATTCATATATATTATGGAATAAAATCTCACATAAATGAACATATCCATAAGTGATATTTGATAATATATTATCATGTGTTGGAATGCCACTATAATGTCTATGTTTTTTCCAGACTCTTCACATATTTCTTCAGTTTATCGTGACTATATGACCAAAGTTGCTGAAAAAAAAGTTGCTGGAAAAATATAAAAACAAGTATAAAAATATAAATAAATAAAAATTCTTTTGATTTACTAACTTTTAATTATTTTTATAATGGTTTTGAATTCTAGTTTTCTTCCTTAATTGGTCTCCTTTTATTGACATTTCAGAATATTCTGACAGCTCCATGTACTCTTTTTATATTTATTGTTATATTCAATGAGACCATAAACTGACTTCATCATACCTGGAACCTAACGCCCAATATTTTTAAGCATTCATTTTTATTAAATATTATTATTTATTATTTGAAATTGTATAATTTTATTATCAAAGAATTATTTACATACTTTGGTACATATTTATTTTACAGAATAGTGGGTTTTGTTGTGGACTATATTATTATTTAAAAAATCTTCTGAAGTAGTCATATCATACAGTTTCTGAATTATATGCCAATAGAGTTATAAAGCCTAAACCAGACCGAAGCATAATTAGAATAATGTGATGTATGAAATAGGTTTCATAAAATATTTTCAATTTTTGCCTCCCTTTAAATCAATTGACATTTTACATATATAGGTTTTTATCCTCTCCCATTTTCAAATTAGTTCCTTGGTGTCACAGAAATTTCAAATTCTTAAAGTAACTTCCTTGCCTTCTGTAGATAAATCAATAGTTTCATGATTATATATATATTATATATACATATATTATATTTATTATATATATATATATATATTAATATTACCTTCTTTCTATTGTTTTATTTATTACACATAAGTACTTCATTCAGTTGCTTGGGTTCCATATTTAGCACCTTCAGCCAAGATCCAGCTATGTACTTACAATCCTATTTTTATTTTCTCAACTGGCTCTTATACCTGATAATTCAATGCTAAATCTAGTATAAACTTTTCACTTGGTTCAAAGTCTCTCCTGCATTTCATGAGAAATAACATATTTAGCATTTCTGACTATTTCTTGCTGTCCCCCTGAAAATACTTAGGGTTCATTGTTGTTCCTTGATACACATGCTTGCTACAAATTGATTCAAGAAACAAGAAACAGAAAACAAAAATACTGCCTTGTAACCTTTATGACATCCTTGTCTATATGAAAGTCAAATACATTTTGCCATCCCTGTAAAGCCTATTCAGTGTCTAGATATTTTATCTGATTTGCACAGTGCATTATGAAATTGACAATTTCATGTATTTTAAGATGATATCTCCCTGACTCATTATACAGATCACTGTAACTTCTATAGGAAAAGAAACTCCCCTGGAGGACTACACATAGTCAGAATAGTTACCAGTGTAAAAATTGGGCAGTTCTTTGTAACTATGAACTTTCTATCTCTGGATCTTTTATCTTCAATCCTCAAATTCTGCAAGTATTCAAAAGGCTTTCTTGTCACTAGGCTTCTTCCCAATTCTCTTCCTTTACTCTTCTGGTGCAAGTAAAAGTGACCACTGTCTCCTGCATCAATGCTTTTATGTCCTAGGCCTTATAATTTTTGGAACCACATATATATACAAGGTGGTCACATATTCATGTCACTTTCTTAAAGGCAAAATAAAAATGAGCAAACAACAACAAAACAAGTGTTTTTATAGCAGAACTGGACTCTCTCAGGTATAACATGGCAGTCTCTCAGCTCTACATATAGTATAGGTAACAGAGATAAATAAACTCTATACCATGCCCTTATGATCATGAGCACAATAATACTCTTTATAAATTACCCAACATATAAATATATGATTCTCAAAATATATATTGTAAGAGTACATAAAACTAAAGAAATTATGTTAATGTTCACTTGGAAGTATTTTTATAAATGGTCCTATAGTCATATGCCTATTTGAACAAGGATGGTACATAATGTCCTCAATTCTGTGATTCCAAGTTTCTTTAATCCAGAAATATTATTTAATAAGAATCATAAAATCACTTCTAACCCACAAACTAAAGTCATAAGCAAGCCCAACTAAATTTCTTTTTATCAAAATGTAAAACAAAGCTGCACTTGTGAAATATATTATTTTCTTTATTTCTATTCCATATTGTTACATAAATTACTTTAAGTGGTGTTGCATTTTAAGGTAATCATGAAAATCTTCTAAAGAAAAAATATGTGAGAAAATGTATTTTTATGTGTGAGGAAATAGCCTGAGATTCAAGTTTTTTTTCAAGATTACTCTGATAGACAATATAGAGGTTAAGATATAAAGCCGTTTAGAATTTCTTACATGTTCTTACATTGTGCTACACAATATTTAATTAAAATAAGTTCTAGGCACCTTGATTTTTTGCTTAAGTGAATGAATTTTGAATAGAGATCATATTAATGATGGTGACAGAAACAATCATATCACAATACACAAAAACCTTCTTTGAAGACTGGAAAAAGATAGGGAAACCTTCCAATCACAGCAAAACTTTTACTGTTATCTAATGTTAATGGCTCCTTTCCCATTTCCATGTTGAAAATTATCGTTCTTATAAGACTCTTTGTCTTTCACTTCTTTCTTTCAGGAGATTTGAGGCGAGATAAACTGTTTATCTTCATCCATTCACAGTTGACGATTTATTTTAAAGATCATGTCTGGGAAGATGATTGTAATTCTAATTAAATAGCTTGTCAGGAAAGCATTTGCCTTTACAGGTCTGTTGCCATCATAATATCAGCCAGATGTAAAACTGACATGCTGATGTATTTGTCCTGCGGTTTTACCACTGCTGCATTTCTTTTTTTTTCTTTGTTTAACCTCCATTACATATAAAATTTTAAAAGATCACTACTATATCACAGAAGTACCTTTATCTGGAAAAATAATTACAATTAATTGGAATCATCAAAACCACAGAAAAAGAAGTAATCAGATTTAAAGATAATTACAATTTAATCCAAGATCTGATTAAAAAGGCCAGGCTTTTTATAGATGATAATCAACAATTCCGATACTAATACTTTTAATTAAAGAGATACAATTTATTCCACATAGCCTCATCACTATTCACATAGGTAGCTAACAGAATGAATGATTCTTATCTTGTTATTCCTTTAATATTTCCTCCCTTTGATAGTAAAAACTGAAGGAAACAATGAATATACTGAAGTGCTAATATAAAATAATCTTGTTTTTGCCCCTCAATCCTAAACCACTTGCAGATAATAGTGAAACAAAAACTAAAAGCATTCAGATAAGCCATAGAAATATCCGTTGTATAATTGGAAGTCTGACACAGGAAAACATGGCTAGGAGTTTTCCTATAGACTCACAGTCAGAATACATGAACCTGTCTTACTATTCCAGATTGTTTCACAAAGGAGAAAAGAATGTACTACAGCAAGGAATGTAATTCTCTAAGACAAAGAGGGAAGGTGGAACAAATTTATGTCCCTTAAACTCTCAAACATGTCACTCCTTTATTAATAAGCCTCCTCTAAAAAGCAGCAGCAGCATGAATGGGATAGAAGTTAAACCCAGATATTTGTGTAAATGCAATTTTTAAGGCCAAATTCTGAATGAAATAGCATCTTTCTCTTTCCAATCTCCCTCCCAATCTCCCAATCTCTAAATCTCTAGTTACAACAGTTACCAAGATGTTTTTCTGGGGCAATGTGGCAGGGGTGGGGGGCGGTATGCAGAGCAATGAAATCCAATACCTTACACACGCCAGGCAAGAGCTCTGAACCACTGAGCTACATTCCCAACCCCATTTTTCATTTTATTTTGAGACAGAGTCTCACTAAATTTCCTGGACTGGTCTCAAATTTGCAATCCTCCTGCCTCAGCTTCCAGACTACCTGGGATTACAGGTATGTGCCACCACTTCCTGCAGGGTTTTAAATACATCACTCTGTTTATGAACTTTATTTGGAAATATTCAGTTCAATCACTTATGCATGCATTTGCTATTATCAGTGATCTTTGATCATGGACAGTTTTAAAATCATGCAAATAGAAAATTTAAAAATGCTATTAACTTTATAGAAGATGAGATCAACTCTGAAACCACTTCCAAAGTGCTATAACTGTCTGAAAAGACCAAATACACAGATGTATTCATTTATTTTCTCTTATTATTTGATATTAATTTTACAAATACCTATTAAATATGACAATATGTGGTGAATTGTAGAAGATGTAAGGAAATAGTTTAATTCTATGACAATTTCTTAAATTATTTTTAGACATTCTACTTATGACAAATGAAAACACATTTTGCTTCAAAGACACACAAATTTTGTTTCTATTTGTAGCTTTATTTATATTAAACAAAAGCTATAAAGCACTTTTGTTCAACTACAGGTTCATGAATAAACAGATGATAATGTATTTTGAAATGGAATTCTACCCAGGAAAGAAAAGAATCAACCACTGATGCAGAACATCAGAAATGTATCTCAAAATAATTTTACTGATTGACAGAAGTTATATATAACATAACTCCTCCTGCTTTGTGATTTTATTTCTGTAACATGTGTACTAATTTATGGTGACGGGGCAGATGAATGGTTCATTGGAGTGGGAGTGTGATGAAAGTCAGGAAAAAATGAATTTCCAAGGTACTTTGAAAAACTTTGGGAATGATGAATATTCTCAAAATCTTTATAGTGTGAATGGTTTCACAGGTGAATGAAAATGTCAACAGTTTCAAACTGTGTACATAAAATATGTTCAGTGTAGCTTAATAAAGCAGTTTTTATTTCACAGAGTACTACATGTTCTTCATCATACATGGATGCTAAAACAGTTTATCTGTAGGCAGAATAGCACTTACCCAAGATTGGGAAGGGCAGATGAAAAGGAGGATAGACAGAGGTTGAATAATGGATAACAAAGCACATTTTGAGAAAAGCAATAATTTCTTGTGCTGTTCAGCACAATGGGTGACATACTCACAATAACCTATACTACATTTTATTAATACTTAGAATAGAAAGTCTTGAAGACTCCAAACATAAAGTAATGAAAAGAGATGGAAATATTAATTAGCCCAATGTGGTCAGTACATATTTAATATGTATCAAAATATTACACTAATCACAAGTATATATATATATATATA
>NW_026000019.1:6491180-6549483 GCF_001458135.2 Marmota marmota marmota
GAAGAAGTCAGTAATGAAAACAGAACTCCGGCTCTGGCAGAACGCAGTTCCAGGCCGGGAGTTCAGTTTTCCCCGAGCAGAGAGGCAGCTTCAGCCAGACACAGCAGCCCCGCAGGAAACAGCAACTCTAGCCGGCAGCGGCAGCGGCAGTGGCAGCGGAGGAGGGAAAAAACCACAGAGCCTCTCGTGTAAACTCAGAAGCCTCACGCCCCAAAGGGAAACGGATCACCAGAGGGTCCACTTCAGCCAGTAAAGGTCTTAGTGGGAGGAATTCCCTCCCCCCACCGGGCGTCTGGAGTGTGCTGGACGATCACGGTCACAAACCCAGCGATAGCCCGAAGGGAGTTGGTGAGCCGGGGTCAGGGGACTCTTATCTATGCCAGATCGGTGGTGAGTGCAGGAAGCCGGAGTCTGAAAAGAGCGGACCAGGGCGGAGTGTCTCAGCGGAGCGGGGGACGGGGCTCTTGTTGGAAAGAGCTCACCCGTATCCTCACACGGGGCACCAGAATGAAAGAATTCCCCATGCAAAGACACTTCGCCAGGAGAATTCCAATTTTATTGCAAAAAGCTGTGGGCTTATATAGAACTAAGGGGGAGATGTTAGGGCTTAGATAAATGGCAGGCAACCCGTTTATTGGCAAGTTCTTTCAGATATCAGCTCCGGAGCCCAGGAATTAATTCTCATTGGGGCTAAGGTTCCCCGCCAGCGAGATTTGAAATTGGCGCCGGCGGGAGAGTTCACACGGGCGGGAACTTTTTGCGCCACTGCAGAAAAGAAGAAGGTAGGAAGAAGAGGTGCTTAGGTGCCATGTTGGGGTTTTTTTCTCTGGGCTATGGCTGCTGTTTATACTTTTCCCAACAGAGGAGAGTTCCCTCTTCTAATAACTGTGTGCTGTGTTGGCAGGGAGCAAAGGCAGGCTGATGCAGTCCTATTAGGAAGTTCACTTCTAAATTAAATAAATCTTTATTTAGAAATAACTAAATCATAAAGGGGCATGGGGGCAGATGCCTGTAATTTCAGCAGCTCAGGAGGCTAAGGCAGGAGGATCACAGTTCAAAGCCAGCCTTAGCAACTTAGTGAAGCTATAAGCAAACTGTTGAGACTCTCTCTCAAAATATTAAATAAAAAGGGATGAGGATGTGGCTCAGTGGTTACGCACCCTTGGGTTTAATCCCTAGTTCCAAAAAATAATAAATAAATAAAAATTTAAAAATAGAAAAGAAATAACTAAGTCAGAATAGATGATTATTGTCATCTTTGAAACAAAATAGTAACTCCTTAACTACAAGACAGAATAAAATGAGATGTTACGGGAAGTGTTGTATAGATATATGCATTTATAAAGAAACATTTATATTCTTGCATAGATGCAGACTTTTAAATATATATTAAAATATTATATATGTATAAATTTTATAGAAGTCATCTGATTTACTAGTGGATACATATGTGTGTGCCAAGAAGATGAATGCTTTACAAATGGGCATTTTCTCTACATCTTTTAATTTTTAAGATATCTATACTAAGCCAGGTGTGGTGGCACATGCCTGTAATCCTAGTGGCTCTGGAGACTAAGACAGGAGGATTGCAAGTTCAAAGACAGCCTCAGCAACCTGGCAAGGCCATAAGCAACTTAGCAAGCAAGACCCTGTCTCAAAATATATAAAAGGGTAGAGATGTGGCTCAGTATTTAAGCATCCTTGGATTCAATTCTTGGTACAAAAAAAATCTATACTTATTTATTATTTTTTGAAAAGTATAAGATAAATCTATTAAAATAACTTTAAATCTAGTAAAAATAAATTACTGTTTCTTACATGGCTTCATTTTGCACTTAATTGTGACTTAACCATACCTGGTCACAACTATCTCTTAGAACTACTATGGAATGAACAAAGTATATTAAGAGCTGGTAGAAATGCTTATGTATTTCTGAGTATACTTATGTTAAGTTTTCAAAACATGATACATTCACTTAATGATTAATAAAAAATGCAGTTTTCTTATGGGGCAAATTCGAGATATTAGCTATGTGTATTTTGTTCAACATTGCCCACAGCACCAGATTATTTTGATTTTTTCTCTTAATAGTCAGAGCTACTGGCCAGTGATCATATTAGATTGAAAGCTAAAAAAAGTGGTATTCTGACCCCAGAATTAATTCAGTCAACAATTATTTGTGAGGATCTATAATATGCCAGATACTCTTTGGGGCAATGGGCATATACCATGGAAAAAAACAGGAACTTCTTAGATTTTATTCATGTTTTGCAGTCCAATGTGATCTTCACTACCCATAGATGATTTTATGAGTTGAATGAATTTTTAACTGAAAATTCACTTCCTCAGTAAAACTAGCCACATTTCCATGATTCAAAGGTCACATGTGGCTTGTGGTAACTCCTTAGGACTGCCCAGATCCTTTAGTCCTCAGTGAAAGTGCTATTTTATTGCCCAATGCTGGTCAAATTGCAAAACTTTCCATCTTTCCTACTTATACTACATGAAGTTTTTCTTGACTTAGTTCAATGTATAACCATTTAAGAAATGTATTCGGTTTATCATAACAATATAAATTTAGACAAAAGTATACAGTAAAAAAAAATACCTCAAAAGGGAGATGGCTCCGAGTCTCATGAAATTTTATGTACATTTTAAATTTTCAAAATCACATAGTATCTTAATAGAGAAATTGTTGATGAGGATTGAGTAATATTTGAAAAAGCCCTCTGCACATGAAGAGATCATGGCATTCTGTTTGATACCTGTTCTGCCCATGTACAGCTTGCTTTTCATAATTTAAGATATTATGTCTTGCTCAGATTTTCCATCAGGCTTTTATTAAACTGATACTTTTAAAAACCTCAATCTATTGAAAGTTATCAGTTCCTCTCATTAACTTTAAAATGTGGATTACTGAGATGCAGGATAAATTTGCCTATTATCTGGAGACCATTGTATGTAACTTTCCCTGAACTTCAGAGGATCTGTCATCTAGATTCTACTTCAACTGAGACTAAAAAATATCAGACTCTGCAGCATATTATACAGTATGTTACCAAGGATACCCAACCAAGGCCATCACAGGAGACCACTCCAGAGAGCTTCATTCAAACCACCCTAATGGTACTTCAAAACTTCTAATACAAGTCCATTTTGTCATTCTATAAAAATATGGTGGTAATATTTTCAGTAACCTTTCAAAGGAAAACTTAAAATATCTCTTTAAATACATGAAAAATTCTACCAGTCACATTTATTGAAATAAAATACTTCTTCTCAAGATATACTTAAATGATTAAAGAGACGATGTAAAAAATATTTGCAGAAATTTTATATTAGGATGACTATTGTGTTTCCTACTTCTTATTTGGTAATTTGTAATTTGGATTTTAATTCATAGCTATGGTAAATTTCTGTGTCCCCAAAAGATGTTGAACTCCTGTTTTCTTTCATTAATATTTTGAACTGATTGCTGTTTTCCTTCATTAACACCTTGAAAATCCCATTGGAGCAACTTCTGAAAGTGAATTTTCATGCATTCCTTTCAGAGTGCCCATTTGGACCTGGGATGTCTAGTCCTTACCAGTTTTCCCTGCAGGGAAGAAGATCAGGACCTTGTGGAGCACTGACTCGTAAGACATGGGCTCAATGGCATAAACTGTTGATTTCTCAGCTGAAAATGAAATTGAGAGACTGTAACAAGGTGTGGAAACTCATGTGTTAACCAATGAGATTTCTAACTTATTTGAGCTGCAGAGCACAAGGGGCAGTGATCACTATGGAAAAATAATGCTTTTTTTTTAATGTCCTTCATACCTGGGGGTATTCATCTTCACTCTTTTACCTTCCATCACCTCTTCTATCTCCTTCGTTCTTTTAGAAATCATATATTTCACCTGAGAAACATCTCCTTTTTGTACAATCTGAGAAAATGTTGCAATAGAAAAAAAATATATTGGAAAAAAATCAGGAAACAGGTTGAATAAACAAAAATAATTATTTTCAAATTATTATGGAAATTCTGTCATCCAAAAAAGTGATATAAATGAGTTACAAATTAAACTTTGATAAATTTTAAAGAAGCAGGTGATAGAATCTGGGAGCAGCATCCCAAGACGGCGAAGATGGAGACTTCAAGGCCGTTTAAGTTTAGATTTGTAACTCAGACAGCAGCACTTCTGCCTCTGTGTGTTGGTCAAAGATAAGAAATGGATTCTCAATTATGAAGATGTCTCATTGGGAGAATCACTGGGCAAGAGAATTTTGGTGAAGTATATAAGGGCTCATTAAAGGATAAAACTTCTGTTGCTGTTAAATAATGTAAGGAATATCTTTATCAGGAATTGAAAATAATTTTTTATAAGAAGCACAAATTCTTGAGGAATATGATCATCCCAATATTGTCAAACTAATAGGAGTTTGTACCTAAAGACCACCTGTCTACTTCATTATGGAACTAGTTTCAGCATTATTCATGATTGCAAATATATGAAGATAACCTGATTGTGCCTTGGTGAATGAATTAATGAAAAAAAATGTGGTACATATGTATAATTGACTATTCAGCCCTAAAAAAGAACAAGGTCTTGGCATTTTCCACAACACAGTACACCTGAAGGAAATTATGCTAGGTGAAACAAGACTCAGAAAAAAAAATGTTACATGATCTCACTTATATGTGGACTCTTAAAAAATTAAATACATAGAGCAAAATAGTGATTTCAAATAATGACTTAGGGGAGATGTAGATTGGAGGACACAAATAACAGATTATGAAGGATCAACACATCTACAGATTTAAGGAGAACTATAGTTAATAAAATTGTATCATAGGTGGAATTTATGCTAAATGAGTAGATTTTAGCTGCACTAGCAAAAGCAAAAAAAAAAAAAAGTAACCATGCAAGATGATGCATATGCTAATTTCCTTCACTATAGTAACCTTTGTGCTATGTGTGTCCCATGACATCATATTGCCTCCATATATAAATAAAAGAAAAAGAAAAAAAAAAAGAGAAGTGGGTAGGGTGATGATTTCTAATTGCATTAGAATACTTTGAAAATCAAAGCCAGAGGAATTGGAAATACTTATTATGTTGGAAAAATTTTAAATGACCCTGAGACTAAAGAGGAAATATGGGAAATGCAGAAATGTATCAAAGTATGCACACCGTTAGCACTGTGTTCACTGGTAGGATGTGCCTGGAGGGATGCATACAAGATAATCTTTAACTTCAGCATAGCCACCAGTGCCTTGGCTTCTCATTTCTGCTATAAAATTATCATGCCCTCAGTGACTCTAAGGGACATAGATTTGTTTTATCAAAGTGCTATAGATCAGAAGTCAAACATATCCATCCCTGAGGCAAAATCAACAAGCAGGTTTCAATTTCTTGGTGGAGGCTTGATAGGGGAATCTATTTTCTTGCCTTTTCCAGCTTCTAGATACTGACTACCAATGTCTGTTGGAAGCTTGGTATTTCCATTTTCTACATCAGCTGTTGGTAACTCAGGTCAATGCCTCATATCATATCTCTCTGATTCACAGTTCTACCTTTTTCTTTTGCTTTTAAAGATCCATGTGATTGTATTGTCCACACCTAAGAAATGCAAAATTATACTCCCATCTAAGGTCTTTCTCCTTAGTCACATCTGTGGAAGTTCTTTTGCCAAGTAAATAAATGTTTTACGGATACCAGGAATTAGAACATAGGCATCCTTGGGGGTTATTATTTTACCTACTATAATGGGTGAACAGGAAAGTCAGACTTTGAAAAAAATGATCTAATAAGCCAGAAAAAAATAAAAATAAATTTGAAATATAAACATACAAATAATTAAATGAGAATACAATGAAAAAAATTAAAAATCTGAAGTAATATAAAAGATAACTACTGTATGATTAAAAATAGAGAAAGTAGAAATAAACTATAAAGGAGACTGAAGCAGTCAGCCTCACAACTTAAAGAGGTTCTAAGCAACTTAGCAAGACCTTGTCTCAAAATAAAAAGTCCAAAGGGATGGGAATGTGGCTCAGTGGTAAAGCGCCCTTGGGTTCTATTCACAGTACCCTTCCCAAAAAAAGAGGAAAAGGAAAACAACTGATTAAATTTTAAAAAAAAATTATAAAATTGTTAAAAATGGATCAATAGATTTTATATTATTAGACAAAATATTCCAGGAAAAATTTAAATCCAAAATTAGGACAAGATGGAAGTAAAAAAAAAAAAAAAATCTTGGGCAGAAAGAAATGTAGTATGAACCAAAGCTGTTGCTTTAGAGAATAATTCATCATCATTTCTTGTGACCAACAGCCCTAATCACATGCAAGTTAAAAAACAAAAACAAAACCAGAGGTGTGGGTAACAAATGTGCTAATTTTATGAAGTTACTGTAACACAAACAAGAATAAAAATAGTAAAACACAAGAATATTTTACGTCAACTATTGCCTTAGGAATCTTAAACATTATATACCTTTTGGTAATCTTAAACATTATAAAATCCAATATAAATGGAATTTATACTAGGAATGTAGTAAAATATTCAAGAAAGAAAGAAAAGAGAAAGAAAACACATTCCATGTGATTTATCACTTCAATCACCCAAAGAAAAGACAACAACAAAAACCTTACATGGTTAGCTTAATAAAAGAGAGAACAAATTTGGAAAACTTCAATACCTAGGTTTTATAAAAACACTTAGAAACTGATACTAAAAATTGTTCTGAATTAACTAGATAAAATTGCACAGAAAAAAATCTATCCATATCTTATACTTACTAAGACAACTTTGGACATGCTTTCATCATTTACACACACACACACACACACACTCACACACAATAGAATTTTCATAGTTATCACCATCACCAAAATAACTATTATATTTTATGCCAGGATAAGATTTCCTAATCAATGTAACAATATAAAGAGATAAATTAAATGTATAATTGCAATGAAGTTATGAAAATGGGAGAGAAAATATTTATTCTTTGCAGATATTATATTTTATAAAGTAGGAATACTAACAGATTTCACAAATGAACTATTTTCTCAGTCTTAAAAGAAAGAATCAGGAGCTAGCCTTGAAGATAACAGCAAAAAGGGAAAACAGCAAAAGTCTAATTTTCAGGATAAGTCAAAAAAGAATCTATGCAGAAGGATGTAGATTTGTAGCATAGAAGTGCTGTCTTCATGACTTTTAAAAAGGAGACCTTAGCACAGCTTCTAGCTTGAAGAGGAAGTTGTTATGGTCAATTATGCACCACATAGATCAACTGAGAATGTGAGTGGCTGAGCTTAATGACTATTAACAGAATAATACATCTTTATCCTTTCAAAAGCCTGTGATCAGGGAAGTATAGGGACAACGTGACATAATTTCAAATAGGTTCTAAAGAAAAGAAGAATCAAACATATTTTTGATGAGAGCATTGAGGTTTCATTATGTCTTTTTATATGTTTTGTACTTGCTAAGTTTAGGCACTTTTGGACACAAAGTTTTCTCCCTGCAAATAGAGTACTACATTTTATATATACATATGTTTTTCTTATAAATTTAATGAAATTATGGTCATTTAAAATTCCTACAGGATACAGTTCCCAAAAGATCTCTCTTATAGATGTCATCCTCATAACCTTTTATATGAAAATGTAATGTTGCTAAATATTAGATGTGATATGAGATGCTTGTAGGAGAGCCAGTGAAAACTATCATAATTTTAAGGTAGCAGCACATATTATGAGATTATAGCCTCTATAAAACTCATTTCTATTCCTATTTCTTTCATTAATATATAATTTCTGAAAAATTATAGAATTACCAAAACACTTTCAGCATATTCTTCTAAGAACATCCCTTGTCTGATACAACAACTTGGTATTAAATTTTCCATTAATTAAAAAAATGAATTGAGAGCTTTATTCACAAGGCAAAGGACGTGGAAATTTTCCCTCAAAATTATCGTCACTTTTTTTTTCATTTCCCATGATCAAATTTAATTTCTGTGGCTTTGCTCCTTTGCCCTTATGCATTATCATATAAAACATCATTATTCATTCTTTGGGAACACATTTTTCTTTTGTACATAAGCAGTATCTTTAATGGTGCATATTCTAGCTATCTGATGGGGAATTTCTTGTATCTTTTGTCAAGCAAAAAAAAAATGCACTTTCCTATAACCTTTACATGAAAGTTTTATCAAGGCTTCATAATCTCTATTTCCTTATCCACCACTTAATTTATGCTTACAATTAAGGGATATTTAACTTTTGTTTAATATCAACATATCTGCTCAAAATTTGGGAGCAACCAAGACACCTTTCAGCAGGTGAATGAATAAGTAAACTGTCATGCATCCGGACAATGAAATGTTATTTAGTGCTGAAGAACTATTAAGCCATTAAAAGACATGGAGGAAACCTAAATAGGTATTTCTGAGTGAAATTAAGCGGAGTGTAATTATACACTGTATGATCCCAACCATATGAAATTTTGAAATCATCAAAATTACACAGAAAAAAGTGGTGGGGTTGTCACAGATTAGGGATAGATGACTAGGTAGAGCACAGGAGATTTTTAGAATAATAAAAAATACTACAACAATGCATTTGTTATTATATATCTCTCCAAACTCACAGAATGCACAACCTAATGCCAACTGTGAACTTTGAGTGATGATGCCATCTCAGTCTAAGTTCATTCCTCTGTAACAAAGGTGCCCTTCTGCTGGGGGATCTTGACAGTGGTGGAAGCTACTACACAGGTGTGCGAGGTCATGGATTACATGGAACATGGAAAATTTCTGTTCATTTTCTCATTTTTACTGAACCTAAAAGTGCTCTAATGATAAAATTTTAGAAGAAAAGCTAAATGCACACACACAAACGAAGCATTATGCTCCAGCAATCACAACCAGTGGTACATAAATATGTGCATTTATCCATGAAAACACATGTCCAAGAACAACATAGACAAATCTCTTGAGTATAATGATTTCTAAAAAGGTCAAAGAAAAAGGGTCCATGATGTGTGAATTTATTTCACACGTATGAAATTTAAATATCAAAATACTAATACATAAATGATAGAACATGTAACATTAACCTCAAAACACATCAGCTAAAAGGGATCATGAGTATTGTGGGGTGTCAGAGATACACCATGCCTTCATTTTTGTTGTGAAAATGAAGGTATATAATATAGATAATTTGTCAAATTCAATCATTGTGCATTTTGATATATATTATTTATACCTCAATGACATATATGCATTAATTCTTGTATTTTGATCTTTCTAAGTTGACCTTGTGATTCACTTTAGCCAGTGAATGGGTGAGGACTTCACAGAAATTTTTAACGTATTTATTTGAATTACTTCAGTCTCTTGTATTTCCATCCTCTACAATGAGATAAGCCTATATCACACATTTATCCTCAGACCTGAAATTGGAAGACATGTGGAACAAAACCTAGTCAAGTTCATCCTCTAAGCTGAACCGAGCTTGATAAATCCCCAGCCAATCCATAACCCCATGAGCAAGTCATAAATACCTGTTGTCTTGAAGTAAACAAAAAACAAACCAAAAAATTCTTTATCACTGTAACTCTGTTTAAGTCATGACTAAAATTTCAATCTTGAAGTAGCATCTGATTTAAGGATTACTTCTAGGAAAAAAAAAAAGCTAGTTTTATTTTTTCACTGAAGTATCATTACAGAGATTTAAGTGAATAATAAAGGTCTTATTAAAATAGCCCAATCCCCTGCCTCATCTGCATCTCTATTTCTCAGAATATTATCTCACTGTCCTACTCTAGAACTGTTTTTCTCTGTGTAATTCAATTTCTTTCACTCTATTGAATGAGCCCTGCTCTGCCACACACACACACACATACACCCCTCCTGCATACTGTACTATTTTTCACAATGCACCACCATAACTGCACTATTTTATAAAACCCATTACTGTTTTTCTTCTAAGGATCAGTCCATACAAGTTGATAGTTCCTACTCTCATATTATTATCATGAATCTCTACCACAAAATTTTATAAGAGCTTCAAGATTGCATCAACTAAGGAAAATGATTCTTAGAATTCTGCACAAAATAAAAGATAAAAATTCAACTCTCAACTGAAGACCTGGGAGCTGGATCCATATAGAGTTGAGAATATTCACATAGGAATAATTTTCTGTAAAATTCTTCTGTAATTTGTCTTCCTCCCCCACAAAATGATGGCTAACATTTGAAATGCAATCTACAAAGAAAGTATCCCTCCTTCGGCTTAAAAATTAAGTGTCATCTCTGAGATTCCATATCACTTGAGTCAGAATGGCAGTTATCAAGGAGACAAACAACAATAAATGTTGGCGAAGGAGTGGGGGGAAAAAGGGCACTCATATATTGTTGGTGGGACTGCAAATTGGTACAACCACTATGGAAAGCAGTATGGAGATCTCTCAGAAAACTTGGAATGGAATCACCATTTGACCTAGCTATCTCACTCCAAGATTTATAAACAAAGGACTTGAAATTGGCATACTACACTGATACAGCCACATTAATATTTTAGAAGCTCAATTTACAATAGCTAAACTGTGGAACCAAGCTAGGTATCCTTCAACAGATGAATGGATAAAGAAATCATGATATCTATAAATAATGGAATATTATTCAGCCTTAAAGAAGAATAAAATCATAGCATTTGCAAGTAAATGGATGGAGCTGGAGAATATTATGCTAAGCATATTAAGCCAATCCAAAAGAACCAAAGATCATATGTTTTCTGTGATATGCAGATGCTAATTCACAATAAGAGGAGTGGGTGAAGAATAGAGGTACTTTGGATCGAAGAGAGGGGACTGAAGGGAGTGGAGAGGGTACGAAGGTAGGAAGGATAGTAGAATGAATTTGGAAATTATTACCCTACATGCATATATGATTACATGAGCTGTGTAACTCTACATCATGTACAAGCAGAAGAATCAGAAGTCATACTCTGTTTATATATGAGGTGCCAAAATGCATTCTACTGTCATGTATAACTAATTAGAACAAATTTAAAATTTTAAAAAAGAAAAAAATTAAGTATTATCAGATATTTACCCTCTGTAACTGTTGGAAACCAGTTAATCACATCCTGAATAAATCTATCACAGTAGAGTTTTTGTGTTAGTGGTGGAGAAGATAAATTGATTTTTTTTTTTGTACCAGGGATTGAACTCAAGGGCATCCAACCTCTGAGCCACATCCCCAGCCCTATTTTATATTTTGTTTAGAGACAGGGTCTCACTGAGTTGCTTAGCGCCTTGCCATTGCTGAAGCTGGTTTTGAACTCGCCATCCTCCTGTCTCAGCCTCTTTAGCCACTGGGATTAAAGGTGTGTGCCACCATGCCCAGCTCATAAACTGATTTTAAACCAATAAAATAGGGGACTTTTAGAAGAAATAGCATGATTATCATTCATATTTAATTTTACTCTTCCAAACTCAAGCCATAATCACCAACTCCACTGATTTGGGAGTTCCACTCACATAGGGTTAGAGTGGCAAGCTTAGAGTACACTGCACTTCATTGGGAAACTGACCTCTGTCTTTCCCTTTGATCATACCTTTCTGGTGCTCACTTCAAAAGTGACACATTCTTATTTTCCAGGTTTGCAGTAATGTCTACATGACATTATTGAGTCATGCTTTCTGTTTGTCAATAGATTTGTTTTGATTTATCCTTAATTACAGTTAGATCCCTCAACTCCAAGAAATTATATGGCTCCTCATTATAGCAATGAAACCTAAGAAGGCTTGTTAATTACTATTCAATAAGCCAGCTTCAGCATACAGAACTTTTGTAGGTGGTAGTTCAATAATATGAGAAATTTTACATTACATCATTTCAGAGTAGGGGCTATGACAATTTACTGGCGTTTTCCCAGTTACGAAATTTAATAAATTAACCTTTAACTCTGCAACCATTCTGCAAGTCCATAGTCATTCTCTCTTGGCCCTTGGCCTGTCAAAACAAAATACACAGCTATGTAGTCAGTGCTCAGAAGCTTACAGGATGAGAAATTGATAGCATTGGAGTGAAACAGGGCAACAGCTAGCACACTATTTTTTTTTTAATCTAATTAGTTAGAAGTTAATTCTGAGATGAACTCTTCCAGAATGATAAATGACAAAATATTTATCAAATTTAACAAAATATTATGTCAGAAGTGCTGGTGCTGCTAGAAATTTTGTATCTTTAATTATTTAAGACATTGTCAAAAACACATTGGAACACTTTTCAGATCTATGAAGATATCAGTTAATATTATTAATTATGTTTTAATTAGCTCCCTTTGACAGAAGCTGTTTACTTTCTTAATTGAAATTTGAATTGATTTTAAGAAAGAATGGTTATTTTAAGGATATAACTTATTTAATCACTACTTAGCAATTTTGACCAAGGCTTTCATTTCTCTGCCTTTAATTAAATACCATGATATTACCCTATTGCCTCAGTTAGAATGTAGTCACAATGTGTCCCTAAAAGTTTCATGTGGTGGAGGCTCAAGGCTCTGCATGGCAATGGAAGATGTTCAGGAACCTCTATTAGGCTGGTATGTCATTTGGGTGCTGCCCTTTCAAGTGGTGAAGGCAATTTTGTCACAATGGAGTTGTTATGAAGCAGCAAGACTGATCCCTTTCATTCTTTGGTTTCCTGTATCACCATGTGAGCTCTCCCTGTTCCTTATACAACTGTCATTATGCCATGTGCTATGTGGTGACGAAGCTGAAAAGGCCCTCATTAGAGGCTGGATCAATAGAGCTTCTCAATTTTAGATATTCAGTCTCCAAAATTGTGAACTAAATAAACCTCTTTTCTTTAAACATTACCTACCCTCACGTGTTGTATTTATAGCAATGGAAAGGTACTAATAAAAATCCTTATTTTTAAAAATAGCCAATCATTAAAAAAAAGTATACTATATAAATCTCATGTAACATCTGGAATACTCAATATTCTTTGAGTAATTTATATGAGTATTAAATAAGAAAGGAAGACTAGAAGTACAAATGATAATTTCTGACAGAAGGAAAAATTTTCCAACCATTCATGCTGCCTATAGGAATAATATTTTTTTTAAAAGTTGCTTCAAGGAAGATATATTAAATGAGCAAAGTATTATGTATGGGGAAATAAATTGAGATAGATATTTTGGTCTGGCTGAGTTAGAAAATATATTATGAAGAGAAACAAAAGAAATATCATGGAAAATAGGGTTGTGGAAATGTGCATGTGTGTGAAAATGGGTTTAGTAGAAAGAGATTAGAATGTCAAAGAACTTTATCATAAGTAAATATTACTTAGCAGTTTAGCTTTATATATTTAAACAAAAGATTAAAATGAAGATTGATTTAATATAAATGAAGTTGCACATTAAATTTAAGAAAGTACAGGAACACATTTCATAATATTTCTAATGAACAACTTATGTCCATGTTGATGAGTTAAATCTCTAAAACAGAAGATATCAAATGAATGTCAACATTCTTTTTATCTACAGGAGTTATATAACCTACATATACCTAGAATTTAAATTTGTGGAGAATTCCCATTGGAAGTAAAGGTTATCTAAGCTGAGAAAGAAATAAAATTTTATATGCCAATTTCAATATTATTTCAATATTTATAAATTATTCAAATTACCTACTAGGGAAAAGAAATTATGCACAAATTAATAATAGGAAAACATTTTTCTGTGAAGATTTTCAATGTACATACATACACCATGCACATAAATGCTACTGTATGCTTATGAAATGATGATAACTGTACAGTGTGTGATCAATTATTTTGTGAAAATAAGACAATTTTCTTTGCTATGTTTAACTTGCTAGAATATATTTCACTAAACCACATGTATAGTATAAAACAGGTCTATAAAGAGAGTCTAGGATATGTTTTAAGGTCATGTTAAGCATTACAATGTGGTGCTAACCTTTTACACAGATGGAATGAAGTCTCAGTCTGCCATTTCAGCACCTGCCCTTCAGGGTGTTTATAGCTGATATTTTAAGCATATAGTAAATGCAGAAAGGAAATTTCATACTGCATAACCAACAAATATGTGTAAAAATTTAACTCTGTAACTAAAATCCCATTACATATCTATTTAATCTTATTTTGAAGGAAATGCTATTTTTTCCTTCTATAGCAATAAAATGCTACATTTAAAATCAATCTGTGCAGAACTCACTGACATGGATTAAAACTCTAGCTCGTGTGGCATTTTTAGCAGACTGTACAAAATGGAAATGTCACCTTTTCTTTTGGGTGAAAGTATTTTGGCTTTTCCTAGAGAAAATATACAGAGTTTAACATTAGCTTTAAAAAGAAAAATTCTATGTTAACCTAGAAGTTCACCAAAATGTTAAGTCGGCAAAACTATTACTAAATAACAGGATGTCTACAGATATATCCTTAGCCAGAGGTGATAATTCTATATCATTTTTCCTTTTTATTTCTTTGAGGTATTTTGGGTAATCCCCCCCCCCAACACACACACCCCAAATTGAATTACTTTCCAAAACTGTCTATGAAAATGCTAAAACTACATCATGGATCCATTCATCAATTTTTTTGGAGTGCCATTTTGAAAATTAAAGATATGTAATTCCTGAATATATCAAATCTACTGATATGGCCACAATAAATTACCCTTAATGTGACAGAAAGTGTTCTAACACTTTCTCTATGAACTTTCGTAAACTGATAAGATAATTTCTTGTGGCCTTGAAACCTTTACCTGGTTTTACTGATTTGTGGATTGAAATAGTATTGAATTTTAGGATATATGACATGTGATCATATCTATTATATGATTTCTTGCTCAATAGAGTAAGGAAGAAAACATGTTGAAAATAAAGAAAACAATTGGGACAATCACAATAGCCATTTTTGTCTTTATATAGAAACCTGCCATGCTCAACCACAATGAATGACTTCAGCATAAAACTGTAGGCTCAATGTTAGAACTAGAGTGCTATCAACATCTGATTGCTGTAACCTCTTTTTATCCTTTGTGAAAACATTGTTTATTTACTTTTTTAGAAACATAAAGCACTCTCTCTTTTTTATTTTTTTTCCAGAAAAATCTCTTCTTTAACAAGATCAAACAGTTTGGACTGGGATTTATTAGAAATTTACTAGATTCAAATTCTATTGTACTTTTAACGTTATACAGTGATAAACTTGATGTTGATGGACACTGAATTATAAATAAAAGAAATCTAAAAGTATAACAGGAGATCTAATTATTTGTTGGTGAGTTTAAGTATCTGGTCATTTACCTGGCACACTGCTAGTTACTATTCAATCTCCTAGAACTCTTCTCTGCGTAACACTTATAAAAATTCTAGATGTTTATGATATTTTAGTGAAAAATTATAATAAATTTGGAACTCAAAAATTATTGAGAATAAATGGTGTACTGATTATTGGAAATATAGGACTGAAGGAAAAAGAAATAACTCCTTCATAGGAAAAAATTACTGGGATGTCAAATGTAAAAAATATTTGTAAAAGGGTCACAACCAGGAAATTGTATGCTAAAATTGAAAGAGAATGGAGTGGCCCACTTTATTAGGCAATTCAAGTTTATTCCACTCAAAATTTAGATGTCAGGAATTAAGCTAATTGTCACAGATAAGTGGGCTTTAGTCTTTAAATTATTTTTATTAATTTTTTGAGAATAAGGGTTATACAAATGATATGTGAATGAATTATTCAATTCATAATGGTAAGCCCTGATTTCACTCAGTAGTGCCTCCCTGGTGCCTAGCAAACCATCTACTAATAAATGAATAAATAAATGTTTGAGCAATGAGATGAAGGGCTGAGTTACTAACTATAAAAACTTGGAAGAGAGGCCATTAATTCTACCTTCAGAAAAATAAGGAAGTTTTCAGTATTATTTAAAAAAACCTGTAGTCATGCAAACTGATTTGTAATGCAACACATACTATTAATTCAATTTTGTACCTGGATACCACATGAATATTTTTCTACCTTTAAGTTACCACGACACAGCAAATAGAATATTGAATTTAGAGTGAAAAGATTGAAAATATAAAGAAAAGAACATATGAAAGTTTTAAAAACTTAGTTTAGATAAGAGAGTCTAACAAATTTTGAAGTTTGGGTAGACAATATCTTAAGCATTAAACACAACAAATAGCTTAATATGAAGAGTCTGTTGTTTTTGTTTTATCAAAAATGAATATATTTGACATATATGATTTACATATATGCTAGCATCTTTGTAGTATTAATAATAAATTGAATTTATAAAATTATTTTGAAATAATTCAGTAGAGTATTGTATTAGGAACTAAACCAATAAAATATATGAATATAGAAGAAGAATGGGTTAATTATATTTAGATTGCATGATCCAGGTGGGAAGGTCACAGAAACCAGGAGTCACTCACTTCAAGAAAGTAGAAGCCACAGAACAAGAAGGGCACATGTTTTGTCCCTATTCCAAGGCTGAAGGCCTAGAAGTGCTCTGGAGAGTTGCAAGTGTGTGTTTGCACCAAAGGCTGAAGATCTGGAGTGTGAGTTTGCAGGGCACAGGAGCAACAAAAGAACATGCACACCTTAGAAGAATTAAACTTTTGCAAAAGGCTGAGATTTCCTCTTTTCTGCATTTTGATCCATCTTGGTCTCAGTCTATTGAACAGCGTTGCTCACCCAGTTCACAGACTCATCTGCCAATCTTCTATGGAAACACTCTTATAGACACACCAGAGTGTGTTTTACCAATTTTATAAGTGTTGGTTAATGCAATCAACTTTACAACCTGGATTAACCATCATCATAAATATCAATTCTAGGACTAAAAATAACTAAGTGGTATTCCAGGATTTAAACCAAATACCTGATACCCCCCAAAAAATTATAAAATTAGAATAATTACACATGCTATTATATAATTTATTCTCTTAAATTGAAGGGAAAATGATCTCTTTTTTTATACCAGGAATTAAAACCAGGACCACTTTACCACTGAGCATATTGCTGGCCTTAAACTTTCAATGCTCCTGCCTCAAACTCCTGAATTGCTGGGATTACAGGAATGCTCCATGGCACCCAGCAGTCCAGTTATAATAGGTTAAAAAGTACCTTATTTTTATAAATAATAAGAAATGAAAATAGTGACTATCTTTAGCAACATTAAAAATATTGAGAGTATTATTATATAAAGTTGCTTGTGCACACGTATATACTTCATTCAAATATAAATTATAAGTAAGAGCTGGGGATGTAATTCAGTGGTAGAGCACTTGCCTAGCTTCTGTAAGGCCCTGGGTTTAATCCACAGCACCATGTAAACACACACAAAAAGGGTGTGGATAAAATTAAGAATAGCAGCATGTAACCTTAACTTCAGAATAATGAGGATACTATAGCTTTCAGTCACCATCTAATTTTTCTTAAATAATCATCTTGTACTCTCATGCGTAGTACAAAAATATAATTCTTTTTTCCAGGCCTTGACCTAATTGTAATAATCCTGGTCCTAATGGCTATAAAAGTTTAAAAGGACAGCTCTGTGGGACATGGGTAGAGGATACCTGAGAGATTTCCCTGAAACAGAAAAATAAAGTAATACTCCTATGCTCAATACTAATAATTCAACATGTCATTTTAATAGCACTTAAAAGGAATTCCTCTAATTAGAATATGCAGTATTAAAAAGTAGAAAATGAAAAAGTGTAGTAAATATGATTCAAATTAATAGGAAATGTGTTCATTTTGTAGTAGTGATTAATAAAAACATTTCATTATTTGGTATAATTGAGTAAATATATAACATGTTATCTACTAAATAAAATTTTAGATTATTAAACAAAATATCTTAAATAAAATGAAGCAAAATAAATTTAAAAACCTATCAAAAAATCAAAGTACAGAATAATAGAAACACATACATTTATATAAATGTCATAAAATTTTGAAAGGGCTACATGGCAAACAACTTTTAAAATAGCTCCTATTGATATTTGCCTCTTAGTGTGTGTGTGTGTGTATATATACACACACACACATACATATATATAATATATAATATAATATATAATATATACTCTTCACATACATGTAAATCATAAAGTCATATCCTTGTATAAAGATTTCTAAAATCATTAAAAATATGAATAAGCCTATGATAATGATACAAATGTATGAATATATTATTCATACACATAGAATACACAGTCTAATAAGTACTACAAAAGTAGCTACATCTATTAACAAAATCAATTAACAAATATTATGGCTGTTTTTTCCATATATTCATAAAATAAAAATATTATAAATATGATGAAGTTCATTTTATTTGGTGAAGGGTCCTGATAATTGAATCCAGGGGCATTCTACCACTGAGCTACATCCATAACCCTTTTCATTTCTTATTTTGAGAAAGGGTTTTCCTAAATTGACCAGGCTGGCCTTGACCTTGCAATCCTCCTATCTCATTCTCAAGAGGTGCTGGGATCATAGGGGTGCACCACTGCATCAGGTTTGATAAAGTACCTCTCAAAATTGGCTAGTCACTGTCAATTAAGGTTACACAAAGTATAATTATAAATAATTATACATTATTATAAAAACTTCTTTAAATATTTTTAGGAAGTTAATAGTAATCTTTGTATATATAACCTCTTTATTCCTTTGTTTCATTCTATTATAATATATCAATATTGAGAAATGTTAAATAATGATTCAGATAATAAGCATATTATACATATTAGACAACATTAATAAAAACAAAGAATTATTCAACATACATAATATTACATGAAAATAATCATTTTAGTATAAATGACTTACATAATTATTTAAAATATTTTTATATGTAAATTAAATAAAATTTCACATATATGTATAAAGGGAAAACAGGAATAGAAAGAGGAAGAAAAAAACAGAAAATAATATATTTATGGGAAATAAACTGAGATAATACTCAGTGTGGATTTTCATCGCCCAAGGTAATCTTCTTCATAAACACTTCTATGTAAAGCTGAATCATTCTTATATTTTACCAACTTCAAATTGTGATATATTAGTTTATGGTATCACATGATTATATGGACAGATTTACTTTTTTATCTTTTCTTTTTTTTTTTTTTTTTGTGGTGCTGGGGATTGAACTCAGGGTCTTGTGCATGTGAAAAAGGCACTCTACCAACTGAGCTATATCCCAGGCCCCAGACTTTACTATTTTCCTGAAACAAATAAATGGGTTTATATGTAACTCCAAGCATAGCAGGTTGTATAGATTAAATACCTATAGCTCTTTGTATTTATTTTTGTTGTACCTTAATAAAGCAGTTTAAGAAAAAAAAATGTTTTCAATTTTATTGAGCATTAAGCTTTAAAGCAAAGAAAGGTGTATTTCAAGTTTAGCAGGAAGATTGGTTCCCCAAGAGAGCTGGCTCAGAAAAGAGTCCTTGGGTATGCTGGGATCTGATATACAGTTTTTGTTCATATTGTTCTCAAACATGTCTTTTTTTTTTTTTTTAATTAAGAGTAAACCATTGCTCTGACAGTAGAAAAGAGAAGCAAGGTAAATAGTAGAAGTGCCAAATTCCACCTATTAGGCCTCGGCACCTAGACCTCTTAGAAGGTGTGTAAGATCATTGAAGGGAAGTAAGATGTGTCCTCACTTGGAGGTTAGCAGGAAAAGAGCCAGATTAAAGAGATTTAAGAAGGAAATGTACCAAAATATATAAGATGACTATATCTGTATGGTGATATTATGGGTCTCATTTCGTTTTTTTTAATTATTGCACTTTAATTATATGTAACAGAGATTCATTATGCCATATTTCTATGTGCACATAACAATTTGATCCATCTCATCCCCAGTACCTTCCCTTTCTCTCCCCTTCCCTCCCCACACTCTACTTGCTCTACCTTCTATTATTGCTTTGATTATTTTAATTACTGCATTATAATTACATATATGAGAGTTAATTTTGTATATTCATATATGGTACATAGGCAGAGCATAAAAGAAAGAACAATGGATGAATTCCTTATTTGCATTTTTTTCTCCACGTGAAAAGAAACAGGACATGTTAATCCAATGTATTCAAAGCCCACATGATAATTCATAAACATTACTGAATATAACATTAGGAATTTCTTACTGTTTACATTTTCCAAGCACCATTTTCACAGAAAAATATAAGGTAAATTAAATTGAAAAGCTTACATGATTTTAGTTTGATTAATTCAGATAAGGGCATTTCATTCAAAATAAGCATTGTCAGCCCAGAAAAAAGAGTCATTTTTTTTTTCCTCTTCTAAATAGAGCATAGAAAGAGTTTTTATTCACTGGGAAAGTCTATGAATACAAGTATTACAACTAAGACTGGCACAAGTGATTGACAATAGTTCAGCAAGTTCAACATTCTTTTGCTTTATATTCAAGATGTACTGCCTGTAGAATAAATTAGTCTCAAACCTTTGAGTTTTTGTCCTTGTCCTTTAAAGAAATAGCATTTGTGATATTTATTCCTTGACTTGTCTGCCTAAGTGAGAGTCATGATAATTAAGGCACAGTAAGTTATTGCTTTAATATAGGCTTCTGTTTATTCTTTTGGAGATCTTTAAAACAGGAAGAAAAAGATGGAATAAATTGATATTTTATATAATTTCATGAACTAAAGAAATCATTGGTAAATATATATTTGGTGAAAAACTCAACTTCCTTTTTAAGAATACTATAATAATTAGTCCTGTGCTAGAAATAAATGATTTTAAAAATTCTGAAGAGACAATAATGCATTTATCACTGCACTTAGGAAATTTCATCAACACTTTTGATTACCTGTCTCTCTCATAGTAACATCTACGGGAACCCAGATAGGAGGCCAAATTTATATTTTTATTAGCAATACATCAATAGTACATATAAGTGTTTTAAATTTATGTTTGTTACTTAAATTAATAAGGATAATAAAGCAGACTTGAAGATTATAAAGTTGAAAAATAACTAGGAAAAGACAATGGCAATATTATAATTTAAATACAGTAAAAGTTCTTAGGACACTCATAAGTAGTAATTACCTGCTTTAGTCTGGATTGATTAATCCTTTTGGATATGAGTGATGGAAGTTGTTGTGGTTTGGATATGAGGTGCCCCCAGAAAGCTCACAAGTGAGATGATGCAAGGAGGTTCAGAGAAGAAATGATTGAGTTGTGAGAGCCTAAGCAATGAATTAATCCCCTGGTAGGGATTAACTGATAACTGAAGACTGGTAGGATGTGGCTAGAGGAGGTTGGACACTGTGGGCATGACTTTGGGGTAAATTATTTTGTATCTGGCAAGTGGAGTCTTTCTCTGCTTCCCTCTGCCACATTCTTCCACCATGATGTTCTGCCTCATCTTGAGCCCAGAGGAATGGAGCCAGCTTTCAATGGACTAAGACCTCTGAAACCGAGAGCCCTCTAATCACATAGCCCTCCTCTGCAGTTGTTCTGGTTGGGTCCTTTTAGTCACAGCAGTGAAAAAGCTGACTAAAACAGAAGTTAACTTTAATTCTCACTTATTGGTGTCTCCATCCATTGTAATGAAAAAGAAATATTTTTCAAAGAGGTCAAAGAGAAAATACTTCTACATCCAAAGGGGTTAAGTCACTTAAATTTCTTTTGGACAGTTGCAAGGGTAAGAAATGAAGTAAATGTGTCTACATTCATATATACATTTTGACCGCCTTATAATGAGAAAACTAACTCAGAACTCAAGAATTCCTTTGGAAAGTAACTATATGGGTTTATTATCTCTGGGGCAATATCAAAGCAGGTTCCCAAAGTGAACATTTCTTCCCTGTGATAATAGCTGCTTTATATTGAGAATGAATCATTGTTCCAATTAGTACAGAGAATGAACACTGACTCCTGGGTGAGAAGAGGTGCCAATGTGCTCTTTTAGCAGTAGAAGAAATTTTACAGCTTGAGTATTCAAGAAAATGACACAAATCAAAGTATTCCCTTCATTGATCCACATTTTTCTGATATAATTTAATGTGTTGACAAATGTTCAGACAATATCAATAGCAAAGAAAGATGATTAGCATATGTGTTAATTAAGCCCCAGCTAATTGCTTTGGAATGAAAAATTCAGATATTTGGATATCAATATTTTCAGAGTATAAAATGAAGGAAGACATTCAGATAAAGTTAAAATGTTTAAGAACAACCCTGATTCTTTTCATGACGTCAGGTTTTTGAAGATTAAATTTATAAAAATGGAAGGGAAAATGAGTGGAGAAATTTCAGCTCAGTGAAAAGAAGGTCATAACCAAACAAGTCAGAAAAAGTAAATCTGCCATACAGGGTAAAATTTGGTTAAACTGTCATATATGGTTAATTTTCACAAATTTTCACCCATCTGCCTGAGCATGTGGATCAAGGTTTGATGTGAATCAACCAAATTCTGAGCACGGGGCCATGTAGAAGAATCTGACCTCCATTTCAACTGGTCAGTGAGAAGTAGATTGCTGCATATCACTTTGGTTGCCTCCTCAAAGATCATTTTCAACTTCTCCCTCCTTTGGAAAAACTTATGGAATCTGAAATATAACTAGATATACCTACATTATTCCTAACTGGCAATCATGAAATCCAATCAGCTAAAGATTAATCAACCCTAAATTTTTTAATCTTTAAATTCTAAAAGCTTTAATATTTTGAAACTCAACTAAACATACCTTATTTAAAAGCCCACAGGTAATGTTACAAGAATGTGTTCTCAAGGCATAGGCTTTCGTGTCCAAGATTTGTTGAAGAAAATGTACATTTATCCACCAAAGGGATACATGAACTGCAAAGCAAATCAAAGAAATGACTGATTAAAATAACAAAAGTAACATAGAATGCTAGATAAATTTTTCTGAAAATCTTGAAGAGTAATTCTTGTCAAAATCACCAACCACCTTTATATTTCCAAAGAAGGAGTCCTCAAGTCAAACTTTAAAACCTTTCTAGACTTGACTTCCTCCTATTTGCCTCAGATTGTTACACATCCTGCACTCAAGGATGTGGACTTTGGTAATCTCTTTTTCTAATACATATTCAGTTAAACTTTGGGCTATAATCTATTGATATCAGTTTAAATGCAAGCTCTTCTCAAACAGAACCTGACTGCTATGTCATTTCATCGAGTGCTCTACTTTTAACCCATAACTTATATCATCAGAAAGAATTAATAATCTTACCTCATTTGTCTTTTTGCCCTATTGTACATTTTCTTCAAAAAGTGCTTTTAGTATTTATTTTACACATAATTTTAAGCTGCATGAAATCAAGATCTTTTATCTTGTTCATTTTATTAGTATATAGGGAAGCCATTGATTTGTGAATTTTGGTTTTATAACCAGTAGTTTAACATTTTTTATTTGGGAAACAATAATGAATGTGTTCCAGTTATGATATAACAAATATAAGTTAGGTTGATGATAAATCTTTTATAAATGAGTCATTTATAAAATAATCATTATAAATGATTTGATAAACAAAATAAACCATATTTTAGAGAACAATAAGGGAATTTCAATTTATATGATTATAAGATTAATTATATGATTTTGTTTTCAATATGGTAGGATAAGAAATGATAAAATCATTGTGCTAGAGTGACATCATACTTTACAGCTATTAGAGAAAAAGAAAAAAATAGAGTATATTTGATGTAATATATCATGAAGACACTGATGGGTGCTAGAAATGGTTGGGGAGGATGTACTTCAAAAAAATGATGTAAGAGATTTCCTAATGGATTAGACACATCCACTTGATATCCTCGTATAAATTGTCAAGTTCACTTTATGCTGCCAGTCAAGTCTTAATTATTCATGTTATTAGAGGAATACATAAGCACACAAAGGCAAACTTTAATGTGGTTATAGATAAAGGGATATCTGATGCACAAGCAGAGAGTGAAAACAGCTTTCAATGAGTCATGAAGCAGAGATAATAGACCTCTCATATAGGAGAGACAGTTGGAGAAATTCTCTCTTCCCTTTTTATCATTTAGATTGGAATAATCAGAAGTTGATGGACTTAGATATTCTAATAGCTACATTTTAATTCACAAAATATAATTGAACACTACTTTGTGCCAGGCCTAACCATTAGTGAGAAAATGGTCTACAGCCTTCACTTTTGCATTACAGTCCAGTGAGTGAAAGAAACAATTAGGTAATTACTCAAATAATTGCTAGGATCATCAAGAGATATTTCTGACTAATGAGTTGAGAAGAATATATATTTATTTTAACAAGTATTTTAAAATTTGCTTCATATGTTCATTATTTAATTTTTTTCACACACATAAACCAATTAATATTCAATAAGGTCATTCTGGGTGAAGTGATTATATTAATTAAAAAGAAGATGACAGGAAACAAAAGTCAAATTTATCTCAAGAACAGCTGGTAAATTAATTTTATAAGTGAACAAAAACTTCATTGAAATTATATGTACTTTTTTTTAACTTATTTATGGAAGTGGTGACAGACACATTATTTTTATTCTCTTTGAAGTGTATATCAATGTGGGTGTTTTGTGAAAAGTCTTTTCTGATTGCTTTTTGGTTTAATTTTAAATAGTCAAGTTTCTAAGGAAAGTGCCGAGGTCAGCAACTCCTTATGTATTCTTAAAGATATTCTAGGATATTTACCACTTATTAAATGATTAGAACATATGAATGTAATTAGAATTTTTTTTACTGTGAAGAATGGAATTGATTATTAAAATAATCACTGATTATATATATATTTATATATATATATATATATATATATATATATACATATGTGTGTGTTTTTGTGTATATATACATATATGTATATATATATAAAATCAGCCTGAATGGTATACAGAAATTTTACTTCTCTGTATATTACATTACAAACATAGAATATTAATTACATTTCCCAAATAAGAAGTTACTTCTGTTTTACTTGAGTGTCCTTATTAGCATTAAAGCATATTCTAGTATATTTCATACTTAAAACAAATAATTATCCTCAATTCTCTGCCTCCTCAGGCAGAATAGGTATAATCAAGTTCCAGTACCTGGAGACAAAGCTTATGAACAATAAGGGAAACCTAAACTGTTACTTGATGAAAAATTTGGTACAAAAAAAAAGGATTTTTCAATCTTGATTCAAATTGATTACTTCATATTATTGCTTTTAACATTAATTCATTATAGTCTAAACAATGGTCATCAAAATGTAGTATTAAAAACAGCTGAAATGGTATAACACTGTGTGGTGTGTGCACAGATGTGTACACGTTGTCCATCTGTGTGCTTTCTGCAATTTTCAATATGTGAGCTACACTTCAATGAATGGCTTATTTAATCTAATATTTCACTTTTTATTTTTATTGGTGCATTAAATTCTATAGAATACTGGGATTCCATTGTGCTTTTCTTTTACAAATGAGGAATCAAGAAAGTTTTAAATATATTTAAGAATATAAGGAAAAACTAAGAATGAATGTTTCATCAATTGAAATCAAGTGAATAAATTGAGAGGAAATATATAAAATGTATGTATGTCCATAATAAAAAATACTAATGGAAAATGTCTAAATTAATGTGGTCTATTTTTCTATGAAATATGGTTGTAAATGTAACTATTAGAAAAAATATAAAAAACTTTCAAGTTATGCTTATAATAAAATCTCAAAAAGAAAAAGACTTTTCAGATTGGCTGCACCAATTTGCAGTCCCACCAGCAATGGATGAGTATGCCTTTTCCCCCATACCCTTGTCAACACTTACTGTTGTTTGTATTTTTGATAGCTGCCATTCTGACTGCAGTGAGATAAATCTTAGAATAGTTTTGATTTGCATTTCTCTAATTGCTAGAGATGTTGAACATTTTTTCATATGTTTTTTGATTGATTGTATATCCTCTTCTGAGAAGGTCTGTCTAGTTCTTTGGCCTATTTATTGATTGGGTTATTTGTGGTGTGTTTTTTGTTTGTTTGTTTGTTTTTGTTTTGTTTTGTTTTTGGTGTTAAGGTTTATATATCCTAGAGATTATTGCTCTATCTGGTGTGCTTGTGGTAAAGATTTGCTCACATTCTGTAGGCTCTCTATTCACCTCACTGATTGTTTCTTTTGCCGAGAAGAAGCTATCCCACTCCTCAGTTCATACCCAAAGGACTTAAAAACAGCATACTACAGGGACACAGCCATATCAATGTTTATAGCAGCACAATTCACAATAGCTAAATTGTGAAACCAACCCAGATGCCCTTCAGTGTAGATGAATGGTTAGGGAAATTTTGGTATATATACCCAGTGGAACATTGCTCAGCATTAAAAGAGAATAAAATCATGGCAATTGCAGGCAAATGGAAGGAGTTGAAGAATATAATGCTAAGTGAAGTAAATAAATCGCCCCCCAAAAAGACCAAATGTTTTATTTGCTATGGATGCTGACTCATATGGTGATGGGGGGAGCATGGGATGAATGGAGGAACTTTAGATAGAGCAAAGGGGCAGGAGTGGAAAGGAGGGGGCAAAGGGATAGGAATGGTGGTGGAATGAGTTAGACATCATTACCTTAAGTACATGTATGAAGACATAAATGGAATGAAAATTTGTGTACAATCAGTGACTTGAAAAATTGTGCTCTTTGAGTATAATATTAAACGAATTGCATTCTGCCATCATGTATAACAAATTAGAATAAATAAATAATTTTTTTAAAAAAAGATAAAAAGACTGTAATAGGAAAGTTATTATAGAGGATACAAAGGGGAAAAGCATAACACATAATAAATAACCTATCATATCCAAGAGTGTGGATCTTAGTTAAATTCACATAAATAAAAATTATCTCATTTATTAAAACAATAAACTATAAGGTATCAGAGATGCTCAAATGTATTACAAGTAACTACTTTTATCAATCATTGTAAAGACATTTAAAAGCCTTGTAGTAGGCCAAATAATGGCCATTCAGGGCTTAATCCCTAGAATCTATAGTATTACATTTTAAAGAAAGATATTTTTGCAGATGTCTTTAAATTATGGATGTTAGAATGAGGAGATTATACTAAATTATCCCTGTGGGTAGAGAATCAAATCATGGTAGTAATCATAAATCATAAGATAAATGCAAGGGGTTGATGCACAAAATGGAAGCAGAGGAAACCTGACCATATAGCAGGTTTGGATGTGTACTTGCAGGTGAGGACTGCTAGTAGCTACAGGCACTGGAAAGGTCATTCCGCATGTCTGTGATAACATCCAGGTTACGATGCAGTGAAAATGACTCAGATTTCTAGACTAAAAACAATTATTCTTTTTCATAACAGAAAAAAATAATTGTTTTTAAATCCACCAAGTTTGAAGTAATTTTTTTGTAGACAACCAAGAAACTCAAAATAATATAAAAGATGCATACATTTAAAAATGATTTATCAAAGAAATTCAAAAGAGTAAAAATTCTCAACATACTCATTGTTAAAAAATATAACATACTGTTAACTTTTTAACTCATTTGAACTGTTTCTGCTTTAGCTATCACTCTTGTGGGAGGAGGTAGAAGACAGTCAACATCATTCCATAGTCAGGTTCCCAAGATGGAAACAGTACAGGTTAGGCAAGATTCAAAACTGCAGCAACAGTAGCCAAGGCTTTCACTTAGCGAGCTGGGGAAAGGCAGAGAAGGAATTTGAGAAGCTCTATGGTCTGCGTTCTATTTCACCCCTATTCACATATACGTATTTTTGATATCTGAATGTTTGTTGAAAGATAAAAGGAGTGACAGCTTAATAATTTAATAATTTTCTCACTTTTTTGAACTCAATCTTGGTAAGCATATCCAGTTATTTTAATGATGTCTGTGTGATATGGATTCTTATTGCTTACCATTTTGCTTTAGTAACTCCCACCTTCACCCCTGTGCAGAGGTTCCAGTCCTAGGCTTTGTGCATGGTAGGAAAGTGCTCTACCATGAAACTCACCACCACCACTGCATTAGCAGTGTGTTCTTTAGGACTGACATTCACAAACATTTGGGGAGTATTTATATGAGCTCTGGACTGTGTTAAGTCTAGTGCTTAAATGATGAATAGCATGCTTTCTATTAATGAACGTAATCCTCCTGGGGTTGTCTTATTCAACACTGATTGCTGGTGGATGATTATTTTCTGTGATGGTGTTTACACACATTAAAGCAAACAAGATTATGTCTGCTATTTTAGCATCTGCTTTAAATGATTGACTCATTAAACTTTTCAACAACTGATACTACCAGATCCTTAGATTATTTTCCAGGGTTTGCTGTTTATCATATCATCATCTATTACTCTTGTAATCTCTTGTTTTAAAATGTATACTCAAGATGTTTAATGATATTTAGTATATCTTAAACAGTTTGTTTTATCTAATATTATACTTTGCAGTATTTTCAAGACTTGTTCCAATAACCTAATAATGACATATGAAATGATTTATGGTAATATTTAATAATGATATTATTGAATTTTCTTTGTCCCACTGCCCTTAGATTAAGCATACATTAAAAGATTTTATCAAAGAATTATTTAAAAGTTTCAGAATAGGCATAAATGTGAGATTTTGAATACTATTAAATATCCACATCTAATTTGAGCCATGTGCCAACGTATCTTGTATACCTTTGTAACAACAATCTACAAGCAAACAGATTTGTGAAATTATATTTGTTGAATAATTCTGAATTTTTTTGTCATTTGAATTTTTTTTTAATTTCCAAAGGCTAATGATTTTTCATTTGTTTGTAACTTTTTAATGACTGTTCCTGAATTTTCCCAGTAATTGCCAAATTCTTTGTTATTATTTTTTTAAAAAAAGCCATTTGTTGCATAATCTTGCATTTTAGAACTACTTACTTGCCAAAACTTTTCCAAGAACTTCACAAGTGACATTCCAAGATACCATCATTTCCTCACTGATATTTTCCCCCATGTTTTCTCTGTGTAAAGACTTTTACAGATTAAGAGATTTAGGTGCTAAATTGTACTTAATAACTTGATTTCACAATAGTCCTAAGGCTTCTGAATGGGAGAAGATGTTCATAATGATGAAAATATAAAGCTTAAAGATGATGGAAGTTTGTTGTTGGGCATACTGAGAAGAAGTGTCAAACAAAACAATTTTATTTGTTAAGGAACTTTCAGAAAATAGGATTAGGTGGTTGTGAAATGCATGGCGCATGCTGTGTCACTGTCATGTCTGCCATTGCCTTCCATGAGCAAGTTCACATTAGTCAGGTCACGTGCTCAACTCAATTTCCTGATCCTAAAGTGTGGCTTCAAGTCATTTGTACATCTTTATGTTGGGTTGTCTTTGTTTCTGCAATTTGTGAAGTTTATACATTCTGTTTGCAAGTCTTAAATAAAACAGTTACTTGCTGGTGTTAAATTTCTTTCATTTCCAATGAATGAAAATGAGTTAATTTCACTTATACTTTAAAGGTTATTTTCACTGCATATAGTATCCTATGTTGTCAGCAATTTTCTTTCAGTTATTTAAAGATGAAATTTTACTTTTTGCTGATTTCCTTTTTCTCCTTGATTGGACAACTTATCAGCCTTTTAATGGAACTCTTTTTCAGATTTTCCATCCTATTTTTTTTCATATTTTTGTGCTACCTTTGTGAAATTTAAGTCTAGATATATTTTCTTATTTATCCTCCAGTAGAAAAATAATCTTTAGTATTTTTAATACCATCCCTTATTTTTTATATTGTTACCAGATTTGTTAGCTTTAGAATTTGTCTTTGATTCTTTAGTATAGATTCCAGTTATCAGCTGTAAGTCTCTTGTCTCTCTTGAACATGTTAAATTCTGTTATTTTCAGGTCTGTATGATAACTATATGATGGAAAAGTATCTATTATATGAATTATATGAATTAAAATAAAGATAGCTACAAAAAGGCAAAGTATGAGTAACTAATTTTGGATTATGGAAATTGTACTGATCATCTTATACTTAATGTAAAACTGAAATATATATTATTATATATAGTATAGATATATTTAGGCAAAAATGATTAGTGGTTTGTGTTAATGGAAAGGATTATGTGAAATCTTTATGAAAAATGAATTGTCAAAACTAGTTGCATAGTGTATGTGCATAAGTTTCAAAAAATGAATATTCAATTTACAATCCCAAATCTTCATATATATATATATATATATATATATATATATATATATATATANTGTGTGTGTGTGTGTGTGTGTGTGTGTGTGTGTGTAGTGTGAATTTATTATTTGTTGAAAAGTATTCTAAATACTTTTGCTGTTTTGTCTCCAAGGCAAGCATGGCATTCATTAACATTTTTTATGGATGGGTACACAGAGCAGTTCATAAACTTGTTCAAGGTACCAAGAAAATAAGGTAAACAAATGATAAAATGGGATTTAAATGTCTAGTTACCTGTTAGGAATACACACTTTTAACCAGGGTGCTATATAAAGTCATACATGTAGAAGGGTCTATGCAGATGGGGGGGGGGGAGTACCATGCCAAAGGGAAGGATTTACATGGTGATAAAGAACTAGATAAAACACTTTTCTATGAGAACTCAGTGCAGCATATGTTAAATGAAAATAAGAAAATCTTAAAATAGTAGGTGTTAAAATTATAAGGCCACATATTGAACCAATAGATCCCAGCATGTTAATAAACCCATGGGGAGAAAACTGCTATATTTATAGGATTAACAAGGATTGGTTTAACAGTTAAGAAAATGAGATAGCATACCCAAATGTTTGCATAAGTAGATAAAATTAAATGCAAAAATAATCAGTAAAAAATAACATCTATGCATTGAAAACACATTCAAGGACATGTTTTATGCTTCACCACACAAAAACAAGGCATTTCCATAATGTAACTATGGGGAAAAAACATTTAAACAATATAATAGGGACACTAATAGTTCTTTTTAACTTATTATTTTAAGATTGTTTTTATTATAAGTGAAAAAATAAAATATGATGCTCAAAATATTAATGCAGTAAATTTGCATTGTTAAGCTTTGGGGCTCAAAATACTTTAGAAATCATACAAATTTTATTTGTTTTTAGTTTTGTAAAAATTATAATCCTAATTTATAATATTTAGTGTTTAAGGAGCTAGATAACATTTAAATATATATTTTAGTTTGTAAGAGATTAAATAGTTAAAAGTAGATTTGTGAAAGAGTTCTGAGATTTTCTCATTGGTATTTTATACAGTCCATCAATTTTCTGAAGTTTATTATGAAACCAGACCCTGATTTAAAATTATTGTTTAAAAATGCGGAACATCTGATTCATTATGGTGTTGGCATCAGTTGATTGTCTTCTCTGATTCAAGCTGTTATTTTCTTGTTTCTTTTTTATGAGAGATGAGGGTTTTGATTTTTCCCCCCCTCATTGTATCCTAGACATCTGGTCTATCATGTTAGGATACCTTGAGTTCTATTTAAATATTTCATTTTAGCAGTTACCCATTTAGGTTTAGCAAGTCTTTAGGCTGTGGTTCTGAGGGCCACTTAATTTCCAGGCCCTTTGCAATGTTAGTAGGTTCACTTACTGATCTTGAGCCATCGGCTTCCTTCCAGCCCTGCTGGTGTCACCTTTGTGTGCAGAAGGTGTTTCCTGGGCTGGGTCACATGCTGCCTCCAGATCCACTTAACTAGGTGGAAGATAGTAGTTGTGGGACCTTCCTGTAGATTGCTTTCCCTAGCAGTTCTCCTGAGCCTCTGACTGGGAGAAAGCAGATGCATAATGGTGAAGACAGAGACTTTCTAGAGGAGTTTCACTGTAGGTGGTTCTCTTCACCTTTCTCTTGCTAAATGCCTTAGTATCTCAATCTAAAAGCAGAGTCTCAGACACTGAGGAGAGGGAGGGTACTTACTCCCCCTAGCTGTGCAAGACTTTCAATCAATGCCCTCTGGCATGGTGTCAGGCTAGCTCCCCTGAATTTATCAGGGACCCTCCAATTTTGATCCTGGGGATGAATTAATTGAACAGAGTGAAAACACTGGTCTGGGTGGTCTTCCTATGCTGAGGCAATGGGCAAGATTGAAGATGCTCTGCTACTTTGTTGTTCTTGTGATGAATTTTCAACCTAGTCTTTTGCCCTTTAGGGTTTCTGATTGCTCTTTCACTTGTCTTAGATTTTGAAGGTAAAAGGTATTGTTTATGCAGTGGGCAGGAGAAACAAATCTTCACCAATCTCATGTAGGCTGGGAATCACTGCTAATTTAAATCATGTATGTTTATAACGTCTTACAATAGACAAGGATTTCTTGCAAGATTGAACAAAAACAAACTTACTTGATATATTGATAATTGAACATAATTAAAATGAAGAACTTCTGTTGTTCATAAACACAATGAAGAAAGGAAATAAAAATTATAGACTGAGAAAAATATTCATGATAACTGATACAGAGTATTAATGAAGATTATCTCATTGATCAAATTCCACTTAAACTCACCCAAACTCTTTTTCAAAGAAGCCTGACTTTTTTTCCTTTTTTGAGTGCCTGCATTGTCCAATGTTAGGAAGAATCCTGCTGAATCAGTTTAGTCAGAACACCTGCCTTCCACATTTGATCACCTTCAATAAGTGCTCTGATTTCTCTTATCAACCATCCCATGAATGATGTCTGATCTTTCTGAACTAGATCAGGCATGGACCCTGTTGGTCTATTTAGCCAGAATCTCTCTTTCCCTTGATGTGTCTTCTTAGTAATTTTCCTTCTACTGTACATTCCTATTTACCCCAGGTATATTCAGAGTTGAATTCAGTCACTCTCCCCCACTGTAAAATCCCATTGCAGTGATCTCTGTACCCATTACGATAATTCTACCCTTGAATAATCTACCTTAAAACTTTGAAAAAATGTAATGGTTATTTTTTTTTCTCTTGACTGACAAAGAATTTAAATCCAGGCAAAAATGAATAAAAGCTTTTACCAAAGAAGATAATCCTAAATAGATAATAAAAACATTTGTTTTATATCATCAGATATCATGGGTATGCAAATGAAAGAGCAATGAGCTACCAATTAAAGCACAGAAGAATAGAAAAAAAAAACATTCAATAACTGAAATTATCAGTCACATGGAAAACAGACAAACTATCACATTGTCAATGAGAGTGAAATATAGTAAAACATATTGGGATGTTCGACTAATAAAACCATTTCTTAAAAATAATACACACTTCTACTCTGCAACTCAGCAATTATCATTTTAGGTGTATATACAAGGCAAAGGAATATATGTCGAGAAAATGATAAAACAAGCATAAAAGAAAACAGCAAAAGAATGTTTACAGCAACTTTGTTCACAATTATCGAAAGCCAGAAATAGCCCAAATGTTGATGAGCACTAGAAGGATAAAGACCTTGTGGTATATTCAAATAATGGAATAGTGTGCAGCAATTAAAAATATATTGATATATGTAACAATGCAAATGATGTCCAAATTATGAAAAAAGAATGTGACACAATTTATGTGAAATTAACAAAACAAATAAACATAATCTAGGACGCTAGAAATTAGAGGAATAATTAGTTCTGTTTGGTAGGCATTGGCTAAAGGATGGAACAATGAAGCCTCCTTATGTCTTGGAAACTTCAGTGTTCTATGTCTTCATCTGATCATTTTTACCCAGAAATATTATGAATATATGCAAAAATTTAAATCTGAAGTATATGTGAATATATATGATGAGTTTGTACACAGTTATATGTAACTGATACACTTATGATATATGGACTACGATGTATAACTGCAGTTTTGTAAGATTTTTAAGATATTTAACTTTCTCGACTTTGTTTTAAAATGATGTGACTGCTGCTTGCTCCTTTTGCCAATTGCAATTTATATGCTTCAAATAATTTGCTTGGTTAGAGATTCACAACATGATATTTTGTGTGGATAACAGCAATGCTTTGGTAATTTCATAAAGCTATGATTAGGTCAGTATAGGTAATTAAAATGTCATTTGTGTTTTGAAAACTGAAAAATACTTTCTACTTATCAGAGACATTAAATGTTTTTTAGTATTTGTGTGTAGAATAAGTAAGGTAGGAAAATTAACTGCAGACAAGTCATGTCATTAACTCACCTAATACTTGCCAACCATTCTTAATCCCAAGGTACTTCTGTACATATTTGACTATACAAATACTACTAATTACTTTTTGTTATTTGCTCATTTTTAGGGGGTAAAGGGTACTAGGGACTGAACCCAGGGTCTCTTACCCTTTTTATTAGGAAACACTGTCTCACTAAATTACTTACGACTTGGAATCCTCCTGCCTTGGCCTCCTCAGCTGCTGGGATTACAGACAGGTGCCACCCACCACACCAGGGTAATACCACTAACTACTTTAATGAAATTTTAAATTATGTACAATTTAATGTAGCATATATTACTAGAGGAAAAAAAATCACACATGATAATGAATCCAGTATGATAATAAAAATCTGAGAAGACATAGAAAATTACATACCTCAAATTATATGTCAGTATGAATATGCATGTATTAAATTTTAATAATTTGATAATAAAATTAGCATTGTTAGTACTACATATTTAACTAGAATTTTAAAGCCTTTTGATTTCTTTACCTTCAAATAAGTTGATTTTAAGACAGTAGAAAATAATGGGGAGATATTAAGAGGTAAGCAGTTTTTCATCCTATTATAACAACATAAATAATGTCAATGTTAATTAAATTATTTGCTTTCCTTCTTCCTTCCTTTCTTCTTCCTTTCCTTTCTTTTTTCCTCTATTCCATACGTTTTAGTTTCTGCTCATACATAAAGTAGCATATATAAATTCATATCACTTGAGTGCTTCTATGTTTTTTCATCCCCTTTGGTATGCGCTGAATTTTATTCAAATATTAAGTGAAAGAGAAATATTATTGGATGTTTTTTGGTTTATTATTAAGAGTTAACATCATTCTATGAAATACTACAAAAAACAGACTATATCTAAACTTGAATTATCCCACAAATCTGGTAGGTTTTCTTTGAATTGTGTACCAATAATTTTGATGTAAGAATTTTGAGTAGGTATGGGTATACATTACTATGATAATTTTTAAATTCTTTTTCTCTAGGTACATATTTTGATAATTCTAAGGAAAATACTAATTCTGTTCCTTTTATGAAACTTTAATCATTTTATGATTGATATTATATTTGTCACTCTTTTAAAGATTATTGAATAAAGAAAAATACAAATGAATTTAATCTATACCATTACTATATATGCTCTAGTTATATGTAGATATAAGTACTATATAAACATTCAGGTGTGTAAATATACACATACATAAGTAAGTATAAAAGCATTTATTATTAAGATTTTATTCCATGATCATGGAGTCTTGGGGATTCAGAAATGTACAGTTTGCAGAATGGATTCTCAGGAGGAGAGCCTAGAGTATAATTCTAATTAATAATATGAACAACCATATTTTAATTATTTCTTCTTGTGTTTTTAATTGGCATAATGATTTTATTTATTCATGGAGTACAGTGTGATATTACAACTCATATAAAATATGTAATTATCAAATCAGAATTATTAGCATATAGATCCATCAGAAGTATTATTTCTTTCTATTAGGAGCATTCAAAACTTCTACTCTACCAACTGTAAAATATACAGTAAATTAATGTGAACTGCAGTGATCCTACTGTGCTATAGAACACCCAAACACAATTTTTGTACCTGTAGCTAATCATTCTGTTCCTCACCCCACCACCCTTTACTGCTTCTGGCAATTTAAACTCTACCCTCTATTTGCATGAGATCAACATTTTTGTTTTCATAAGAGTGAGAACATGCAGTATTTGTCTTCTGTGCCTGATTTATTTCACTTAACATGATGTCTTCCAGTTTGATTCATGTTGTTGCAAATAAGAATATTTTATTCTTTTTTTAATGACTGAATATTCCTGTGTGTGTGTGTGTGTGTGTGTGTGTGTGCGCCGTGATGTTCTTGCATCCATACAGCCATCATCAGTGGACACTTTGGTTTATCCCATACCTTAGCTATGTTGAATGTGCTACAGAAAACACTGGAGTGCAGATGTCTCTTCAGCATACTGATTTCAGTTCCTCTGAAAAATACACAGGAGTTAAATATTTGGATCACATAATAGTTCTATGTTTAGTCTTTTGCCAAACTTGTATTTTGATAAATAAGGATAAATCATCCAGGATGGATTATTAACAGATAATATTGTACAATTATTGAAAAGCAGTAGAAAACATTCTTGAATCCCTCATTAGGTAAGATTATGTAGAACTTAAAAAAAACATTTCTTCTTAAGTATTAGATTTATCTTTAATTAGTACAATTATTATAATTTAACTTGCCCATTGTTAATATTTTCTGAGCTTTCAAACAAGATGACTTTAATCATTTTAATTTAATTAAATAAATACTACTTAGTGCTCAAGTGTGGTTTAACTGCAAAATGCTTGATTACTTTTTTGTTTTTTTACACTTTGATGCTTTGCCTTTCTAACAGTCATAAAATGTTTCCAAAACCCTCTTGCTCATTAATACATGAAATACTTTATGGTAATTAATTTTCTCTTTGACAGGTTAGCTCAGTGATGCATTTCCAATATATTAATTACCATTATGATGAAGTTTGCTGTAAAGGTTGAAAAGAGTTACTTCCCACTGGACAAATTAAATCAAGTGAGAAATAAATGTTCAATCTAGGTTATTATTTATTAGATTTTTTTAAAAAAACATGATTACAAAATGAAGAAGTCTTGTCATTATCTAAACTCCTGCCAGATATCAATAATTTGGTATAAATGTTGAAATTACATCTTAATATTGTTTTCTTAGTTGAAATGTATTTGTGTATATTTGATGTCAGAAGCTGTGTATGTTCATATACTAATATTAATAATACTATTAACCTTTAAGTTTGGAGCTTTTTCTATTTATAAAAATGAAAAAAAAATAAACTTATAAAAATATTCATTCTTGTTAAAATTCTTTTTGCTTATTTGCATTTAAATTTTTAATTCAGATGGAATGTATGTTCATGTAGGGATGTGGTCAGTTATTGTTTTTCTCTTTCACTTTTTTTTTTTTTTTTTTTTTGAAGTAGGAATTGGACCCAAGACTTCACCCATGTTAGGCAAGCACTCCACCAGTGGGATACATTCTCCAGCCCTCTTTTTTATTTTATTTTGAAACAGAGTCTTAAGAACTTGTCCAGGCTGCCCTTAAACTTAGCAGTCCTCCTGCCTCAGCCTCCTCAACAACTGGGTTAACAGGCATGTCCCACATCATCTGGCTTCTTTTCTTTTATTTGTTGTAGAGACAGTGGGCATCTGTATCCGCCCTTCCCAAGTTGTAATTATATTTTATTATGTAGTAAATTGTCATGCATTCCTGAGCAAAATTGCAACATGTTGACTATTGTGTCAATATATAATAAAGAAATGGTCACTGTCACATTGAGGTATTTGTCCAGATTTTCCAACTGTTTTGCTGTCTGGATGAATTGTAGCCATATACTTCTCAACCTTAGAAGATCCAATAATAATTTTAATTAAAGTCTTTTTGAATTTACAGCTTAATCTAGAGAGTTCAAATTTTTGCAGTATTGAGTTTTGAAGTCTCAAACAATATTGCTTTCCTTTCAAGTGTCTTTAAATCGTGAAATAGGGTTTTATAATTGTTCAAACACAGACCCTTAACATTTTGTTATTTTATATTTATTCCTAGATTATTCAATTTTATTACTTCTAAGCCTTATTTGCTGATTATATTAAGTTTTTATATTAAGACCTGCAATTTTGAAGTATTAAAAATATAGTTAAATTTAGTAGGAATATGTGAATAAAATAACCAAATCCTGAAAGCTGCTTTTAACTTTTTTCCTTACATATTTCATCTGAAACTGACGTTAACATTTTTTTTCAGACTTCAACAATCTTAAGTCCCCCAAAAGTCTTCAAATTGGAATTAAGACTTTGCTCCAATTAAATAATCATTTGCATGGATGATGTTTTTGAAGTTACTTTCTTAATGACACTGAGTAACACTGATTACATGATACATTACTAGCCAAACCTTCATCATTTTCTATTTGTTTGTTTTGCTACTTATACTGTTTTTAAGCTGTTTTGCAAAAGCAGCAGATGATCTCTAAGCTTGCAGCACTGAGAGCAAATTTTATGAAAGTCAGTTTTTGTCCTTCCAGAATTATTCCTGGATTCACATACCAAAGGAGTTAGTTCCCAAGTTTTAATGACACTTGCAGAAATGTTATTAAAATGATTACTCAATTAAGATCACAGGGCTGAAATTTACTGATCTTCACTAATGGTAATGCTGTACTAAAAACCAATACACTCACAGCAAAGAGTTCCTAGACTTTCCTTTGCAATCTGATGACTGTCTGGTTTGATAGGCTGAATAATGCTTCCTTTCCTTCCCAAAAATGTCCACGTCTTTCTCACTCGTCTTGTGAATATATTTTTTATATATGTGAATAATTTAAACTTTTTAGATGGATCATCTGCAATTATTTTGAATGATTGGGGTGTGCCGAGTTTCATAGGAGGAATACAGAGGAGTCAGGCAGAAGAGAAGGGATTGTGATGGTGGAAGTAAAGATTGTATTGATGCACTTGGATAATAGAGGAGCAGGACAGAAGCCAAGATAAACAGGAGACTTCTAGAAGAAGGACAAGGCAAAGAAACAAACTCTATAGCACTCCAGAAGGAGCCAGCCTGATATTGGCTTGACTTTAGCCCCCAAAATCTCATTTTCAAGCTCTGGCTTCTGAAATGTGGAGGAATAGGTTTGGGCTGTTTTAAGCTCTGTAGTTTCTAACAGTTTGTTAACAGCCAAAGTGCAAAATTAATTCAGGTAAAAGTGAAACAAATATCATCATACATGTTGGTTCCAGAAATTATAAAACTACAATCTGAACCACCAGCGTGAGGAGTGGCCAACTATTCTAAACTCTCCCCTTTTCAGATATATATAGCCTTATGCTTTTAAAATTCTACACTTTCATTTCCTAGAGGATTCACTTTGGGGCTTGCTGAAATTCCCTTGAAATTCTCTGATCTGTCAGATCATTCCAACCAGCTCTGCAGAAGTTTAAAAACTTCCAGAAAGGACTAAATAATAGTGAGCAACTATAAGGAAATCTAGTCAGGCCCATTCAAGCAAGTAAAAGATTTCCTTACTGTTATTTATTTAAACATTCAAAATAACTGAAGGAGAAAAGATATTAACTAAAATTACATTAAAATGTGCCTACATGAATATCATGAAGACATAATTTTATGTTTTCTTTAGCAACACTATTACATTTTATAATATATATGAACTATCTTACTGGAAATGGTTTTTGTATGTGATTTAAGATATGGGTTAAGAAGCAAATATTTAAAATGTGATTACTCATCTGACTCAGTTATATTTATTGGAAACAAAATCAATATTCTACTTTATTGCAATATTGTGATGTTATATTTTTATCATAAAACATACAATGAGCTCTCCAATATATACTGCCCCATGTAAGAGATTTATTATTATCATTAATATGGTATCTCTTTAAGTTTATCTCTCATTGAAACTTTTTTCCTACATTTTATAAAAATTTATTTTATTTTATTTTATTTTTTTATTTTTTTTTTTTTGAGGTTTAGTTCAGCTTTATTTCTTTAAGTAAATGTTCTAGGACTTAAGTGTGATAGTATCTTTTTTTTTTTTTTTAATTTTTTATTGTGGGTTGTTCAAAACGTTACAAATTTCTTGGCATATCATATTTGACACTTTGATTCAAGTGGGTTTTGTATTTATCATTTCTTTTATTTTTTAGAATTTATCTTATTTGTATGTTTTCCTATGTATTATTACATTTTACAGAATATTTAATCTGACAAATGGTTTGAACAGAATCTTATAAAAATTTTTAGATAATTTTCAATGAAAAGTTATAAAAAGTACATACATATTTAAACAATTCCTAATTAAAATAATATCGCAGTGATAATATGTTATTCACCTAGTCTTATAGAATTTTAGCTTTAAAAGTAATATTAATTTTTCATGATCATTAAATGGCTAATAATGAACATTTTAATAATTTAGAAGTGTTGTGTAAATGTCACATAGAAGAAAATTGCATTTAAATCAAGAGTAAAGAAATTTTCTGTGTGCTTTTTTTTGCAAACATAGCCATGAATTATTTTCCATGCCTTCTTTCAAGTACTTTCTCAGTGTTCTATTGTTCTGTAAAGTGTTGAAGTCTTGTTTTTTTTTTTAATTAACCAGGAAACCTGTGCTTGACCTTTTGACTTGCTTTGGCTAGTCAACACAATGAAGCAATTACTTAAAAAATTTTGTTTGTTTGGGGCTTGTTTTCTTTTCCTGTTGTTAGATATATTAAAATAATCATTCAGAACTTGCCAGGTGAGCTCAAACACAATTGTGTGTGTGTGTGTGTCTCAGCTCAAATTACTAATCCATGGAACCCTGAGAGATACAAATACCTATTTTTAAGTCATTAAACTGAATATGGGTTTTTTATGCAAAATTAGCTGACACATTTTTCCTCACTATTATGGACTACTTATTCTAAAAAGCTACTTCCTTTAATATACTCAAATATTGGTAAAATATAGCAGTGCATATATTGTAAAAATAGGTAATTGAACTTGAAATACAAGAACAAAACCCAAAAGAAAAACAAAGACTTCAGTGTCTGAACAACAGTGGAGCAGCAGAATCAGTCCAATGAGGAATTCCTATATTTAAGCTATCGGTTATAAAATAAACTTATCATAATTAAAAGTAAAGGAGAAAATTTTAAAAAAATCAAAAATTATCAATCATGCCACAAATATTTTGGGTAAAAAAGAAATAAAATAGAATTTTAAATGGAAAATATTGAATATAAAATTATTAATAATGAAAATAACAAAATTTAAAATATTTATATATAGAAATAACACCCCAGACACACCTGAAGATAGATTTCATGACTGAAGACAAACCATAAAAAAAATGACTGAAATACAGTCAAAAGATACAAAAAAATTAAATCATTCAACTGACCCTAATAGGCATGAAGTGAGAAGTAGTAATATATATATGAAAGAAGATCTTTAATGAACAGAGACACTAAAAGTGTTTTAAGTATTTAAGTCAGCAATTTATGTGGTTATACTTGGCATAAATATTCAAACACAAAGCATAAAATTAGACATTAGGAAAATCCAGGTTACTTGCAAATAAAGTAGCTATCAAAACAAGATGATTTAAGACAGAAAACTGTGTTCAATTATTTTCAAAGCACTAAGAATGAACAACTTCCAGTTTAAAATTATGCACATAGATAAATCCACTTTTGATTGTCAGTTAAAAATAAAGATATTTCAAAGAAATACTACAGGAAATTAACTTCTGAATGTCATCTCTAAAGAAATTTTTAATTAATATTTTTGAAAAAAGAAAAACAATCTTAGTAGTCCAAGATGCAAGCAAAAGAAAAGCCAGAATATATTATAAACATTTACTCAACTCTAAAGATTGATATGTACAAATATTAATATAAAGATCTAAATTTTATAGTTGTAACATAGAACTTAATGAACAAAGAAAAGATAGAAAATGAGAGGGAGACTTCTGAGTCTCAAGGACTAGAGAGTTACATATACATTAGGATAAGAAGTATAAAATTTTAAGTCAATAGCACAGATAATTCAGAGGATATTAAAAGTAAAAAAATATATCTTAAAATGAAAATAGGAAATAAAAATCTCAGTAAAAACAGGAAAGCAAATAAGAAATCAATATTATAGAAAATAAAGGAAAAGACTATTTTGAGAAGAATAAATAAAAACAGTCATGAAAAAGAGAAAACATTTATTGTACTATAAATTTTCAGTTAACTAGAAACATAAAATATTATTACAAATATTTATGTAAATAGTAAACTTTTCAAAAATGCATGGAGAAATATAGACAGAAGTAAAATTAAAAGGAGAGGTTAATATATGTTTCTCAGAAAAGTAGTAGATAAGCACATAAAAGTTAATAAGATTTAGTTTTAAAAATACAACTTGTATTTTTTAACATCAGCGTGCTCCAAACTTCTACTAATAGGATCCGCTTTGAAAACAAAAATCTAGTGAATATATTCACAACACAAATCTTATCAATATGAGAGATAATATCCGTACAGCCCTATAAGAAAAAACGCAAAGCTAACCACTCAATATACATGAATCCTGTCTCAACAACTTTCCAATTATTTGTTTCTTATAAATTATGCCATGTACCTATACAACAAATGCCCTGGAACAAAAAAACAAACAAACAACAACAACAACAAACCCAAACATAGAACAACAGCATAAAACCAAAGTCATATTAAAGCAGCTAATATTTTAAAATATAACAAAATAATGCTTTAGTGTGATAAGATATCTTACACTAATTACAAGATTTTACAGTTTAATATATTATTATCTAGTCATATTGCTTAATATATCATCCTGATATTTATTTAATATCAACACATACAAAGAAATATATTTCTTTAAATTATTAACAAGTGACAAAGAAAAAATGATATCTCAGAAGGGGAGGAAAATAATACCAGAATAGTTCCTAGGAAGGCAAAGAGGGATATGCTAAGCATGAAAGTAAACATTAATGAACAATTAAAGAAATGTAGATAAGGTTGATGAACTCAAATGTTGTTTCTGAGAAGCAAAACTCATTAAGTAAAAATAAAGTAGGAATAGATGGACAATATTAGGAAAGATCGTTTTAATGATAAGTGTTTTAATTGGCACGAAAATATTTAAACTTTATATAGTTACAAAGTATACACAATATATAAGCTCTAAAAAAAAGTGACCAGAGTAATTTTTCTTGAAAATTTTCTCAAAATTAAACACCAAAGCCAAATTACATTAAATATAGTTTTACTAATCATTCTACAAAAGGGAAGAGAAGTATAAAGTAAATTAATCTTAGGGTAAAAAAAAAAGCATGTTTATTTATTACATGTATACATACTTGTGTTTCTTATATGTACACATATATATTTTATATTATATACGTGAAATATTTATGTAATTACAAGTTTGTAAAATGTACCTGACTACAAATTTATTACTGTTCATAAAGAAATATTATGAGCATAAAATCTACTGCTACGTGAATAGACAAATTTTGGTAAAGCAACAATAGTAGAATTATGTAAAATAATGTAGATTTAGTGAATTACATTTTCAACAACATGAACAACTTTTTAAAGCGTATAAACAATCTTTCAAGAGAAAAAGCAAATACCTGAGGACTACAGATAGCATGGTATTGTTGGGAGTGGCAAATGAAGTATGGTTCTTGAACTGCAGAGACAGGGCAATATGGTATCCCAATATAACTCCTCTTCAATATCATCTCCCTCTATAATCCCACTGAATTTAGGATATTCCAACATCTATGAGATCAAAACCAGACATCTTCCATAAAGAACTAAAAAGTTCTGATTTTAAAAAGTACTTATAGGAATGAATAAGTTAAGCATTAATTAATTAGAAGTTAAGGACTGGAGTGGGAATATTCATTCTCATTTAAATTCTTAAAGCGATATATCTGATACTTGGACTTTAAAAAAAATAGTAACACACTGAATGTTACAGCTATGTTTGATTTTGTATTTCATAAAATGCGTATATTTTCCATCGCCATGGTAAAAGAGTATGCTTAGTTGTTTTATGTTTTCTGGTGTATATTTGCTTTTTCCCCTACTACAAGTGTTCCTGAGTGGCATTGTTCATGAGTATTTCACTGCTTTAGAAGCACTTGGAAAGGAGGCTTAACATGATTAGACTACAGAAGGCTATAGTTTTTTCTTCACTGAAGTGCAAGTCAAGAAGTTTGTGTGTGTATGTGTCAGATTTATGTCCTGTACTTTTTGAAAGTGAAAAAGAAGATTTATTTTCTTCTCACTCTTCATTGTAAAAGATTTGATAAACCCTGTTACCAAAATCTCCAGAGAGCAAATTTTCTAAAGTACAAGAAATGCAATGCAAATCTCTTTTACTGCCTTCCAAATTTCACACACTAATTACAGAAACCAATTTCTCACTGCCTAAAGGAGATTTCTAAATTGAACCAAAGTAAACCCCTGTGTAACTGAAAGAAATATATTTTTACATACAGACATATATATGTGTGTGTTTCTGTAAATACACACATAAATACATGCATGTACATATTTATGTATAACTAAAAGAGCAGTATGACTTTTAAATGAATTTTAGGATATTCCTAGTTTTTAAGATAATATTTTAAGTGTATCAGTATCTGCTGAAAGAGGGATATACCTGCATCTCAAAATTACTCATTGTGCTAAGATATTTACTAATAATGAAGTCACTAAGAATTCAAAATGGAGAACATTATGTTTTTGTGATGTTATATAATATTTAAGCATTATTTTTTATTCATTGTTTATACTGTATTTCATTTTCTATAAATGCATTAACTATTGAATTTCTGTTTATTTGTATTGAAATAACTGCTTGGTGAGGATTCTCTCTGTAAGTGTGTATCTGACTGTACCAAGAGCAAGAGTGTACTATATTAATGACTTAACTGTGGAAAGTTTTCCTCATTAACAGGGCATTCCAAGATGTCTACAGAACTCATAAATAATAGGGATTCCCAAATCTTTTAATGATAATTACTAAGAATTGCAGAATTTACACCATGGAAGGAGCACACTGTAGATTCACCATTTTGTTACGACCATCATTGTATATTTTTAAAATATCCTAGAAATCATAGTACATGAATAATAAAAAAAAAATTCGGATCCATATTCATGAGCGCTCCTCATATATGATATATGGACATACGCACATACAGACATACAACACAAAACAGAAGTGTGCACACGTAACATACAACACATAAGACAATAGTAAAGGCCTTGTAGCTTTACACAGGTGAAATCTCCATTGCAATGTTTAAAAACTCCACAGTCAAAAAATAAAACTAATCAGAAAAACATTAACCTAGGTCTGTATGAGCTCAAAAATAAAATAGAACTTTATGATGTGGGAAAAAGCAATAATAAAATAGATATTGAAAAAAGCATCCTGGTTAATCACTGTCGCAGATGTAAGAATAGCCAAGCTGGAGTTCTGGATATCAGTTGTTATGGATTTGAGTCAAATCATCTTCCTTTTCGTCTGTAGAAATTGTTTTGGTTAATCTCTCTGGAATCCAAATCGGCTGCTGTTCTCCCTATGGAAAAACACAAACAGAGCCCCGATTCCAGACAATCACTGGGTCAGGACCTTTCCATTGTCCTGTTAGAATATAATTCCAAAGTACCTTAGTCTTATGTACATTTTTTGGATACAAATGTCTTTCCACAGCACTAAGCCCTGATGAATCCAAATTTAAAAAGTTTAGAGTAAAAAGGATTATTTTAAGTTTATCTTTGGGGAATATATACCCCTTTTCAATTCCCTCCTTTTGTTTTAACAAGTACATTTTAATAGTTTGATGAGCTCTTTCAACTATGCCTTGTCCTTGTGGATTGTATGGAATTCCTGTTATGTGAGTAATGCCAAATGATGAGCAAAATTGTTTAAAAGAGGTAGAAGTATAACCAGGACCATTATCTGTTTTTAACTGTTTTGGAACGCCCACAGTGGCAAAATTTTGTAAGCAATGAGCTATAACATCTTTAGTTTTTTCTCCGGCATGAAGGGAGCCCATCAGAAATCCGGAAGAAGTATCAACTGTAACATGTAAATATTTTAATTTTCCAAATTCTGGCAAGTGTGTGACGTCCATCTGCCAAATATGGTTAGGTATCAGTCCTCTAGGATTGACTCCAAGATTAACTTGTGGTAAAAATGTCACACAATTTTGACATTGTTTTATTATATGTCGGGCTTGTTCTTTAGTTATTTTAAAATGCTTTTGTAAAGTATTAGCATTGACATGGAACCTTTTATGAAAATTTATAGCTTCTTCTATTGTGGAGAAAATATGTATGTCATGTGTAGATTTATCTGCTAATTCATTGCCCAAACTAAGGGCTCCAGGCAATCCTGTATGTGCCCTGATATGTCCTATAAAGAATGGATCTTTTCTGTCCCAGATTAGACTTTGTATAGTGGAAAACAAAGAGAAAACAGTAGAAGAAGGGGAAATCCTACAGTGAGTATTAACTAATTAAAATCTACACTAACAAAATTCATTATGGTTTCTTTGATATGGAAAAATTGTCATGCCTCAGTGGAGTTGTGGGGATGGTTAATTCTAACCAGCTTGGAATTAGCCTGACCTGTCCAAATGAAATAAGGAATGAATTTTCGTGGCACTGACTGCAGGACAGGATGTAAAACATACCGAGTGATACTGTTAATTTCCATAATTCTGAAGTCTTGAAGGAGGTTCATCACAACTTGTCTGCACTGTTTATTCATTATAGAGAAACTGATGACTTTTACCTAGTTTGAGTGAGAAAACCTGTATATTTCTAAAATACCCTAGAAATCATAGTATTTCTAAATTAAGATATTTGTTCCTCCCTCCCCCAAGGCTTTGCTATGAAGGCTGCTTGCAGAGCAGGATGTTGATGGCATATGAAAATGCCCCAGACAGACTCTATTTCATTCCAGATGCCCCATGCATGCATATGTGGCTTCTGATCCTAGAGAGAGGGTACACTGTGCCACGTTTCTTACAGGAGGTCAATAGGCATTGACACAAAATGTCACTAGACTTGCTACTCTGCTCCAGTCTTTGGCTGTAATGCATATCCTTACTTAAAAGTAATTGCCATATTGTAGTTTTCCTATAATAAGCTGTGAGTCTGTAAACATTCAAATCTGTTTAAGTTCCAGTTACTGCAGTAAATTTTTAAAAATAAAAATTTTAATTGGCAGAAAAATCATTTGGTGTCAACGTCAACATAAGTTGAAATAACACATTGAAGTGAAAATAGTTTTAATTGAAGAAAGATCATTTATTTTTTCCTAAATTTATGTTTATAAATTTGAACATTATGATACTGGTTTCAGTAAAAGTCACATGAAAAGAAATTGTAAATAAGGGCTGCGGTTGTAGCTCATTGATAGAGCACTTGCCTAGCATGTGTAAGGCTCTAGGTTCCTCAGCACCACATAAAAATAAATAAATAAAATAAAGGTATAAAAATACAATAACATTATTAAAAAAGAAGTTGTAAATAAAATAAAACATGAAACATAACATAAACATTAACATTGTAATTTTATCTGCTCATGGGAAATGCATGTCAAAAATTATTTCAATAAAGTAAGAATTAATAAAATTGCCTCAATAGAGTTTCTTTGAGAGAGCACTTTTTAAACTAAATTATATCAATACTATTATAATTTTATTGTGACTCTTCATATCCATTGCAAGGATTTGACTTCTTTTGTGAAAACAGTGGGATTAACTTCTATGTCATTTCAAAATATTAGTCTCCAAGAGGGTTACAGCTAGGACAGCCTTCTCTGTTGTAGCAGGTAAGTTTTCTTTCCCCCAGTTTTAAACTATCTTATACTTTTTTTTCTTTTAATGTGTAAACTGTTTTGATCCAAGCCTCTCCTATATTAACAACAAGGTTATCTTTTTTGTTTTTACGCTTTCTGAAAATAATCAATTTTTAATTAAATGCAAAATATTTATAATGGAATTGGAATAAAAGTATATCATCCTATTAATCTCTATAAAATATTTACCATTGGGACTGGGGTATGGCTCAGCGGTAGAACGGTCGCCTCGCACATGCAAGGTCCTGGGTTCGATACTCAGCACCACATATAAAAAAAATAAAGTTATAAAAAAAAAGTTTACCATTGCTGATTAGTGTAGGATGCTATTTTTTCTGCTTACATGATCTTCTTTTTCTATTCCTCTGCTTTATTACACTGCAACTGTGTTAATGTTCCTTGAGCTCTATTTTCTTTAACATGCCATAGTGTTAGTCTGCAAAGTCCTCACATGAAATAAACCATCCTAATTGTTTTCTAGACTAAAATGATTAGATCAATAAAGAAAAGCCTTTGAAAAATTTTAAACTCTATGGAACAATATTTAATACTCCTAACCTTTTAATTATATTCATTAAAATCGTTTTAGTTCATGACTGCTTTTACCTAGAATATTCCTCCTCGGTACATGTATCATCCAATTGTAGCATTTATTTATCTGTTAAAAATTCAAAATGCAGACAATTTTAATTGAGATGTCCTATAAATATAAAAAGGAAAATTATTATAGATTTGTATAAAAAATATAAAATAACTCAATGATAGTTTATAGATTAGATATTGAAGGATACATACTTTAAATATAGAAAACTACATAAAATGCTTTTTTAAAACTAGTTTAATTTTTTTTAACTGTGACTCTCTGAAACTTTTATATTATTTATGTTTGTTTTATCATATTGTTATTTTTGTTTAATTTCCACAGTTTCTACCTATTTATTAGAGTACTTTTCATCTCAAAAGCCGAAACCCAAAATGCTGATATGGTTTCTTGTGTCTAATTTCTTTAAAGAAAGCTTACATTGATCAATGAGTTTAGAAGAGTCAGTATCCTTATCTAGAATTATACAGAGAAAACTACAGTGCAATTAGGGTTCTAAAACTAAGGTGTGTGTAATATTGAGCTGTATTCCTAAAGGAGAGTATCCTGTTTGCTTAAGTTTTTAGTAAAACAAAACATCAATCAAAAGAATAGTTCAAACTATCTCATGTTGAATAAATAGCAATTGCAAGGGGAATTGTAGAGAGGCTTCTTAAGCATAGGTAAGTATCCAGTCTGATCTTTCAGATCTATAAAGAAAAAAATAGTCTAGGCATTGGTTATAAGACTAAAATCCTTTTGAGACTAAAATACCTATGACAACACCATAGAAGAAAACAATTTAAAGAGAAATTTTTGCAAAGCAAAATCACTCATAAATGCAAGAAAATCAAAAACAGAAGTGCACAAGCTCCAGTACTTTTTTCTTCTTGTTTTGATATCTATGTAATGAAATACTTCTATCTTCTTAGTTCAACAAATAGTAGTATCCTATTATCACTGTAATCAATTGCTACAAATTAATGACTTAAAATAGCACAGAATTTTTTATTTTATAGTCTGGGGATCAGTAGTCTGAAATCAGTTGCACTTTGTTAAAATCAAAGTGTTCACAAGACTATGTTCTTATGTAGGTTTCATAGGAGAATCCATTTCCTAGTTTTTCTGGATTCTAAAAGCTGTCAACATTCATATTACTAACTCTGAACTTCCTGACTCTCTATTATAAGAAGTCTTTTGAGTATATTGGGCCACCATAATATTCATCTCCAGATCATTAACCTAATCATATGTAGAAAATTTCTTTTGAAATGTAAGTAAACAAATTTGCAGGTTTATTCTGTTTACCACACCATCTTATTACTAGAAAATCATAAAATAGTTTATCAATTTTGAGTCCAAAAATAATTATATGTCACCATCTTCAACTCATATAAAACATTGTATTATAAACATTTGTCAATCAGGATAACAATTTTCAGTTAATATCCAATTTTCCTTGCACCAAGAAATGCTAAATGTCAATAAAAATGCCAAGCAAAACACAATGGAGTTTTAGCTCTAAAGAAAACAAAATTATGGCCTTTGCAGTAAATGGATAGACCTGGAGAACAACATGCTAAGTGAAATAAGACAGACTCAGAAAGTCAAGGGTGTAATATTTTCTCAAGTGAAAGCTAGAGCAAAGTAAGGAGAAAAATTGGCGAGGATTTCATGAAAACAGAAAGGAAAACAGGAGAGTAGAGGAACCGGATTAAAGGGAAGGTCGAAGGGGTAGAAACATGGAGGAAGTGCTGAATGAAATTGACCAAATTTATATATATGTGTGTGTGTATGTATATAAATATACATATATATGTATGTATATGAACTCCACCTTTATTTGTATCTATAAAACACCAATTAAATAAAACAATGAATAAACAGAAGGAAGATCAGCGGAGTAGACGCAGTAGAATGGAGAGGGAAAGAAGTACTAGGGACAGAAATGAGCACATTATATTCCATGTTCAATATGTCAAAATGAATACCACATCATGTACAACTATAATTCACTGGCAAAAAGCATTTTAAAATGTACAAAAAATTGAATTTTTGTAAATTCATTTAATAGTTCTTGTCTCTGCAGTTTTCATTACTGTATAGAGTTTAAGTCTAATGCTTACTCACAAATATACACTTGTTATATAATACTTTGAATACTTTAAATGCTTTAGAGGGGACTTACATTTTTTTGTTTTGTTTTGTTTTTCATTACGCTCAGTGGCTCAGGTTATCAGACTAAAAAAAAAAAAAAAAAAAAAAAAGGACTAACATCCAAAGAATGATAAAGAAAATAAATATATATGTTACCTTATTATGGCCGCAGTGAGGGTGGGATCACATCGAAGTCCAAAACTTGAAATACATATCAAGACTAATAATGTCACAAACTCATTAATGCTGCAGGAAAAGTCTAGTTTCTCACATAATAAAACTTACTAAGGAAAGCAAATTAGGATCCTATGCTGGCTTAAAAATGAACAAGACAGCAAGCAGAGGACTGGTAGCTTGTGATTTTACTATAGTAAGGGTTTGCAGTGTGGGGACAAGTGCATGGAGTGCTGCATACAAGGCATATGTTAAGGGGTCTGAGTGGCAAACCACTCCCTCCTGCTAGGCATGTGAGGGGCAAACCACTTACCCCGTAGGCACAGCCCTGGGCGTGAGGCCATGCGTTGCAGTCCCTGTGCTTGCTCCATGACCCACTCCTCCATTGGTCATTGCAAGGACAGTTAACAGAAATTGCATTGGTGGCTGCCTGTAATCTGCTTAGCTACTGCCTGGGTATATATACATGGTAACTACACAATAAAATCAGACCTGCTTCCTGCTTGGTCTCCGGAGGTCTTGAATAGTGGCTCCGCAGCCACACTCTCCTCTACCCTGTCCCGTGGACCTCCTCTCTGAACAAGAAAGAGCCCACACACATTGCAGTAGGTTCCCATGGGTGCACCTGAACTTTATGTGGCTTGAATCTTTTACCTGCACCAAGGGAGGTAAAGAAGGAACCTCATGGGTCTTGGAGTAAGAGAGGAATAGTGAAGGGTAGAGCTTAAAATGTTTCTACAATTGTAGTGGATAGCATTGTGTCCCCCTAAAAGGTATGTTCAAGGTCTAAACCTTGGTTGTTATAGACATAGCCTTATTTTGAAATAGGTCTTCTCAGATGTCATGAGGATAAGTTAAACTCCTACCAGATGTCTGGTGGCTCACCAATGAACAATGACTGAATCATTCAAATGAGTTACCAGTGACAGGTATCCTTGCAGGAAGAGGGGAGTAGGATACATGCACACAAAGGTGAATGTCATGTGAGGAAAGAAGTAGAGATTGGAGATAACTACAGGAAATACACACCTCAAAATTGGGTTATCACACAGTATCAGAAATAGTATCAGAAAAGAAAGATCTCTGACAGCAGAGCAGTGTATGAAAATGGGTGCTTGTTTACAAAAAAAAGACCAAATAGCATATTGATTATTTAATTAAAAAGCCTAAAAGAAATTTGTAGTATTAACTTCCATGGTTGATTCACCTAAATCAAAAGGTAGCATTTGGAGATACCAGGGAGAATAATCAGGACACGAAGAGTGAGCTGTAAGAACAGAGGATGTAGTAGTAAAGAGTTGTGTAGGGAAAGGATAAAGAAGAAGTAGATCCATTAAAAGAGAAAAACCAGAAAAAAAAAATGGTGTCATTGAAGCAAAATGAAGCAGTGCTTTCCAAAGTCAGATGTACTCAATAACACAGAACATAATTCAAAAAGAAAGCAAGGTATGCAAAATTTGTATGTTGAATTTATTCGTGGAGGTTCTTGTAGATCTGATCATGCCTCATAATGTTCGAACTGAGGGACCTGGGAAGCTTGAACATTGATTTAAGGTTCTGTAAGGTTACTGAGGGTTCTAATGAGTGGCTTAAATCACATGCACTTGTGATCTGCGCTGGCGATGAACTGAACCAGTTATGTAGCATGGAAGAAGGCCATCGGGTGGATCTGTGGAGGCCCAGGCACTCAGGGTGGGGATCTCTCAATTGTTTCACTGCGAAAATTAATCTTTTTTTAAAATTCTAATAGCTTTGTAATAAAAACAATAGAACAGTAGAGAATGATCATATATGAAACCCTATCAGAAACCAAAGCTCTCTGGCAGCGGAGCAGTGTTTGAGTACAGAGCACAGTGGAATTACGAAAATAACATTCACTGAAAACCATTCTGTATGCTAAGCATTATATTAACAAGGAGAAAAATAATTATAACTTTTTATAAAATGTCTATACTTCGTACAAAATCAATAAATAATTTGGTCAGTGAAGTAAAAAAAAAAAAAAAGGAAAAACAGCAAAGGCTATATTGTAGCTCAGTGGCAAAGTGCTCGAAGGTTTTGGGTTTGAGCCCCTCCTGCAGAAACACAAAATAAAACAAGCAGCCATGGGTTTATGAACATGATGAATCCACTCCACTTTAAGGGATGAAATTTGTCATCTAATTTTTAGCCCTGAAAGTTACTGAGATCAGTGTGTGTCTAATATTTTGTCCAAGGATGCTAATTGATGCTTATTTTAATTTTTTCAAATATTAAAAATAGTTGATCTAAAATATTATTTAGTTAGTAACAAATCTACCTTTAAGCAATCATGAAATTCTTTAAAATGTTCCCCAGTTTTATCAAGTACCTACAGATGTAAGCAGCCAAAGGAGGAGAAAAAGCTTTCTATGTTTTCATTTTTAAATTTCGCAGTAAGAGATAGGAGAGTGGCAGAATGTGTACAGTTACAGTTAGTAATATTTTTGAGATTTTTGTTTCTTCTTGAAAGTGATGCCAAGTTATTATAAACTCCTTAAGAGACCATCGTATAAATAGCAACTCTTGTATTTACCTATAAAAACCCAGAGTCAGATATGTAATCTCTTGTACTGAACCTCAGATAAACTAGGTAGACTGTCAGACAGCCTTTCTGGTGGTGAGGATTAATGGATAAAAGTCTCTTGGGTCTTTATTTTTTGTCAGTTATTTTCAAGTGTTTCTTAGTGGTATCTGGCAATGTTATAGGGCCTTTCATCTTGCTAAACCTTTTGGGGTAACATCGAAACCACTGCTCAAGTTCGATAAGCAAGAGTACTTTTTTAAACAATGATTTATAAAAGCCTTTTAACTCATAAAATGATGCTCTCTGTCAATTTTTAAATAGTAATGACCTGTGGTCTTGGACTTCTATTACTCATCATATTCATTGACAGTTTACTCGTTTTAGAGTATGAATAGATAGATGCCCATAATTTTCTGAGCAGTTGTAATCAATCAAAACGTCTTAAAGGGGAGGAGAAATATGCTTTTGATCAATTATAGCATTAAATAAATCACTTCCTCATGGTGGCTGGTCCTTTTTTGTGCTTGCCATCCCACTCTCCTCCTTTTTCTTGGGTCATATCATAAAACCAGACCAAAGGATCTCTAAAGTGGTCACAGGGCTACAGTCCCTCCAGAGCAAACTCTCCATATTAGGAGTTGTTTATCACAGGCCACAGTGGAAGCCGGCGCCATCTTCTAATGGCGGCCACGGTCTATAAGAACGGCTCACCACAGTTATGGATGACTTCCTGGTAATACAGTTCTCTCTCCCTTGTCTCTTTTCTACTGCCCTTCTGCTACATACTAGGCTTACTTCCCAAATAAACGGTTTGTTTTCAAATCCTTATCTTAGGCTGTGCTTCTTGAAAAATCAAAATTAAGATAAGTTATCAAAATTGTAGAACATGAAGACGGTTGTTAGATGCAGAGACTATCCCAAATGTTATGTGGGCCCCTCATTCTCTAATAAATATTCTTTGACAGTTTTACTCAAAAATTTATCACGTACAAGAATATCGATACTTTCATCCACCACCTACATAAGCATTTCTTTGAAATCAATATATCCAACCCTGTTCTCTTTCTTGAGATTTGAACTCATTTATTATTTATACCTGAACATCTATATTTTAAATATTTTCTACATTCACAAGGAATAAAACATGCCTAAAATAAATTCTTTTTTCTATTTTATCTCTAAGATGTATTATGTTTCGCGAAGCCCCACTCTCTTATAAGGTGTTAGTGTTACTCAAAAGTATGCCATATTTATCACCCGCTCATATTTGGTGAGTTTCTTCCCTGTTTGTGCAGGTCACTAGGAGGATAGTGAAGGATGTTCAACTTCTGGTGTCCTTTCTATGGAGAGCTCCCATTAGCAAATATGCCACAGCAGAGGGTACTTTAGTAAGGGCATTCAGTTGTCACTGTCCCCTGGATCTCTTTGTCACCAGAGCACATGTCTACTCTCTGATCCACACAGAGATCTATGCATTGTTGTGCCCTGTACAAGATGTAGAGTTGTGAATGAGGGAAAAAGAAAAACTTCAACTGAATTTAATTCCCTAATTGGATATGATAAAATATCGATGCCAACTAGTCAACCTTTTGTCCCGTGTGCACATCCACCTCCTTGCTTCTTCTGTACCTGTCCTTTGAAATCTCCTCAGTGATAGTCTCATCCTATAAAACAACTGTCTTGCTTACATGTTTTGTGCTATTCTTGTTCCATTGCCTGAATTTCAGGAATCTCCTCCACTTTCACATAAATACATGCTTTCCACAAATAATTGAGTGTCACTAGATTATTTTAACTAAAATATACTATTATTTATTTATTTATTTATCAACATTTGGTGCTTGGGCTCAAACCCAGGATCTTTATTTTTTTATTTTGTGTCAAAAGAAGTGATTGATACCTATGACTACTCTTACTTATGTAAATGCAAAAGTAATACACCTTGTTAAATTTAGTATTAATTAGCCAATTACAAAATACAGAAAATTAGCAGGCATTCTAAAGCAACATTTTTTCCTCCACCTTTTAAATTCAAGCCATATTTATTTTTCACAAATATGAATTTCTCAATTTTCCTGTAATCCCTTTATCCTCTCAATTCCAGGTATGCTCCCATAATCAAATTCTTCATGCCTCATCAAAATTTTTACATATCATATCTAGTTTTTTAATCACACCTTCACATTACAATGAGTGATTTATCTAAATGTCATTCATCTTATTTAAAATTGTTTTATGACTAATTATCAATTATGTCTTTCAAACTTAGTCCATAATACACATAACTAAGAATCATCTTGCTTATCTCTTAATTATACAAAGTCTTTAACTCCACCTCTGAATTACATTAAGATACATTAAAAAGTCTGAGTGTAATAACAGGAAGCTATATTTTTAATAGACATCACAGTTGATAATTACCTATACTAAACTTTAGAGCCACTGAAAAATTCCCACACATTTAGCATGGCATAAAAGAACACAAATTGTTCCCTATCTACAAATCAACCTTAGCTCTTCAGTCTTAGCCTGTACTTTATGTTATAGCACTGTCCAGTAGCTTATACTCACTATGCAAACCAACACAATCCACATTCCTCTTACTGGTGATTTTGGTCATTTTGCCTGCAGTGCACCTCAACCCATCTTTCCCCAACAAACTCCCACTCAGTCTATATAATTCAGCCCACTTATCCCACTCTGGGTCTTTTGAGACCAGATCTAGTGATTTTCTAATTACAAAATATGCATTTATTTGTAAATAAATAAAATGCATCTATTGTATATTAGAATACCTATTAATATGTATACAAATGATTTTACAGCTTTGAAGATGAGAACTTGATCAAAGGACTCAAATTTCTTAGAGGATTTCCTTCTTGAATTTACAGTGCTTAGCATATTTACTAGAAAAATGTAGCATTCAACAACTATTTGTTATCTGATCTGTTGAATTAAGCAGCCTATTCCCAGTATTGTTATTAGTGTATTAACCTACTAAAATTCAAATTCAAATAAAATAATGTTGGCATTTTACATATTTTAAGCTTTTGATTTTGTAGCAATGCAAACAAAGAAAATTAATCACTGTAGAGATCTCTAGCAGCAAATATTGACTTTAGTTCTCAGAACTGCATAGTCATCACCTGAATGTACTTTATTTAGTTCAGAATACTTCTGAAATACATATATTTACAGTTTAATTTGATGTATTTGATCTGAGAAAATGAAAACAATATGTACAATTAATTTGTAAAAATCTTGCGAGCTGCCAAAAACATATTTCACATATATTAGCTATTTATTTTTAGATTTAATTTTTATTATTTTTTTGTGGTGCTAGGGATGGAATTGAGGGACTTGAACATTCTTGACAAGTGCTCTTCTATTGAAATATATCCCCAATTCACAGACATTGGCTTTTAACAAAACTGTCATATGTTAAATTTATTATATTTTCTTATTAAATGTATTTATTAACATTTAGTACAAATAGGATTGCAAACACTTTTCTTGTAACTATTAACTTTTATTTTATTATAAACATTAAGACTGTTCCTGAAGAATGTGTATATTTACATATTATTGTAATAAATCACTCAATGTAACGTATAAATCTCAGGAAACGCCATGCCTCTTAAACAAGATGATTATCCTGTTTCCTGTTCTGAATATGAATTCTAATATATTCCAATGGGTTGTTCATTTTCTATTATGTAAAAGAGAAGATGACACTTGGATTCAAAATAGGGAATACAAAACATAGACAGAAATTTGATTATAAAGGATGCCAGATGTCTTAGTTTATTTTTATTTGTGTTGGAAATTGACATGTTACAACTGTATATATTTATGGAGGAGAAAGTGTTTTTATGATATACACATGCAACTTGGAAGAAATGAATCAGTCTAAGATAGCCATCATCTCAATACTTATAATTCAGTCCTTAAATATCCTTCAACCAAATCTCCCCATTTTCCCTATTAAACAAATTTGCTCCCTGTTTCCATTTGTTTATTTTAGAGTATGCATATAAATAAGAATGTGGGGAATTTGTTTTTCTGTGCTTGACTTATTTAACTTCATGTGATGTTCTCCAGATTCATTCATGTTATTGCAAATGACAAGATTTCCCCTTTCTCAATGGATGAATAATCTGTTGTGTATGTATACACATTTTCTTTATTATTGATTCATTGATGGACATGTAGTTTAATTCAAGATCATGGCTATTGTGAGTACAAAAATTGGAGTACATATATATCATTGATATATTGGTTTCAAATCCTTTGTATATATATTTAGAAGTAAGATTCCTGGATCATGTGTAACTAACAATATTTTTCATGCTTTGATATTTTTCCCTTTGGTGAGGGCTATGGTAATTAACATTCCTATCAATCATGAGCAAAGGTTTCTTTTTCTCCACAATATTTCACCATTAACATATTGATCAATTAAACAGAATCTCAAAAATGAACACACACATTACAGACATTTGATTTTTTGAAGAACATGTTAACAATGCACAATGACACAAGAAAACAAACACAAGAAATAAAAGGATATTGGAAAACTACATAACAACATTCAACAAAAACACAATGGAACTTTACCTCACACTATGTACAAAAGTTAACCCAAATTGGATTAAGAACTCAAAGACAAGTTCTGAATCTATAAAACCACCAGAAGAAAACATAAAGAAGAAACTATTAACAATTGATCTGGACAATGATTTTGCAGATTTAATCCAAAAATCTAAAAGAGCCAAAACGAAAAGAGACAAATGAATTTAGTTCAAACTAAAGAGCTCTACACAGAGAAGGATAATAAAGAGGTGATGTACTGTGTGGGAGAAAACTTCTGAAAACTATATATCAAATAGGGGGTATTATTCAAATTATGTAAGAAACTGAAGCAAGTTAACACCAAGACAATGAATAATTCAATTTCAAAAAATAAGCAAAGAATCTTATCATGTCTCTGAACAGATATACAGATGACCAATGGCAATATTAAAAAATGCTTAATATCAGTAATCATTAGGGAAATGCAAATTAATACCACTGTAAGCTATCACTTCACATCTGTCAGAAAAGCTGTTACTAAAAAAAAAAAAAAAAAAAAAG